>NW_027466120.1:3180000-3707500 GCF_046127955.1 Nelusetta ayraudi
AGCTTTCAAACGGCGGCGCCGCACCACATGTGCAAAGGAGTCTGAACCTGGAGGAGACAATTATCTGTAATCTTAGTCATCTCAGAACACAAAAGGACTGTGTGGCATGAGATAACGTTATTGTCGGCTTTGGAAAATGTTGTTTCGTACATTTGCTTTTTAAAGTCATGAGTAAATTATTTCAGAAAAACCTTTGTTTGACAAACAAGTCGGGAAAAAAAAACCAAGGCTGATTGTTAGCAGGTTCTTTTCAGTTGATTTCCTCTGGTCTTGGACACATCTGGCTATTCCACACATGATTGACTGCTTGGAGTGGGTTTAAATGCTGGGCTGACAATTGCGCACTGTGACGTGTTTGCCGAGAGGCAGTTTCTCAAATCATTTTTATGTCTAAAAGGGCAGAGTGAACCCGCGCTGAGGAGAAACTCCATGGCATTAAATCAATCTCGGCCTCTGCAGCCTCACAATTTTGAGCGATCACCATCATCCCTTATAGCATTTTTCTTGCCTACTGGATGGCATTATTGCTCCTGGAGAGGCAGCCAGGGCAATGCAGTTGTTTCTGACAACATGTCAGCGATGTTGGATCTGCGATACCATTTTCTCACAAGTCCTGTAAGGAAGGCTTGAATACAACGGGGACCATCGCAAAATTGTTTTTTCCCCCTCACATATCCATGTGGGTTACGAGCCCACAGAAATCATTCATAAATTGGGGAGGGGGACATTAAAAGTTAGTTGTTGGCAAAGGTCTATTACTTTCAAGCGGACCAATGACATTTTCTTTTCATTTCCAATTTAGCGAGGCAGCAACAGATCCAGACTTCCTGTTAGTGTGAGGGGTGGCATTCGCTGCTTGTCACAGCGCTATGGCTAGCCGCAAAGCGCTGCGGTGTTATTAACTAAATTACGGACAAACACAAATGAGAATCAATTGAAAACATGTTTATAGAGCAGAAGGAAAATCTTCCGCGGAGTTTCTTGTTCTTTGAATGTGAAAATTCCATCCAGTTCTGATACAGCGTCAGTTTTTCTGATGCTAGCGAGGTTACTTCCTGTTTTCTTCTATATCGTGTTTTAAGGGCAGCTCGCAGTAGTCACTTCCTAGAATGAGAAGGTTGAACATTTCTTAGGCCTAGTTCAAACTCGTCAGACTGGGGCTTGCCAAGACGTGTGAGATGTGCAAGTTGAGTGTTTTTTTTTTATTGTTTTTTTTTTTTTTTTTTTAGAAATGTGCAAGATCTCAGAGTTTAAATCTTGGGGATCCTGCTGCCGTGCAAAGTTTCACAACTGCAGGTGACGTTTCCAGTGTGCGTTTTCACGGAGAAGGTTCCACTGATGCCTGGAAATAATGACTCTGACAGTAATTAGCACTGACTTGACTGGTTCCACTTTCTGCGTTCTGTTATCGCCGCGGCCCCTGGTTTGGCCCTGCTGGTGGTTTGCTTTACTTTGGCCGTGCTTTGTTGTTTGATATGGATTTCCATTGCTCAGCTCCTCCTGAATGCACTGGGAGAAGAGCGAGTCGGTCCCTCAGGACAGAGAAACCTGCATCCACTGCGCCTAATTGAACAAATTAGGTATGAACAGCTGCTACCTGTTAAAATGACCCCCTCTCATTTTATCATGGCGGACAAGAGGTCCGATAGCATCTGCATGCTACAGCTGTCAGCCATTCCGAGGCTCGCCCGTTCCTGCTTTCAATATATCATGACAAACATAATTACCTCAACATCTCTTTTTATGGATTCTACAAATCGACAGACGCACAGAGCATGCCAAGTGTCCATCAATTACAACCACGGCCCGGCAGTTAGCGCGTCCACCGGGCTGCTTGGGCTTTGTTGGGCACTTCAGATCTTTAGGACGACACAAGTTGAAAGCCTGCTTTCTTTCTTTTTTTGTGTGTTAATTTCTCTTTCTAATTGCTGCTGCTGATCAAGTGTGATGATTGAATCCTGACCTGGCCCTCAGTCTCCCAGCTGGAAGAGACTTTAGAAGTTCAGAAAGTCCACCGGTGGCTGAATGTAGGAACTTGCTCTGACGTTGTCCTTTGTAATAATCAAGCTGTACGAGTTCAAATGGAGACGCTGGCGGTAATGGCCATTCATAAAGCCCGGGCATTCGTATCAACTGCAGCTAAGTGACAATAAAAAGTGGAATTAGAATTAGAAGTGAAGAGGTTAATTGCCTTGGAGTGGCCGGCTGAGCAATTGAACAAAAAGGCACATTACGAGAATATGGAACTGGCGTCTTTTTTAAGAGATCTGCAAAAAACATGAGAATGTATAAATCTTGGAGGATAAGAAAATCACATAAAGTGCATCTGAGTAGAAAATGGCTTTGCATAACCAAGCAATTTTTTTTCTTTCAGAATAAATATATTTACTGTGCATAAACAAAAATATCAGACACATCTTGGTCTCCCAGCATGTCAGCCTTAAAGCTTACTTTTGGGGTTCTTATATAAATATATTTTTAACTTGTCCTTTCTGACACAATGTTTCCCAAATTCTTTAGATTTATCCCATGCCGTCGGGTAAAGAGCTCATAGAAAGAGAGAAAAGAAGACGAGAGAAAGAGGAACTTTGAAGGTAACTGGGCCAACTGTCAAATATGAATGTGCCAGATTCAAACTGGTTACTGCATGACAACGCTGTTTAGTTCAACACTAATCTCGAGCAGTTTTGCTGAAAAACTCAGACCATACGTATTTTTTCCTCTGTGTTTTTTCAGAGCTCGCCTGAGCTGAAATCCAAATTCTGCTGAGCTTCTTCTACGACGACTACATACAGCGATGCAATTAACAGGTACACTTAAACTATATCATTGATGTCATCAAAAGCTTACACTGCACTCACACTCTGTCAGAGAATCATTACATTTTCAATCAATTTTTGCAGAAACATGAAAACAAGACACAAGCTTGCAAAAAAAAAAAAAAAATGAGATGAATTATCATTACTGTTATAGCTGCATTCACATCTCTTGTCATAAAAGACGCTTTGCACCGTCTACAGAGATCCGGAATTGTTGTGTCACTGTTTTAAATTCAGTCTTAGTAAATTGCCGTCACGACGTATGCAAAGATTAATCAGTGCCGGAAGTAAAGTGTAGTTAAAGAGCTCTGTGGTAGCACAAAGCATGAAATAATTCAGGCAAAGTTAGAGGGCCAATTAGAAAAATCCTCCATAAGGGTGATAGGGAGCTCTGGAGAGCCCGTCTTCAGTGAGGATGAAGAAAACGTCAGATTCTGCAGCAACAGCGAGAGTACAACGGGGATTTGAATGTGAGCCATTTAACATCGAGCAAAACAATAAGAGCAGGACTTTTTTTTTTTTTATGTCAGGGGTTTTCTTATTTCCCATTGTGCTTCTTCCTCAATTCCCATTTCTGTATCCTCAGACATTTCATTTTAGATATTAGTTATGAAAGCCTATTTCGGTTTCTCTAAGATCTCATAAATCAAACATGTCGACTGTTTTCGTAGAAAGCATTTAGTCGAATACAAAATGGCTCGAGCGTTCTCAAGATTTTATTATTATTTCATGTTGTTATTATTATAACAGCATTCTAAATGCGGGGGAGAGAAGAAGAAGAAGAAGAAAACATTAGAGGATTTTGATCCAGAGATATCAAAATGTGCTGCCTGCGCTCATTTTTAAAAGGCTGAATTTGCCAACGCAACCATTTTTCATCGCTTGTTTTCCCTGAGCAAAACATCTGTCCCGTGAAGCCGAGCAGGCGCGCAGCGGAGAGCATGTCAGAGCAGTTTGCTAAGGCAGCAGCTCCACCACGGCTGCAGCTTCGCGCTGACAGATGGTTGGATCGTGTTGACGGTGTGCACGCATGTGACTGGTAGATAGCTACTCTGCAAATAGCCGTGGGGCGTAATATGATTTGGATGCAGGAACGGGATCTAAATCTGATTTCAGGCGGTACGACGGGCCCAGAGCTTTACTCCTTTATCTGCGTCCCTGACCGACCATCATGCGGTGAGCTGCAGCTGTTCTCTGATCAGCGAAACGCTATCACTTCCCATCTCATCCTCAGATGCCTTTATTCCTAACTGAAAAGGTCTCATATTGAGACGCCAGCCTCTCGGGTGCGTAGCTGAGACGTCCAGCGCTTCCATCTCGCCAACCTCCAATCCAACAATCCAAAACGTTTTTTCCTCCCTGGCTGTAACAAATCAGTGTTCATTTAGCTAGAAATGGAAGAAGAAGAAATGCAAATGCAAAATGCAAGTGCAAAATTTTTTATTGCAACCAATAATGTCTTGAGGAAGAAGAGAAGTTGTGGATTCTGCAGCGTAGGTGGTTTTATCAGAACTAGAGGGACTAGAAACAAGGAATGAGACTTAAACCTGGGAAAAAAATGTTTTCACTTCAATCCCAAGCCGTGCCCTCAGCAGCAACAGAAGAAAAAAAAAAGCAATTTGTCCACTTTATATAATGTGAAAGCCAGAAGTTTGGTCAAATGGTCTTTGCCATCAAGCGATTTTTCTGCAGCCTCTTTCGCAGAAGAACTGGAAGGATGCGTTGTATCCGGCAAGCCGGGTTTATTACGACACGTTCCAGCTGTCTATTGTGTTTTCTAGACAAATCAACACTCAAACTGACTGGTGAACAGGCCGGCCTCCCCAGTGTCAATGCCCCCTCCAGTGTCCGGACCCTCTCGAGACTGAACTCCACTCCTTCGCGGTCAAGTTCCTCTCCGAGGGGATTGGACGTTCACAGAGTTCACCGTGGGGGCAGTAGGCAATCTGCATACAATAGGGCCACCGCTGCTGTGAATAAATCTACAGTGATGTAAGGCAATAAAGCCAATGTGGTACGGTTATTTGTTTATCCTTATTACACGGGGCAGCGGTACACATTGCATCGTCGCGAATAAGTGCATTACCCGGAGAGGGCCCACTTCGCAGACCTACCTCCTGCCATCTTTATTTTACTCCGCGCTCCATGTTTGGGTCCAGAGGCACTCCGGCAGTCCGCCCAAGCACCCATTAGATGGATATCCAATCAGACTTGGGCCATTCCCTCCCTCCCGCATCCTCTTCGGCCCTCCTCTGGCTATCATAGACGAAATGAAAGTCACTGACGGAGAATATGAGGAAACGGTACGGATGGATGGGCCACCGGTCCGACCGCGACAGAGCCCCCCCAGAGGGGAGTGCATAAATATGCATTTGCATGTCAATCTTTTGAAAAGGACATTTCGGGGCTGGGTGTGTGTGTGTGTAGGGGGGGGGGGGCGTTTAGCCGCAGTGTGTTTTCTAATCTGAGATAATAATGAGAGCCATCTGGAACATCAGTCACATGCATATGGCCGTTTCTGACGAGGAGGCCTCCCTCCTCCAGACGAATCCGCCTCCTCTGACAGACGAGAAGTTAGTACTTGGTGTGCAAATGTTGTTGATTCCAACGTTCAGCTTCAGCTGCTACTCAAATCCAAACACCCAGACCCAGCTATGGCAGGGTGCAGAACGGACAAGTCGCTAGTTCAATCCTTTATTGGGCAAGAAACCATATCTGGTCATTTTCAGAGGTATGTTATTACACATTATAATATAATAATAAATATAACATGGGCTGTTTTCTTGCTGCTGATTACATGAGGAGGTTTAAGTGCTTTGTTTCTTACCTCCATGGAGTAACTTGGTGAAGCTCTACTATATCATGTTCTATTTGACTAATGAGAAGTACGACTGGTGTCTTATGACACAAAAATAAATAAATGTTGTTGAAATTCTAACAGTTCTATAATTTATACATACGTCTAAAAATCTTAAATTGGAACGCAGGACTAACAAACGTGTCTTGGAAATATGGGAGGAAGCCAGAGTGGCTGGAGAGAAGACAGGAAGAAACAGGAAGAACATGCAAACGCACTACGCCGAAAAAGCCACTGATGGAAAAAGTCACAGTCGCAGTCAGTCACAGTCAGCTGGCAAAGCAACATACTAAAGATGCAAGATCTACGTTAAGGCTTCAGAGCTCACCAGGACTTGCAGAAGGATGGAAAATCATTCAGGGGTAAAATTAGACACCAAACTGCACAATGCAACAGCCCGACTGTGGGCCACAACACCGACATTTAGGAAATAATTAAATAATTAAAACAGGAAACACAGAGTAGTTTTGTTAAAAGCACCACATCACATCAACCGCTTAACATCAAACATATCTAGTAGAAAAATAAGTGAACTTTAAAAAAAAAGTAAAAAAAAAAAAAGTGGTTCTAATAAGAAAAATAATCACTGCTATGTAGGGTTGGGCATCGAGCATTGAGCATCGACTGGAACCGGTTCTAAGGTTCCGATGCTCCCGGAATCGTAAGAGGCTGTATAAGATTTAAATTAAAGTTCATAGACTTGATAAATATAATGTGAGAAATTTAAAGTAAAGTTCATAAAAGTTTATACATTTAAAATTTATCAAGAAAGAACTTTTTGGCCCTGCCTCTTAAAAAGAATCGAATCGAGAATCGCTCAGAATCGGAATTGAAGCAAGGAATCGAAACTGGAATCGGAATCGTTCAAATTCAAACGATGCCCACCCCTACTGCTATGGGGTCATAAAGTCGGCCAAATTCCTCCACGTCTCACACCATTTGCTCGACTTTTACTTCATTTTACTTGACCTTTGTGCTCCGTCCGTGTCTAATTCTAGATTTCCGACTTCAAATTTGCCAAACGCCTCCTAAATCTGTGATGTTATTCAAGTAAAGGTCCCAGAGGTGAGAGCACTTTTCTTTAATTCTTAAATGTAGAATTCTCCATTAACTTCCTCTTGAAAAGTCTCAAGGACCACTCTTCATCCACTTGTCACACACAACAGCAGTTTGATGTTGAGTGTCTCAAAGTGAACGAACACCCGCAGACTCTGCACGTCCCGGCAGGGCGCTCAGAGAAGCAAGGAGCCACATCATCTGGAAACCCCCCGTAAATCCATACAGGGTCAAAATCCAGCATGGTGTAGCTCTAATAATCATGTGGCTGTTTTGTGAATTAATCCGTCCTGACCTATCCTGTCAGTCGAGGGGGGCGACTGCTGGGAGGACGGGGGCGGCTCCGGCTTCACCCTCAGTTTTCCTGGGGGCCGGAGCAGACATTTGTTTACCCGCGTGCAGCAGCGGGGTTCATTCTGTCCATGTGCACATCGGCGCACTCTGACAGGTCAATCAATGAGGGCCAGACGCAGTCAGCTGCTGGTTCATAGACCCGCTGTGCTAAAACAGAACGAGAGGGAGGGTCATCTAATTCTGCACCGCGTGCTCCACCGACCAACAGGTTGTTTCTCCTTTAAGACTTTGAACACGGAGCTTTATAGACGGTTTCTTTTTTCCCTTTTCGCTGCAGAATATTGAGTTGATCATATTTAACTGTATTAGAATAAAAAGAAATGTCTGTATTTGCGTTTCCATTACATTTTTTTTCCCGCAAAATAAAAGCAATATTTCTAACATTTCAACAAAGTACAATTGTGATTTGCAGGTGTTTCCATTGAATGGTGTGAAGCGACAAAGCCGTAATTCTTGTAGAATCTCGTCCCGCGGGACGAGATTCTACAAGAATTACGGCACAAGAATTACGCCACTTTGACGAGGATGGAGGTACAAAACACTTTGCGATAAATCAGCATTTCAATGTTGTTTGCTGTCAAGAATAGTTGTTAGATTTTTTTCGCTTTGATTACTTGAATAAAAAATGTTCCGTCTCCTCCTCCGTCCAAACATAACGCGCCATTTTCACTTTGAAGTGAACTGGTCACGTGACCCCGTACATCCTGTTTGGTGACACGTAAAGGCGAAAAAAGTGTTCCTATGACACTTTTGCGATACCTCTATATCTATACGTCTGAAAAACGTCAGAGAGCGTCAGAACGTTTTTGCCATATTCAAGAGGTCTTTCGAGGTTTTGGTGTTTCCAGTACCAGTTATTTATTGTGATATTTAGGTTTTGCGCAATTCTAGGGCTAATGGAAACGTACTGTATATGCTGATTTGAAGTGTGACGCATGAAACAAATTCATGACTTTTGTTTTCCAACAATTTCATTTGTTGTATTCATCGCTGACCATATCAAACATGCTTTTATCCTAGTGCAGTTGTAATTCAGCTTCAGAGAGTGTGGGGTGGAAAAAAAAGAGAAACACAGGGGAATCAGTACAGGAAGAATGAAACAAATCCACGTCGTTGCAGTGTTTAAACAGTGGCTCCTGTAACAGCAACATCTGTTCAAGATGTTGTTTTTTTTCTTCCCGTCGATGAAAAACACCGAAACACAGTGAGATGAAGACAGACGTTTCGGGTAACAACAGCAAATGATCGTGAGGCGGGAAAAAAAATGGAAGAAGTTGAGATGCTCTTCTTGTTGTTGTTCATACCTGGCTCGTCTGCCTTGGCAGGGAGAGACTTCATTATCTTACCTTGGAAGACTGCGGTGTCAGGCACAGTTGAAAAAACGAGAGGCCTTAATTGTGTTGATCATTTCAGCTTATGTTTGTTGTTGGCTCGCAGGGAAACTCATTCCAAACAAAAAAAGCTCACCTAAAAAAAATAAAAAAATAAAAAAATAAATGGTTGAACAAACGTCACGTCTTAATTGTCGAATCTCAGGATCCAACGCAATGGGAGTGTTTCACGTTCTGGAAGAGGAGAGAGGAGAGAGAAATAGGGTCGTACAGTGAGATGCATCCGCATCCATTGGCCTCCGTGGTGATGAGGCGCGTGCCAGTGTGCACGCTGCAAGGAGAGTGACTGTGATCAAAAGATTAAAGAAATAAACAAAAGAAAATTGTGATGTCAGTCACCAGTTCCACCGCATCCCAAAGAATCTCACTGAGAACTGACTCAGGCTACTCCGCCAGCAGCAGCAGCAGCAGCAGCAGCAGCAGCAGCAGCAGCAGCCTCATGGTGATACAATGCTGGATGGATCCAAGCTTTCAACTTGTTTACACCAAATTCTGTTTTTCCCTCTTAAAACGTCTATGACTCATCAGACATCTAAGGTCAACGCCTTCTTTAAATTTTGGTGAGACAGTCTGAAGTGTTTCTTCTGATGATGATGTCCGTCTGCTCCAAGGTGTCACAAGAGGCCATCTTCTGCAGACTGCTCCCCATCCTGTGCTGCTCACCAGATGGTTTTCTCTTTTTTGGATCATTCTCTGCAAACCCTTGAGTGATACGAGTGAAAATCCCAGTGGACCGGCAGTTTAACGGACAAGCAAGTCTGGCGCTAGTCTGGTCTTTCTTGTCTACACTTTACATCCCTAAATACATTGAGATGCTGTTATTTGATTGGTTGAAGGTTACATGTGTAAAATGTATTAATTAAATCTGAATATGGCCATAACAGGGTGCCTTTATAATAGCATGCCAGATGAAGTGGTCAGTAAGTGCGTATTTTACATATGTTGATTTCATTAAATCTGCTGTATTAGAGGCCTTCTATTCAGCAACACTCTCTCTTCACATGTAACTACATAACTATTCCTTGATCTCTGGTTATAAAGCAGATTTAGAATTACTGTAGTAATTAGTCATTTTACAGGACAAAGAGGAGTCAAACCAGTAAACACTGAAAAAAAACTTACCAGAAATTTCCCCATCCTTCAACGGTCCTGAACGACTTACAGCAGTTCTGTTCGAAACAAGCACAGGAGCAAGTGAAAGACAATGTAAGCGTGAGGAAATGCACAGTTGGCAGGGAGAAGGAAACAGACAGGAGGCGGTGTTCTTATAAGGAGGGGAAATTTTTATTTATAACACATTATGCTGACAGGGAGTCTCCAGCTCAGCGTCTATATTACAAGGTTGATCTGCAAGGCTGCGCATTTACTGTACGGTATCTGGAACCAAGATTGCAGTGGCACTATAAACACACGCTCGAAACAACAGACTCTTTCCCGTTTTGTTTTGGCTTTTTTTGGTTTTCATTTTCCATCATTTTCTTACAAAATGGTACAAACAACAATAAAAAATACTTGTGCTGTTGACAATTTACAAAAAAAGTCTCTTGACTCAATAACTGTGCAATACTTTTTTTTCAGCTTTTTTCAGTTTATTTTTTCCCCTCTCTCTCTCTCTCTCTCTCTCTCTGTCTCTTTCTCTCTCGGTCTTTCGCTTGAGACTATGCGAGTATGGTACACCAGAATCCCTTTCTGGCCAGCAACCACGGACATGCGGGCTGCAACACGTTTTTCAAATGCTGAATGGTTACTGTAATAGAACTCATCTGTCTGTTATAAAAAAGACATGCAAAAAAAGCTCCAATTGTACAGGTACAGTTTGCCTAACTCGGTCTGTTTAGCTTCAAGCAAATACTACATTATGTACACTTGGACTTGAGCAAGGTTTCTTCTTTCTTTTTTTTCTTTTTTTTTGAAACAAACTCATGTGACACGCCACCGTGGGACCTTTTTCGAAAAAGAGCAGAAGGCGGGACTGAAAAACCAAAGAAACAACCAAGACACCGGCCTCTGCTGGAGCCTCCCGTCATGCGTGCGTCCATGTTCAGGCAGTGTCCCTGGCATCCTTAAAGCAACACCAGTCGGAGAGGCGGAGGAGCCGTTTGTGTAGGTGCCGTCCCGCTCCGGTTCCAATATCATGTGCCGACTCGACAGCGCACACTACCTTTTCTTAAAATATCCCCCCCATAGGTGGCGCTCAAAGCGTTCCAGCTCGCGATTTGCCCTCTGGTGTCACAACAAGTCATTGATAACATTCATTATCCTGGCATCCGTGTCAGATGTGTTTGCATGACACAGTTACAAAAGTCTGTGTGAAATGTATGTGTGTGTGTGCGTGTGTGTGTGTACACGTAGGGAGCCCTCCGCTATATCGGGCCTGGCGAACGTACGATAAGAGAGCGTCAGCACATTTCATGACACGTCTTTATTCTGCCAACATCGTCCGGCCTTCAGTGATGAAGCAGGCCGACAGCCGCGCGGCCGCTTGCAACACGGCCCCTATAGTTATAGAACACTCACATATATACAGTAAGGCCTAGAGGATCAGTGAGTGTGCGCTAGTATAGACTTTACAGATTGGTTTTCTGAAGTGAAACCTTGTTTTCACTGTGATGAAGCGTCGACTGGAACAGCGGCACAGGTATGGCTGTAAGCTCACACAGAATCGTACAGATTCCCTTAAGATGCACATGGCTTTCGGTGGTGATGTATATACATTGCCCGGTAACAAAAAAATAAAACAACACAATAAAAAAAAAAAAAGATTAT
This sequence comes from Nelusetta ayraudi, assembly GCF_046127955.1. NCBI lineage: Eukaryota > Metazoa > Chordata > Actinopteri > Tetraodontiformes > Monacanthidae > Nelusetta > Nelusetta ayraudi. The sequence goes on from NW_027466120.1 coordinate 3,191,244, forward strand.
GCTGGGAGCATAGAGAGACACACACGATACATGTTACTGAATGGAAAAAAAAAAATGCTGTTCTTCACACGCGACATCTGTGCCGAAAAAGAACAACAAATGGGAGAAGGGAAACAGCTGTGTTTATTTTGTTGAGAATTTCTTCAGAAGCGTCGGAGAGAAAGGAGCTCCAGTGAGCTGTGGAAAAGGCTTCGTCTGATGACGGCGTCGGATTTTTAATCTAGGACGGCAACTATCCTCTCGCCGGTCCTCCCCTGTTTCAAGATGTAAAAGTGTTTTCAACAGTGCAACAAATGCAGCAGTTGTAACCTCACGAGTTGATGCGTGTACGGCCAGACGCCTTCCCCATTAAACCTTGTTGAATTTCACCTTCCCTTTTGTATTTATAACGAAGGAAATTTCTAAAATTGCTGGATTCCTTGAATTTCAACTCTGAATTAAACTTTTTTTTTAAACAGTCTAAAGAAAGAAGGAGAAGAAGAAGAAAGGCCACGGCAAGATATTAAGCAACTGCAGTTACGCCACCAGCGAGGTCAACGGCATATCCTAAAGTGAGTCATAAAAACAGCACTGAGGGTTTTTCTAAGCTGTTGTTTCCTGTGTCCTTTTCTTTACGACTGGCTTTGGCAAGAGTTCTGTAAAAGCAGCTCGTAATGGAGCTGTGGTTCAGGCTTTCTGATTAGATCGCTTGAAAGTGATTTGACAAATGGTTCAAGTTTTGACTCTCATCATAAAACGCTGCCTACGGGCTGACGATCCGGGATTTAGAACCAGAAGAAGGATGTAGAAAAAAAGTCAAATCAGGTTTTCACTTTTAGTTATCGTACAAGAAAAATTAAACTGTCCATTTATATCTTTTTCCCTAATTCGCCTCTCTGATGTCGAGTTCCACATGATGAGAACTAAACTTTTTTATCAACCCAGAGCAGGTGAGGACCAGCGGGAGAAAAAAAACAGAGAAATGCTGGAGCTTTCTCGTCACATCTGTAGGACGTCTTTGCCGTAATTTCCCGTCAGCACTCATCATTTCCACAATTAGAAAATCTGGTGCGTCCACGTGAAGTTTGACTACAAGTGAGGATATCACTTACCAACATCTCTCTGGTCTCGCCGTGAGACGTTTTGCATATTTAAAACATTTATTACAAAAACTAAAGCAACTCCTTTTCTTCATCACACATGAGCTGAAACATGATTACAAAAGCCCATGGGCGGCTCTGTCTCCACATATTTAAGGTCCTCTTAAAACGTCTCTCTTTCAAAGGGAGGCCATGGCTGAAGCTGCGGTTCGACTCGCTCCGCTTTGATAAAGTGCAGAACTTTCAGAGCAGACTTTCCCTTCCTCCGATTTGTTTTCAAAACCTCTTGGACTCGCAGCCAAAAGGGGAAAAAAAACATTCAGGAGGAAATTTCAGATGAATGAAATGCTGCCTGAAGAGAGACAGATTGCGAGGATGCTAAATCCCTGGCTGAAGCTCAGTTTCTGTGACAGGGACTGGCACAGAAGTTTGTATATTAAAAGTTTCTGAGACACAACAGAGAATCAGCAAAAAGGGGGAGACAAAATTGACAAAAATGAGAACATGACTTAGAGCAGGGAATCAAAACTCTGCATGTAATGCTATGGGAGCTTTCACGGTAATCCTGCGTTCACTTCATGTGTACGCAGATGATAGAATTCTCTTTGTTACGTTCACCACGCGACTAGCGCCACGTCCGTTTCCGCTGGCTTGGTTGATACCTTCTCAAAAGTGACCTTAAAAGCTCCGTAGAACAGCCTTCTTCAATACTTCACACACATTACACAACCTCAAAACAAACACAGCTGCTATTGAACAACAACAACAAAAAAAATACACACAACAGTCCTCCAAGACAATCCAGGAGGTGTTTCTGTGATTTCACCAATCACGTCGGAGGAGGCTGTGATCTAGAGAAGCGCACAAAAGCAAAAACCAATAAAAAAAGATAAACCCTTCAGAGAGACACTGTAGACTTATGTACAGCACACGTCTCCGACCAGCGCCCTGCCGAGACAGTCAGCGCTCCGAAATTGGCAATGGAACCTCCTGCAGCTATCGCATCTCTGCAGGACATGGACGGGAAAAAAAATGATGCGTGGAAGGTCGGAGTTAAAGGGTCGGGAACGGGAGGGATTTGAGTGGGGGGACGGGGGGGACGGGGGGGGGGGCACGTGCGCCCGGGACAAACGGCAACCAATCCTGAGTAAGCGGGAGTCGGCTAAAATACGCACCACTGAAGGCACTTTTTAAACAACAGTGCTTCTGTTCTAAGTGATTCAAGTTCAAGAAAGAAGAAACCGGGGGGCCCTCCGTGCAAGAAGGGCTTTCATATCTGTGTCTCTTTTTCCTCCCCCCTCCCCCGACCCCTCCACCCCCCTGCTTTTGTTCCCCTCAGACAAAGCAAACCGCTCAACCTTTACGCTTCCGCAGAGAGAAGCGGGGAGGTGGGAGGTGGTGATGGGTTGGGGGGGGGGGACGGCAGAGAGGGAAAAACGGAAAAACCCTCAGGAACAGGGAACGGCTTGGATCGGCGGGAAAGTGGGGGACAAAAGAGCGTCAGTAACTTCAATGGGGGGCTGGGGGGGTGGGGGGGAACAAAATCTGACTCCTTCAAAACAGAACAAAATCTATAAAATGAAGGAAAGACGTTAAGTGCGGAGCTGAACAGAAACCACAAGAGTTTAAAAGTACAAACGGTGCAGTTCGGAGCGCCTGCTTTGCAGTCTCTGACAGGCCTGGGAGCGGGAGAAGGCTGACGAGAGAAACCCGAGGACGGACTCACAGCGGCGGTCTTCCGTGGGGGCTAATCTGATTGGTCGGTCGGTCCGTGTCAACATGCCGTTGTTAACGCCGTGTTCAATGAGGTCGTAGCAGCCCCGTGTGTTAAAAAGGGAAGGGGCGGAGCTTGGCAGACCCGCTGACAGGACAAGTGTGTGTGTCTGCGTGTGTGTGTAGGTATGTATGTTTGTGTGTGTGTGTGTGTGTGTGTGTGTGTGTGGTTGTTTTTCCTCTAAATACGGGCGCGACGAGGTGGCTTTTAATCTTCATCGCCTCCTCCGTACATGTCGGCGAGCTTCTTGAAGCGAGGCCCCCAGTCGTTGAGGTAGTCATAGTCCTGGTCCCCCGTGCTGGACGAGTTGAGGGAGCTGACAGAGCCGGCCGTGGAGCCGCTGCCCTCGTAGTCGAACACCAGCAGGGAGTCGTACGGAGGGGCCGTGGGGTCGTTGTCAGCCGCTCGGAGACCCTAAAACAGAGGGCGGCAGGAGAGACAGTTGGCAGAGGGTCCAATCGGTGACGGTTCGTTTGCAAGTGAGAAGGTTAGAGACGCCGGTGATGCTCGACAGCCAGGCATGCGAAAGCAACACGCGTGCGCGATGAGGATGCAAAGAAAAGGGTCGGCATTGGATTGCAAATGTGCAGTCGTCCAGGTTCCTCCGTCCTCGCGATCTGAAATCCCGACTTGGAAAATGTGAGTTTTGAGTTATAATGGAACCTTAGCAATGAAGGTTTTCTGTCAGACAGTTTCTTGGAAGATAGTGTGCATAGTGTGTACAAACACTATGCACACTATTTTATTTTATTTCTTTATTTACTTTTAAATTAAATTAAAATAATTTTCCTTCTCTTTACTTTCTATATTTTTCCTGTAATTATGCAAATTTCCCCAATGTGGGATTAATAAAGACATTCTATTCTATTCTGTTCTATTCTATTCTATTCTATTCTATTCTATGTATACACAGTCAAACAGAGTTACAAATTCTTTGGTAAAAGCAGGAGCACTGATTTCATTTTTTTGCTCAAAGTCAAAGCATCAATAACTTGAACAATTCTGACTTTAATAGAGACAAACACACTGGAAACGATAAACACTGACGTCAGACCAATAGCCAGGAACAATTCTGGGAGCCAACATCAGAAGACGTTCCTCTCAAACGAGCTAGGGCCATGGAAGACGATCGTGCTGCTGCCTTTTTCCCTGCCTGCTTCTACCACGTCACAACTTGTTTGTTCTCCTCGCTGAGCAGCCGTCTTTCTTGGTTTCTCTCCTCGAACAGCCGGGGCCGCGTACCTCACTTCATCCGTTTGTCTTACAGCGACGTACGTCTGCATCAAGGGATAAGCCCAGCGGATGGACTTCTAGAGCGCCGGGGATCAGCCTGGATGATTTTGAGTGGTGCTTTCACTAATGCAACATTAAGACATTTGAGGTATTTATCTCCAAATGAATGACCAAAGTAAAAATCCATTACGGCTACTTGCTAAATTCCAACAGAATCAAAAGGCGATAGGTATTATTACTACTATAATACTAAACTACTAAACTATAATAGCTTGCCATCTCTGGCCACGTTTAAGAGTTTCCACCCTGGAAACTGAAGTATGCATATTTTAAAATATACTCCACCTCACTCACAAGTGCACCGTTACGTTTCAGCACCACAAATACTCACGCACACATTCACAAGAAAATGTCATTTTGTGGAATTTCTTTGACGCCTCCACCTTGCTGCCGTGATGTAAATGTGCCTTTTGCTGTGTCTGACTTGAAACCAGTTCCCTCCGCTTGAAATCTCCCACAAAGCGACGCGGAGAACAAAACCCTCGCGGCATCACTGACAAAAGCAACGTCACCCAAAGAGCTCATTCCTAGTGCTCTTGAAGACGTGGGGAGAAAAGGCTTTCATTGCAAAGAATGGGTCCGCTTCAAGGTGTTGATGTAAAGATTATGAAGTTTCTCCGGGGATTTAAATATCAGCCTTTTGCGACAAGTTATCATTGTGTTCAAAGCTCTATTTTTACTTCAAGTGCTGTCTGCTACTGGGTGGTTCAATGTTCAACAATATGTACGATTTTAAAAGCTGATATTTGCACGGGGGCGGGACTTATTCTGCTACTTTTGAGAGCACAATGTGGTCACGGCGAGTGTTGTGGTGTGTATAGTAGGGCCAAGTGTAAAAAGATGTCAGTAACTGACTGTTAAATAGATGTTATTCAGCAGTAAAGATCATGCAGTAACAATAAAGTTGGATGAGTTAGTTTGACTGATATCTAATAAGGACGTGAGTATAAAATCAACCGACAGCAAAAAAAAAAGAAGATTTCAGTGCCGCGGGTTAGTCTCACTAAATACAGAAAATTAAATTGGATGGTTAGAGAGCAGCAGCCGAGAGCTCATCCTTTATATTATCGTATTCTTTCCTTAGCCAGCACTTTCTGGTTATATTTAATGACCTCCACGCTCACGCTCCCTCGGCGTGTCGTGTAATTTCTTACGACTGCAAAAACCTGCAGAGGACCACTTTCATAAGCGGCCAGAGAGCGGGGACGAAGGAGAGGATCCCTCTCATTAAGTCTGACGAACACGGAGTCGTGGAGATTCACTCCGAGCATTCATCACATTCATAATTGAGTCACACACACACACTCAGTTACATCGTTAACAACACCCAAAAGGGGCGCTGCACTTCACGCGGGCTGAATTTACCCCATGTCAATATTGGACGCCGTGAATTGTGTGTATTTCTTTCTCCCCCTCAAACCCAATAATTGTTCTGTTTTCTACAGCCAGCTGACTGCATTGGCTCTGAAGAGATTTAGAAGTTCTCTGCCAGGATTGGAGCTTTCACTGTAGGGAGGAGGGGGGCTTTTTCAATGCAATGTGCTTTGGTTTTGCACGTTCTACCCATAAAACCTGGCTTTCTGTGCGGCCTCTGATGTTGGACAATATCGAGTGATGAACTTAGAACAGAGCATTGCTAATGAGACGATGAAGCCTCTCTAATTTGCCTGTTCATTCCAAATTAGGCCGACATTTCTTCTAGGCTACGTTATCATGAGCATCAAAGATAGAGCTCCACGCATTAAGATGTCCGTGTAGTTGGACAGTTAGACAGGAAGATGTGAGACATGACTTTCCTTTGTCGACGTCGGCACTCGCTGCTCGCACTAGAATAAACATTTGTTTATTGCACTTGTCCGTTAGGTTGAATATTGCATATGGCTCCTTTAAAGGACTAGCTCCTCAGAATTAGTACCATCCAATGTCATGTTAAACGGGTCACGTGTCCAGTTCACTTCAAGTGAAAATGGCGCGATACGTTTGGACGGAGGCGGAGACGTAATATTTTTTACAAGTAGTCAAAGAGAAAAAACATAACAAGCATTCTTGACATCGGTCGACATTGAAATGTAGATTTATTGCAAAATTTGTTTGTAACTCCATCCTCCTCAAAGTGGGGTCTCGCGGGACGAGATTCCACGAGAATTACGACGTGTGCACTTCACACCATTCAATGGAAGCGCTTGCAAATCACAATTGTACTTTGTCGAAATTTTAGAAAAATTGCTTCTATTTTGCGAAAAAACTGTCATGGAAATGCAGCGAGTGGATCACATTGCGATCGCCCGCTGACAATGAAAACATCCCTGCCTGCTGTGAGCGAACGACACCTCACCAGCTACAAGCTGTAGGTGAGATTGACTCAGTTGAGTTATTACAGGCAGAATCACAGAAAACATCGACGTGTGCGCCGTGTTCTACCAGGCCTGCTGCAGCGAGCTCAGGTGCACAAGGAAGAGGGGGCGGGTGGGGGGGGAGCGGAAGAGTGCGAGAGGAGGAGAGGGGAGAGACGGGGTGGGGAAGGAGGGGAGAGACGGAAGGGCGGATGGATCAAAGCTGAACAGCTGCCAACACCTCTCGAGTGTGAACGTGTTGTCACGAGTCTGTCAATCAGCATTTTCTCGCATCACTGTCCCGCCGCTCTGCCTGCCTGAGCGTGTGTGTGTGTGCACGTATGTGTGAGATTGTGCGTGAGTGGGCGCGTGTGTACATACAGCTCGCCCGGCGAGAGACAAACACAACCGGACGCCGCTTCCCCCGTCAGTGCGCTGAGGTTGAGATGGCTGAGCGTCACGCAGACGCGAATAATCGCATTAATTGTCAAATCAGCGAGAGGCGTCAGCGAGAGGACGGCTCACCGCTGGGAGGGATTGGAGGGGAAAAAAACACGAAGGAGCAGAAGAAGAAGAAATAAAGCCTCTCGGAGACAGACGGTTATGCAGTGATTTTAAAAGTGTGTGTATGTGTGTGTGTGTGTGTGTGTGTGTGTGTGTGTGTGTGTGTGTGTGGGGGGGGGTGGTCCCCAGGATAGCCACCGGGGGCGCTAGGGAGGCCACAAAATATTGTAAAGACAAGAAAAAAATGTGATTTATTGTAAATAAATAATCATAGAAATAAGGACTGAAATTATCTTTTAATTATCATCATCAAACAAAATATAATTATTGTTAAATCGTTATTATTAAATATGATCTATAATCATGTAACTGAAAAACATTCATGCCGTGTGTGTGACGTGCTGGTTTGCGCCATTCATCAAGGTGATTTGCTCCTCTAACTATCTAACCTAGGTGGTGCAAAATGGACAGTTTGTGACAAAAAGACTGAAGAAGAAGTCAAACAGCTCGGCTATAGAAGACACGTGTGCAAAAAAACTCCAAGAATTGGCCACCTAAACTAAGAAAATATGAGGCAGCGTACATTAAGAATACAGAAACATGGCCATGGTTATCGACATGTAAGTTGGCAACATTCTTATTCTCAAAAAAACCTAATAATTACTGAATAGCAACAAAAAGGAAGGAAAAACGTCTTTTTTTATGATTTAATTATCTGTTAGTTATCAAAGGGGGCCTCCAGCTAGAAGCTAATGCCGTTCGGGGGGGGGGGCTATGGAGTGGAAAAGCTTGGGAAACCCTTGACCACGTGCATGCGAGAGCGGTGCGCGCTGGTGGTGCTGCTTTATGTAAATTCACCTCGTGGATGAAGTCCCCGATGTCCCCCGGGTGAGGCACCACAGGTCGGATGGGGTACTGGGACTCGGGGATGATGGGGCGCTCGTCCACTCTGCGGACACCAGGTGGCTTGCTGATGATGTGCTCCAAGGAGTCGGGCTGCTGCAGCTGGCTCAGGTCGTAGTCCTACACGGCCACAGGGATCGGGAAAAGGTCGTGAGGGCGGGCACGCGCGCGGAAAGCACGGGTGAACGGGCGCGCCGCGACCCGCCGGACCTCACCTGGTCCTCCTCTCCTCCGCCCTCCTCGTCGTACTTGAGGATGTTGTCCCTGACGTCGTCCTCGGGGTCGATGAGCAGCTGCTTGGTCTGCCTCTCCTTCTCCCTGCGCTTGATCCACACCACAAACAGCAGCACCATGCCTGCAGAGGCGCACGTGAGAACAACAAGCAGCAGCGTCGTTTGAGGTGTGATATTAGCATGACAAACACACAGCAGCAGCCCGAGGTCTGCTGCCCGAGGTCTGCTGCCCGAGGTCTGCTGCCCGCATTAAGCTGCGCGCCAAAGGCGGCCTGCTGGCACGCTGACAATAGCATCACGCTAATTTTAAAGGTCCCGTGCTGCTCCTACGTCAATTTTCACAGCTTTGCTTGTCATCCCAGAATCCAGTGTGGTCGCTTTAAAATAACAAATTATCCAAAGTGAACTTGTTATGTACACTACCGCTCAAAAATGAGGGGTCACTGACTCGTTTTTGCATTGAACTCCATTATGAAATAATGTACTAGAATGCTCTAAAAACATCACTAGTGCACGGAAATCAGTCAGGATGTGCTGAACACATTATGGGATGGCTTTGACAGTTGTTGCCTTGCATGTCTAACTGAATGTGATCTTAGAGACGACAGAAGTTCAATGCTTCAAATTTCAAATATTTCTAAAACAAAGCTATGTATTATAATCACACTTGGCTGTATGCGTTAAACCATAAAGACAACCGAAGATTAACATAAAGATTCATGGTTTATATTTTAGGCTCTATAAAACAGGCTACTTTCAGTGTATTCACAGAATTCCGCTCACTTGGAATTCTCTCAACTACTTTTAATTAGATTCATTAATTAGCTAACCAACAACCTGAAAGGGATGCTTATTAGCCCTCTGTTTACAGACTCCTTACAAACACGCTTGGGTTTAGCTTAGTACTACCTACACATTTTAAACAGCTCACTTAAGGTTGCACCATTTCACTGCAAGAGAGGAAAATAGAACTGCAGCAACACCAAAACCGGGCCTTTCTGTATTTCCCTTCGACTGCTTGACTCATTTTCAAGTCTTTATTTTTCATAATCAACCCAAAAGACTCCTCTGATGGAGGCGTATTAAATGTGCTTCAAGGTGATTCCGCGACGAAATTCATATAATGACCAAGAGCTACGGCGTTTAGTTGAAATTCTGAACCCGTCCGTCCATTGTGGTACGTGGTACTCTGAAGAAACTTTTGCTGGATCGGTAAAAACTTTCCTGTAACTCCGTACGAGATCAGAAACTTCCAAAAAAGGTCAGAAGACCTTTCAGTTCTATTTTTTTTCTGTCTCACTCTGGGGACAGCGACGTCTGTGAAACTGCGACAAAAAGTCAGCCGGGTAGATTTTTTTCAGCCTTTCATGTTCCTTCTCCGTGTATCCTCTGGCTTCGTTGAGAGAGAAAGTTTTGGAAAAGTCGTCTGTTCCGGCTCCGTTGAATGCGAGCCGAACAATAAATAAGGTGACCTCGCTTTGGCGGGGCGAGAAATAACTCACAGAGAGAAGAAGAAACTTTTTGCACACCCGAAGGATAAAAAGGTGAAAGTTAAACGAATAAGGTTTTATTCTAGGTTTCTGGCTCTGATACCGATGAGATCAGGCACGTTGTCATATGCCGAACTTTCTTAATCAGGCAAGACTGAAACTTTGAGCCCTTCGTAACCCGGTCGACGGGGTAAAGGAAGATTTTTTTTCTCCCCTTTTTTCTTTCTTTTTTTTTGTGCTCGCGCTAACAAAAAGAAAGCGTCGTTCACGATTCACAATTCAGTGTTTTCCGGCTACGCTGGGAGACGCGGCGCGGCTCAAAGTGAATACGTCGAAAGAAGCTGTCGGTGTGAACAGTGCAAGCCGCAGCAACAAAGTCAGCCACCGGCAGGAGAATCACCCGGCAAGACAGACAGCGGCAGATATTTACCCTACCAGGGCGGGAGAAGACGAGCGGGAGACGGAAAAAGTTGCCGGGCGGCGCTGCGGAGGTTCCCAGACGTGGAGGTGATGATACATTATACAAACTTTTCCTCATGTTCTCACGTTACTGCCGCGTAAATGTTTAACGTCGGTGCACTGAGCTTCAGTTTCCTGACAGGCAGTCAAATCAAAGCCGAACACACACACACACACACACACACACACACACACACACCCTCATCTTCAACTTTTTTTTCCTTTATTCATGCATAGGCACGCTTGGGTGTGTGTCTGGCAGCGGCGGACACCTACTGAGCAGTATGATGATGCAGATGAGGATGAGGATGATGGCTCCTGTCCCCAGGCCGGCGGCCGCCACCGCCCCCAGCGTCGTGCAGTCCCCGTTCTCGTCGCAGGGACACACCTTCACCTTGATGACCGACTTGTTGGACAACGGCGGGTTGCCCGAATCCATCACGATGACGGGCACCTCGTACACGCCCGGCTCCAGGTACACCTGGTAGCGCAGCCCCAGGCGGCCGAAATTGCCTGCAATGGACGAGTGGTGAGACATGGAGTTAGCGCAAAGGAGCTAATCGGCCAATCAAGTGGTTAAAGTTGGGAATAAACTAAGCAACTCTGAAGTCAACACTGATCTGAGAGTTTCGCAATCACTTGGAGGGGTCCTAAACAGAGACGACACCTCGTGAAGCAGCACCGGAAGCTGTTACAACCCAGGTGCAGCACATGGATTCGTCATGGCACACACATGCACATTTAATCCGGTGTCGGATGTCAAGCAGGTGGTTCCCATTCATTTTCGATTGGGAGCAGAAGATCACGGTGCATCATTTATACGTTTTCGATTTATACACTTGCATAATCACGAGTTGACCTCAATTGGCGCGAGGTAAAATGAGGTATTTTAAGACCCTTTGTTACACGGTGACAGGGTAAGTTTGCTGTTCGCGTTGTGTTATTCTTCACACAAATATTCCCCAAAACTGTAGAACCAGGAAGATGTGAAAATGCTCCTGCGTCCAGTCGCGGACCTTTTTTTTAAAAAAAGTTTTTGTGGGTCTGTGACATTTGTAAAACATTTGTTTAAAGGCCAAATGAAAAAAAGAACTTATGTATGTTCCACTGGCAATATTCTCAATAGTTTTGTCAATAAAGTTTATTAGAACAACATGTGTATCTATGTCATGTCGGTACGAACTGGGTGAATAGGTAAAATAATCTGCTCGGTGGCTCAGCCGTCGGAAAGCACTGACGCTGCTCCACTCGGACGCGGCCTCACCGTTGAGGCGAGAAATGGTCCAATTGCGTCGGATGCTGCTGGGAACGCTGGGCAGCTCGAAGACGAAGGGCCCGGCGTTGGGGTCCGTGTCATCGTCGGCAGCCGTGATGTTGATGCCGTTGACGTTCCTGCTCATCCGCTCGCAGATCTGGGACTCCTTGGGTACGAGAGCCGGGGAGTTGTCATTAATATCTATCAGGTAGATCTGCAGCGTGCCGGTGCCGGTGGCGGGCGGAGAGCCTGGGAGCAGAGGAGGAAGGGAAAGGGAGGGGGTGGGGGTGGGAGGTTGGGGGTGAGGGTGGGAGAGAAAATAGCATCAAGGCGGGGAAAAAAGGCAGCGACGAGTCGGCCGAGGGAGAGGAGGGACGGGCGGCGAGGGAGGGAGGGGAGGCAAATCACGAAAGAGAAGAAAAAACCCCAAGAAACAACTTCCACACTCCTCCCAGTGAAGGTGCTTCATTCACCGCACTGGTGTTGGAGGAGCGATACGGGCGGGTGGGGCTGGCTGCCTCCGACAACCCCCCCACACCCCCAACACAAACACACACACACCTCCACCACTGCCACCCATTTTAGCTTCACAGTCAAATCGAAACCGATCGCAGTTGATGCAGATGCAGTCACAACACGCCCGGCCGGCCGCAAGCCGGCCCGGTGTCAATAACGATGACTGTAACACAATCAAACAAGTCCTTCTCTGTGGAGAGGAGTGAGAGTGTGAGAGAGAGAGAGAGAGAGAGAGAGCGAGAGAGGGAGAGTGAGCGAGAGAGGGAGAGTGAGCGAGAGAGAGAGAGAGTGAGAGAGAGAAGAGTGAGAGAGAGAGAGAGAGAGAGAGAGAGAGGAGTGAGCGAGAGTGAGAGAGTGAAAGAAAGAAGAGTGAGCGAGAGAGAGAGAGAGAGCGAGAGAGCGCTAGTTCCGGCCAACTAGTTAATCGAAGTGTTTTATGCCGAGGTGCGTCTACATGTTAGTGGTCAGTTGTTCGCTGAGGCCCCTTTTTACGGAACGATTTGCGCAGCTTTTCAATGAAGGCCTTTCCATTGATTTTTTTTACATCATTTTTATGGAAGCGGCACAATCAGAAAGGTCTGCTGACCAACGTTTGCGCGACCGCTCGAGGTGGTTTTCAGTCTTTTTAGATTCAGAGCCAACGTTCGGCATGTTTTTATCAACGTATTTGCATGTTAGATAAAGCATTTGTTGTTCACATTTCATTGTGGAGTTATAATTTGATTTGAAACAATTATTTTCTAAAATTTTCTTCTTTAGATTTTCTATTTTTTTTTTTGTCTACGATGAACTGTAGGCGTTCATAAAGGGTCCAATGGCACCTTTAATTCTTCTCAGATCTGAATGTATCTATTCCATCAATTGTGGGCGTATTCGCACGAAAACATTAGAACGCTTTCACAGGTAACACTGCAGAAACACAAGCTTTATAATGATTAGATGTCCTGGTGGACGGTTGGATGGATGGATGAAACTGCCCTGATACGATTTTCTACAGGTCTTCTATGTATTTCACCCTGGCTCGACATCGCCGCTGGCAAATAGTTTCAAACCTTCTCATGCCTTCGCCAAACCAGTGAAGGCATTTTATTCTACTACCTTGGTTTCCACCTCTGGTCCCCCCCCCTTCTGCCTAAAAAAAAACACACTGTTCTCTTTTGCCTGGTCTCCAAAAAGAAAAGCTGCACTCGGAGTCCTCGGCACATCCGCTGAGAAGACAGCGGCTGCCCCGCTTCATTGGCTTTTATGACGCGCCGCTTCATCTCACGCAAAACTCCGAAAAGATTTAGCAATATTGATGCGAGTGCAAACAAACACACGCATGCGCGCACACACACATACGTGTGTGCACAGGCAGAGTGATTAAGAAAAAAAAAAAAAAAAGAAAAGCTCAGTACTTAGCAGAATAAAGCTGAGGGCTGTTTATTGAGTGAGTGTCGGGGGGGGTGACGACCCTTGGCTGCCTCCAATTACGAGTCATTTCCCCTGCACGGCCTGCTGGCTGAGCGGCTGCTCGGAATCGGGGCGATCCCAGAGGCCACCTCTGGGACGAGATAAGCGCGGGGTAATTTACAAAGATTTATGCAAAGCTGACGGATCTGCCAATTAAATATCGCAACGGAGCAAGACGTCGGCCGACCGACGGGGAGGAGCGAGACGCCGCGATGGTCGGGGAGCGTCGTCGCCGTCGCTTTGATTAATATCCCCCCCCCCCCATTGAGTTTTCAAATGATTGATAGTAGTGGGTGGGGGTGGGGGTGGGGAGAGACAGAGAGAGGGGCGGGGGGGGGGGTCTGAAGTGATGGTTGATGGATGTGGCGACGGAGTTCATGGAGTTTGAGAGTTCCAAAATAAGGGAGGGCAGGGTTAAGAGTTTTCGATTAGAGAAAAATGAAAGTCACACCTTTGATTCTCTCATTTTACCAAGACACTTCTGTACGCTATAATCATATTCCACTCCCAAAGATAGACATCATGGATTCGGATTTAAAGTGACCAGATCACAAAACCCCTTCATTTTCAAAAAAAAAAATAAATAAAAAGTAATCATTATTTAAAACTTTGATCCATCTAATGGAATCTAACAAACTGACCGTGTCCGACTGTCACCACTTGAGGATTTAATCAAGGCCCATCATAAGAAAAATCACATTCAGAGTGTAACTGCACTGGTTCTAAATGTTATATGCTAATTCAGGCCACGTTTGGCATTAAAGCTTGCGCACTAGGTTGTGTAAAGAGGCAGGTTGAGACACACACACACACACACACACACACACACACACACACACACACACACACACACACACGCATGCACGCGCGCCCACAAACACAGGGACCTTCTCAGTCTGCTGGTTTGTTAATCCCAGCCATGTACGGGGGGACATTTGGAAGCAGCTTGCCACAGCTGATAGGCGAATTATGTGGGTTTTAACCAGCTAAATAAATTATTATGTTTGTGTAAATTCCTCAAAAGGATTTGTATGAACTCTTCTTTCTGAATTGAGCTCAGAAATGCAAGACACGGTGAAAAAAAAAGAAAAAAAAAGAAAAAAAAGTCCTAGCTGCCCACTGTATGTTTTTAAGGGGCAAATAAACAACAGTATAGGTGTGCGTCAGTATGACTGTGCCGGGCGACTGTCTAACTTGGCTTATAATACCTCTTAACATAATTCCCTCTGCGTTGCGACGTCTGCTGACGTTCCGCCGCCAACAAAATTGTCAGGCTGACGCACGCAAACCAACATCATCACTTCATCTGCCGACTTCTAATGCCTGGTGTTTGACGGGTCAGGTTCGTCAGGGGCGCGAGGTTCAGTCAAGTATCTTGTTCTATTTTTAAGGGTTCTCTCCTCGGGGGACAAGTCTTTCTTTATGCCTCCTATCATTGTTCTTCGCCCGTGATTTTTGGGAGCCTTGATTTGGTTCACCTGTCCCCCGTTAGCCTTTCCTCCTCGGGGCGTTCTATTCATCTGCCTGAACGTTCTTCGTTATTTTTTTGCCCTCTGGTCTGTGCTCGTTTAAAATTTCTCTCTGATTTGACAACCATCAATAGCGAAAAAGAACACTCTGTAACAGTGCTTGCATACTTTTGAACTTAACAACAAGCGCTGACAGGTACACAGCCCGTGTTCACTAATGAATGTGGAGTGACGAAGACTTTACTGGTGCTAGCTAATGTTGGTATCTGTTAGCTAGCTAACATGGTAGCTGTGACAACGCTTTGAAAGCAGGCATTCATGTGGTCTGCATTTTGTTGATGGATAATAAAATGTTGCCTCCAGTGTGTACGAGCAAATCACCAATAGAAAATGAAGAAGAAGAAGAAGAAGAAGAAGAAGAAGAAGAAGAAGCTAATGAACAGTTGTGTTGGTAGCTAGCTGTCGAGGGTGGCCGTGTTTTCTGTTTATTCATGCCTCTCGATTGCGTAGAGAACTTGTGCAAGGTCATGACTGATATTACTCCCACAACACCGCGGCTCAAATGTTTACGGATGCAACTCGCGGTGAGACGTGGAGGCAGTGCCGCGGCTGAGTGCGGGTGCCACTAGCTCTTTCCTCCGTACAGTGCCAAATGTTGTTTTTTTTGGAAAGGAATCAACGGGGGCTGCGAATTGGGTGCGTACATGTTTATCAGAAACACAAATAACGTGCTGAGATGACAAGCTGGAAAAGGGAAGAAGTCAACAAAATGAAGTCCAATCTGCCAACCTCTAATCCTGCCGCCTCTTGCTTCCCATTAGAAAGCTGTCTGCGTGTCACGGTGTCTGACGTTGTCAGTCATCGCAGGGGAAAAAAATAAAAATAAATTCTTGCAGATGTGTTTAAAATGATTTAATTTTCCACACAGGCGCGGAACTATATATAAAAAAAAAGCACTAGTGTTTCAAAGGCGGCTTGACTTAAGGTAAACACACCAGCACTCTGCACGTCACAGATAAGGCAATTTGGGAGGAGAAGAAAGCATTTCGCTTTCACTTGAAGAGGAGCACTCACTTCCACTTGAGAAGGCGGAAACTTATTTGTTTGCTGCGATTGCATTTGCGCTCGGTTAAACTTGAGGCAGAACAAATATATGTGCCACATTGTGAGCGGGGGGATGGGGGAGCCAGTCGTGGATAGAAGATAAGAAGAGGATCAGGAGTGTGACTAGTTGCGTGAATCCGGGATTTTCTCGACTCAAACTTTGCTGCGGCGCGCTTGGGCTCCGCAGAGCTTCCGTGTCTATATATCCCTCTAAATCCACACAAATGTCTTCATTTTCATCAAGCAGTCAGCAACAGTTTTTGACGTTTTTTTTTTTTTCTTTCCAATCCTCAACCTGCATTTCACCTCATTTCAGCCATAAATCGTTTTCTTTTTTCCTTTCCGTCCATTTCCAAACGTCTCACAATTCCAAAACCCTCCGGCTGCACAGGGGTGAACACTGAGCGCATTTTCTCAAGGGTACTTTGACTATATTTCAGTCACTCAAATGCATACCAAATTCTACAGCTGCGTTTGAGTAAATAAACTGTTAGGAGCACAGCTTTGAAGTGAGTCTGGAGGAGGTTTTCGTGTTTTAAGTGTCTGCTATTCTTCACAAGAAGACCTGGCATCTTCTAGTAAACTAGAGAGGCTATTTATGAGCCATATCGCCAGTTTTCGTTACAATTTATTACCAAGTAAAATGAACATTTTTCACCTTCATGTATTTTTCTCAATCCTTATTTACTTTGTTTGAAAAAGGAAGTTAAAAATTAGGCCGCCTAAAAAAAACCCCCAAAACTTGGTTATTGTTAAGATAGTAAGAATTCTGAATAGCAACTTGAAACACAGAAAAATATGTGCCCAAACTATCAGTAATCAAGAATCACACGTGATACTTGAATTACAACAATGTCCATTTTTTGGGGTAAAAGCATCATGAAGTTCTGCTGCAGCTTCCTCAGATTCCCCCCCTGACTCAAAGGCTTTTTTCTTTTTTTTTTGGTATTGGAATAGCAGCATGTGTACTGCAGTATTTACGGTTTCACTTTAATGTTGCAGGACTGCGCATGAAGGCTAAAGCGAGACTCGTTAGGAATGACAAAAGCAAAGTCGGGAAGCCTCATCGCGAACCAAACAGTTCTCAATAATTAGAGAGCCGCCTTTGCCAACCTGCTCTTACCAGTGTCCGTTGCGATGAAAGTGGCCTCGTATATGTTTTTCTTCACGTAGGCAGACTCCCGGTCGAGGATGGCCGTGGTAACTATCTGTCCGTTGGTCCGGTTGATGGACAACCAGTCTGCAGGGTCGTTCAGCTTGGAATACCTAAAGAAACACAAGGACAAATCGATTTTTTTCTTCCTTCCTTCGTTTACAAATCCCTGCTGAAGTTCTTTTTTTTTCTCCGCCGGCCTGTGCGCACATAGATTTCCAGCGAAAACACACGCGAGCACATTCACACACACGCACACACACACACACACACACACACACACATTTGCAAACTCCCAACAGCCTGACCTTCACACAGTTTAATTCTTCATTGACTTTTCTTCCAGAGCCCGCAGCCTACAGTCAATTTAACCTCATTTTTCACTCCTGTGTACCAGGCATCAAAGTCAATTACCTCTCTGGTTAAACACTGCTGCGGCTGCACCGCATTTGTGTGCGTTGCATGCATATATTCCGGAACGTGTTTGCTTATTCTGCGGAAGGATAAACTGCCTGACGGCCTTATATAGTGCATGCATGCGTGCACTTGCTCAGTGGTTTCCTGTGGGCGTGTTTTTGCCGGCTGTGTAATGGGCAGAGACCGAACGATAAGGTCTCAGGATTGATTGTTGATCTTGTTTTTTTGGGGCTTTTTTGGCGGCTTTCAGCTCATCCCGCGCTCTTCCGTTCGCTCTGGTCTCTCGCGACCTCTCGCGGCCGCGTCTCCTCGTCCTGCGGCAAGTTTCCCCCTCCGCATTCACATTTTCTTATGGGCCGCTTGCATCTTCTCATCCTTGTCGCGTCCCGTGTGCCAGAGTTCATCCACCTGCTGCCTCTCTTTGCATGCAGCCTCGCTCGTTGCAGAAAAAAGGAACGGAACCGCATTGAACTTCCGTGACGAGGCCTCTGCATCATCGCCTCTCTATGCGCTTTCCAGTCAGTTTGGTGCCGCGAAGGTCAGCGTTGTCGGGCAAGGTGGACTTTCAGCTCGCAAATCCATTTAAATTGAAATGTGGTTGACCCCGACCTCGCTTTTTATTTCTTATTGAATAGTGGCGTCGTTCAGCATCGGTGTACCGCTAAGTTGTTTATTAATGTCCTTCATGTATATTTCCACCTACGCGGAGGCCAAAAAAAACGGGTTGTGCTACTGGGGGAGCGTGGGGAGAGGGGCGGCGGCGGACTGAGAGCATAATCTCACTCCCGTGGCGAGCGAGGAGGTATTTTCCCAGCAGGCAGCGGGCATGATCCCAGGCGCAGCGCAGTGCGAGGGAAGAGGGATCACAGAGATGACATTCCCACACTCTTGACGGTTTCACACAGTCTGGCCCGAGCCCACTGCCGCTAACTGGCCGACTGCTAAATCACCAGCAGGAGCAGTGCGAGTCGGTCGCAGCGGGAGCCGGCGATGAAAGAGAGGAAGGCCGCTCGGGGAAAGGGCAGGAGGCGGACGGGAGGCGAGCGGGACGGGGGGAGAAGTGACATTCAGAAGTAGCAGCGCGGCCGTATGATCTGGTTTTAATACGCTCATTAAGACCGGGCTTGATATCCTCGGCTCTGCTGCGTCCAACTGCATCTCTGTTGGCCTCGCCTTGGAAGGATAACCCTCCCACTGTCTGGGCCTTGGGGAAAAAAAAAAAAAAAAAAAAAAAATCCTCTTTTCTCTGTCCAGTGGGTGTATATGACCATCACTTTGGATGGGGAATGAGAAGTAAAAACAGCCATATTCACCCAAAATATACTCATATGTTCTTTGAGAGTGCTAAATGGATGGCTTTACATTCGGGGATACATTGCGAATCTTTTGCCAACAGTGCAACCAGGGGAGAGGGACAAAAGGTATACAAGGAAACGTAATGGGTGCTTATACTAAAGATATGACTAAATAGATAAATGCAAAAAGATGCATTCACAGTCAAGCATCCAAGTGTGCAAACATGCAGCACACCAATGGAGCAATCAAAGCGTTCCAGTAACACTGGCGGTTCTATCGACCGTCTGTAAAAAGTGAAAAGATCCACGATTCGCACTTTCATGACCAAAGTAAGAAATAATGGAAGACTGAAGCATCCGAATGGATGGAAGCAAATTAGGAAACAACTCAGTTTAGCTCTCGACAAGCAGAAATGTTCTCACTCCTACAAAAAAGTACTTTATTTTGTTTGTTTTAAATAACAAACCACAGTTCTTTATCAGGCTGTGACTCCATCCAGACTCGGGTTGGCGTGTCAATTTCTCTAGCAACGACGCTAAGCTAGGCTCCACATTTATTTCCACAACGGCAAAAACTCTAAAGCAACGGCCAATTCCAAGTGACTGCTTTACATGCACAATACACTTCAACGATATCGCACCCGACGCAGTTCCATCACTTTCCGTGGCCTGAAAGAAAATATGCAAATCTACATCAACGCTCCAAACTTCTGGCAAACATTGCAAGAATGATTTTACACCCTTCAACGAAATGTGACAAACATAAATCCTGAGATATTTCCTCGATATTGACCTCTGAAATTCCGGCATTGCTCATTTTTTCTCCCCCCAGCGGCAGAATGAGCAGAATGAGCTTGTGTGTGTTCTCTGCTGACAGAAGCCATAACACAAAGGTTTGTTCACACAGCAGAGTGCGCCGTCCACCACCACCACCACCACCACACTTTAATTAAGTCTCCCAGCCACCTGAGCAGACGTAATAAACCTCATGAAGCAAGCTAACTCCTGAATGGAATGTCTCTGCAAGTCAGGCTAATTTCCAGTGCGGCGAACAGACACATTATTAGCTCTGCACTGAAGACACGGCTCCAGACAAGTAAAGGGCACAATGTGGTTGGGCTTAAAACTGTTATTTTCACTTTCACTTTTTCTCCCCCCCCCCCCCTCCCCCACTTCCTGATGGCACCCGGTAGGCCCGTTCTGGACATTGGAGTGATGGCTGCGAAAGCACTCGCACTGTTTTTGTTTACATGTCCCAACTGTCAACACTGTCGTGGGCACTTGCCAGTCCCCCACCGCCAACTTTTGAATGTTTGGCCAATTTTTGGCCTCCACGCTAAGACAAACAGTACTTGTTTACTCTACCGCCGCTTTAAAAAAAAAAAAATAAAAAAGCGAAACTCGGCGTGAGGATTTTAGTATTCCAGCCTGCCCGGTAATTCCAGTGCTTCCCTTCCAATCCTCCTCCCAAACTCGCTGCCTGGCATGCGAGTACAGATGGATATATGATTAGGCCCCCGGCGAGTTAGCAATTTGAGCAGGCGCCTGGAGAGGGATGACATTTATTTTTCAAACCCCTGACCCTGAGGATGAAAAATGCATGTCTCAGGCTCAGCCAAGGCGGCTCAGATAATCATTTATGCCAGTGTCTCCAGTCCCATGCCCCGACCTCACTGGCTGGGTGTCTGGCAAGTGATGCATGATGCCTCACTCCTCGGCTGTCCGGCTCCTGCCTGCTTTACAGCCTCCAAGACGACGGCGTCGTTCTGTCCCTGCTTTGAAAAGCACCTGTCAAATGCAAACCTTGACCTGGAGTCGGCTCGCCATCCTCAACATTTTCTTTGGTAAGCTCTGTCTCAGCCGCCTCTCAATTTACTCTGGAGTCTTTTGGTTGGCTTGTGGCGCGCTAACTATTTTTGATGGAGAGTTTGGATTATGCTGTGGCCAGCTGCACAGAATTAAAGCGATATTTTTTTAAGTACTTTTTTGGCAAATTTTCGTGCCGACTTGGGCTTGTTAGCGTAGTTTCTGATTTTGTTTAGACAGTTTTCTAATTGTATGATTTGGTATTTAGATATTAGTGATTTTAAAAAATAAAGTGCCTCCAATCATCATTGCACCTTTAAAACACATCCACACATTTCCCGAGTGCCTGAGTGGTTTGTCATTTTTCCGATTTTCGATTTAATTGTCGACTTATTTACATTTTAGACAAAGAACTACTTCTCATAGCAAAAGTCAACATGGTATTAAGGTGTTTGGTTTCAAATAATTCCAGAGCCAAAGCTTAAAGCCTTCATCAGCCAACGTGTGGCTCGCTGGCTAGCGCCGAAGATGGAAAATGGATATATGATGGACATTTAAAAGCCAACAACCCAAAGAGAGTTTTCCGCCGATTGCCAAAAATGAGTTTCTCTGAAATAATGAGAACTCAAAAGATAGGAAGGAGCAGCTGTGATCAGCGTCCTCGCGCTGCAGCGGCGGCGCACCAGACACCTTTTTGTGGAGAGTGATAGTGATCCTATCCAGATGGATTGGAATAAATGAGGTGGTGGATTTGCTATCTGCAGTCCTGCTTCCTCGAGCGCTGGAGAGCAAGAGGAAGGAGATTCGGCTTGTGTTTGTGTTAAAGAGACCGTGACAGACCGCAGTGTGCTCGTTAAAGGTCAGACTATTTCCAAGATTTAAAATGCTGCAGTCTTTGGAGGAAGGAAGGAAAGAAAAAAGAGGATGAAAGGTTGGTGGTGGGTGGTGGTTGATGGAGGGGTGTGGGGGATGGGGGGACAAATAGGGTCAAGGTTACTTCAACACTCCAGCAAGGGGCCGGTGGGGGGTTGGGGGGGCACAGAGGAGGAGACGGAACCCAGCTGGTGACTTTGGTGTCATCCGAAATTGTAACGCACAGCCAATTTACTCTCATTTGCAGGGAAATTAGCTGAGAAATTTCTTAAGATTCTTCCCAGGAGATGACGGGAAGGGAGGAGGCTACCAGAGTGTGAGTGTGAGCACACACACACACACACACACACACACACACACACACACACACACACACACACACACACACATTAACACGTTATCCTAAAGCTCTGTGTGAAATTTAGCATCATCTAATGACCAGAAAGGATAAATGCTAATCCCTGTTTTGTGATGTCACACTCGATCTAACAATTTTCTCACGCAAGCTGGAACGTCGGGGTAAAATCATCATCATCATCATCATCATCATCAAAAAACAAAAAAACAAAAAACTGCACCGCTCTTACGAATGAAAACGCTACACTGATTTATTAACCAAGAACACCTTAGACCACTAAGAACACTTTCTAGCACGTCTCATGCTGGAAGTTCCTCTGTTCATTGTTGCACTTTGGGCGATTTAACATCTATTTTTAGAGGCGGAATGCAGTTACTGCTGCTGTCAGGCAGACAGCCGGGGCCGAGGAAACCGTCTGCTGGTCGTTTAAAGGTTGGTCCACAATTAAAATCCGGAGAGGCTCGGCAGGGAGAAGGCACACTGCAGGTGGACATAATGCTGTGTCAGGTGTTTGGATTCCAGCCAGCTGCACTTTTTTCCCCTCTGTTCTTCCCCCTCCCCGCCTTGTCTCTCGCTTTTACCTCCCTCTGTGTCTACCTCTCTGTATATCCATGTGTGTGTGTGCATATCTGCATGTATGTGGCAACCCGCAGATCTGACAAACCTCTGATTAGCCCAAAGGCTGCTGCTCCCTATTAACCTCGTCCTCTCTTCCTCAGAGCTTCTCCGCAGGCCTCCTGCACAGCCAGGCTCGAGAGACGGGGAAGGTGTGGGGAGGGCGAGGGGGGCGCTCCAAAAGTGGAATGCCCTGATTGAACTCTGACCTCTAACTACTGACATGGAACCCATCCAAAAGATTTTTCTTTTGAAACTTACTCACTGATAGCACCAGACAGGCCTCTCTCCAGGTCAGGAACACCAACCCACCTGTCCTACAACCTGGAAAACGTTTAAGAATTATGATAAAAACACATTTGGTACCAGATCGTCTGCTGCATCTGTAGCCGGTCGGGGTCTGACGCCGAGAAGGTGGTCAGGCTGGTGCCGGCGGGGACGCCCTCCTCAAAGCGGATGTGCTTGGGGTTGTTGGGGAAGTACGGCGCTTCGTTGACGTCCTGGACGGATATGGTGACGCCGGCTGTGGACTGCAGCGACGACTGGATGCCGGTGGCCAGGTGGGCCTGGTTGGACACCACCACCGTCAGCATGAAGGCGCGGTTCATCTCAAAGTCCACGGGCTGAGGAGGAGGAGGGGAAGGACACGCAGAGGTGAGGGAGGAGAGCCGTAGCTACACCCGAGAGAGCAGGAACACCTTCTATCTGTCTGTCTGTCTGTCTGTCTGTCTGTCTATCCATTCATCCATCCATCTATCTGCATGTACAATACAAAAAATACAAATGCACAATTTATATATATATTTTTTTCCAGATTTCAGATTTTAAAAAAACAAAAGAAGCGAAGACAAACGTCTGAAGGTAAAAACATTAGCGCGGTGCTTGTTTTTGGACACCCTGCACGCATTACTCTAAATTAAAACCTCTAAAAGTAAAGTAAAATGTCAGCATAAAAACAAGACAAATAAAAAAAAAAGTATCCGCTCAGCCGGCGTCGACTTGAATCAACTTTTAAGCCATTAGGACCTTTTTGCTTAGTTTTTTTTTTTTTTTTTTATATCAGTCAAAATAATCCTGTTAATTGATCTGCTTCCTCTTTATGATCCTCCCTATGATCCAGCGCAACTCATATTACAAGGAAGAAATCCATAAGTGTCCGAGACATAGGCAGAACAGTGACTGGATGTTGTAGGATAAAAAAAAGAAGAAGAAAAAAAGAAAAATCTATTTTCCATTTACAGCAGTGGCGTAAATGGAAGCTTCATGTCCCACTGAGCAGAAAATTTAAACAGAAAATGCTGGAGTTACTTAGAAATAGGCCGGTATATTGATTACCATGTACCAAGGAAAAAAAAAGAATATAGTTATATAGATATATATATATGTATATATATATGTATATATATGTATATATATATATATATATATATGTATATATATATATATATATATATATATATACATATATATTTATATGGACGTATCAGAAAGCAAAAGCATGTTGTCATTGTGCTCGGTCATTTATTTTTACTGCCTCTGCTGATGTTGTAATTGTTTCTACTTTTTACGAGTTGGCCACGCCCGCCTGTTGTGTGTTGTCGGGGTGGATAGGGGAGGGGGGGCTGTTCTACTTGTGTTATGCTGATTATGGCGCTAACAGGCCCGTCAAAACGCTCGTCTTTCCGCCGGCGGCATCGGGAGTGGCGCTGAGGCCCCTTGTTGACGACGAAGGGCACGACAAACAAGCAGATGTCGTATTGAGTGGTTCCCCCCTCACGATGAATGGAAGCCGTGCGTCCGCGCATCCCGAGCGCAGCCGGCGGGCGAACGGAGAACGCGGCCCGAACCGGAGCGACGGGTCTGCGCGTTCCCGACGAAGACTGACGCCGTCGATGTTGGAACGGCGGCAAAAGCGAAGGCCACCGCCTCCAGACAAGTATCTTGCATCTCTCGGACGATGAGTGCACAGTGTAGCGCCGCCCTGCTGGTAGCAATAAAAAAAAAAAAAAGACACATTCTTAATCAGTGGGCGGCATGCGTTTCTGGAGCCGGCGGTGTAAATCCGTGCGTGAGCCCCGAGGCTTCGACTGGAAACTGGTTGACAGGCACGTCACGCTCAGGCACCCTTTGATCTGAAGCCAGCGGTATTCCGTGCACAGGGAGGGGGGTCCGCGGTCTTGCTTTAGGCTAACTGAAACACGCACGCACACGCACGCAAACACACACACACACACACGGCCTGAGGGAAGCCGGGGGGGGCGGAAGGGGTGAAAGGTCAATACTGCGGCTCACATCCTCCACCTCGGCTGCATCGTCTCTTCTGTTTCTCCGTTTCCCTTAAACACTCCGTTTCCCCCCCCCCCCGCTCTTTGTCCTCCGAAACCTGCCGTCGCATCCGCTGTCACCTCCTGCATCTGTCATAATCCCGTGATTTACGGATCTCAGCGACTGTGGGACTGTGTGTTTTCCTCATTTGCCGCTTGTCAGGATGGAAATGCATCTGGCGCCTTCCTCCCCACTTCCTCCCCCCCTCCCCCTCCCTCCCCCTCCGCCCTGGAGAGCGTCATAAATGTGTAACATGTTCTGGTTAAGACCTCGGCCTCTTGTTTACAAGGAGGCGGCGGCGCCTTGAGGGAAACTGGCGAATACCTGGCCGCCGCCTCGGCTCATTTCGCCCGGATTAGGATTAAGGTAGCGGCGCTTCTGCTGACCCTTTGACCTCAGCGGAGAGAGAGAGAAAGAGAGCGAGAGAAAGAGAGAGCGCCGCAGCTCCTCTGTTTACTGGTGGAGACGGCGTGGTGTGTTTTTTTTTTCCCCCGCTCATTCCCAGGGGGCGTCCTGTCTCTCATATCATGATTTCCTGATAACCTCCCACGGGTCTCTGCGGGAGCTCACGGCTACCGGGCCGCCTGCTGAATTTTACATCAGGGAGGGAGCAGAATGGATTACAAAAGGCAGTCATCTAGAGATAATGAAGAGAAGCGAAATGCCAACGCCGACTGCTCAGGGTACTGTGGGAATTGTGCATGTGTGCATGTGTGTGTGTGTGTGTGTGTGTGGGGGGGGTTGACGTGTTTCGAACGCGAGTTTGCCGGAACCACGACGAGACCTGCGGGTTCCGGGGTCATGCAAGCAAACAAGTTAGTTATTTATTTATTTTCTTACCAAAACGTGCAGTGCGGTGAGCTCAGACACAATGAGGGACTCGTGGATGAACAGAGGAATACAAATGCTAAAGGTCACTTCACTGGAAAACCTACCAGAGCAACGGCATTCTGAATATTCTATAGAGTCCCCCCCCCCCCCACACACACACCCCCCCTCGCGTGCGTTCAAGCCCCCGACAACTCCTGCAACCACGGGCTTGTTGTGAGACACGGCTTTGTTGTTTCTGCTGCTGACCGCCGCAGCTAGAAATATTACGAGCATACAAAAAAAAAACAAAAAAACAAATGTTGCCTTCGTAATTGAAAAATCAATACCTAATTTGCTACAGTGGTCTAGCCAACCATTGTGTTTAAGTGAGTGTGTGTGTGTGTGTGTGTGTGCGTAGCTGGCTGAACCTGCTGTTTATGAAGCAGGCGCCGCCTTCGGAGCCTGAACTCCTTTACCTCCACATTTTTCTTTTTTAGAACTGCTGTGGATCCAGAATCCATCACGGCAAACGATTCAAATTTAGAACAGCCCCCAAACCAAAACAAGAAATTTGGGCTGGGACGTCATTGTGTTAATTTGATCATTAATGGGCAAAAAAAAAATCACAGCGTTAAATAAATTGCAACGTGTTATGCTCTAGACAATGCGGAACGTTTCTTACGAGTATCTGACAAATACGGATTATAGCGGAGCACTGAGTGGCATCAGACAAGTGAAAGGTGGAACAGTAGTTGGGCCATGTAAAGTACCAGAACGAACAATAACGTAAGCACCGAACACGACCAAGAAAAGTCGCCAACCTCTAAATATTTAAATGCGATTAAAATACGATTAATCACAATTAATTGATTACAAAGGCCATAATAAATTAGATTAACTGTTAAATCAAGTCAAACCACTACAGGGAAGAATTTTTTCTTTGGACTTGGATGGAAGCCTTCTTACCTTCACCACGGTGACCATGCCGTCATTGCTGATGGGGTCGGTGCGGATGGTGAAGTGGCCCGACGGGTCCCCGCTGATGATCCGGTAGATGGCGTTCCAGTTTGGCGAGTGCGGTTGGTCGGCGTCGATTGCTGTCAGATTGGCCACCACGATGTCCACGTGGTTCTCTGGGACTTCACCGGAGAACTGAAAATCCAAATAGAATAAAAATATGAACAGACCAGCTGACAAGTGCAAAAACATCCTTCATGTTGAGACCTCTGAATGTTGCAAGCATAGTATGAACACTTTGTCCACTTCCAGGGTTTTCTCTCTCTTTTTTTTTTTTTTTGGCTTTTCCTGATTACCTTACTGGCGACTACATTTTTAAAACCTTTTCCAAAGCTAGAACGACAAAAGTGGGGGAGAGGACGGATTAGCGCGAACCAAGAACACTGAGGGGGGAGCGTTAAAACAGCTGTTTCAGCGCGCACGAGTGGCTTTCGGCTGTCCCGTTTTGTGCAAACACATGTGCTTTGTCCCGATAAGGCTGATGAGGAGTGAGCCGCTGTCTGTCATGTGTCCGTTATGGTGGGGACGGATCAAAGCCGCGCAGGCTTAGGGGATAAAACCCACAAAGACGGGCCGACAACAGCAACGACGGTGCCACAAGCCTGCTAAAAAAATAAAAAACACCCCCCGCCCCCCATACCCCCACATGCCTATTTCCCTATTAACCACCCACCAGTACTCGACCAACCACGCGGGATCAGGAGGTGAGCGGGCCGCGCCTTACGTGACTTCACGTCCGGAAGGCGACGGCCGTGCGGCGAGTAGCGGCGCGACGCTGCAGATAACAGCCGTGGAGGAGCCACTGAGCCGCTTAGGCGTCTGTACAGGATATCAAAGAGCAAAAAGCCCCCAGACCATAATACCCAGTCTGGCAACACCCCCCCCCCCCGCACCACCACCTCCCCATCCCACGCCTCACATCGCATCGCCCAGCAAACAGCTGACAGCAGCGGGCAGATTGAGAGGCGGCGGCGGCGGCGGAAACACTCGGTGACATTCTCAAGACAACGTGCGAGTCCAGGAGGTCCTGCTGCTGCTGCTGCTGCTGCTGCTGCTGCTGCTGCTGCTGCAGCGTCGGGTAAGTAGGCCGCCTGTTCACCTCGGAGTGCGTGCGTGTGTGTGTCTACGAGTGGGTGTACAAGTACGCGCGTGTTTGCACTTGAGTGGTTTATTGCTGCGGGTTCGGTTCAGGGACCGATTCAATAACGTCAACTTTCGGAGATGAGCTCTCCAGCTCCTGAGGGCCCTCGAGCGTCTTCCCTCTCAGCGCGCAGTAACGACTCCGGGGCCAGGAGTTAACAAGGTTTGATGGAACGCCGCGACGGAGTCCGTCGCTGCTCTTATTACCCCCGCATCCCAATTTAGGGCTTCGCCTCTCATTATCTCCGGAGGAGGTCGGTTTGGAAGGAAGGCCTTAAATCACGTACCATTAAGGCGAATAAATGTCAGTTATTAAATCCATCCATTTTCCACGAGGGCTCCTCCTCCTCCTCCTACAGTCGGCCTTATCCCGGCTCTCCTAGGGTGAAGGCGGGGTTGCACCCTGAACATGTCGCCGGTTTATCATTAGAGGCGGGAGGTGGGACGGAGTGCAAAATACTTTGTTCCTGTACTTTAGTAGATTCTTCAGGTATCCACACTTTGCTCGAGCATTTCTTTTTCTGACAACTTTCTATTTTTATCTGTACCTTGCACTCTGAATGTCAGAAAGACACTCTTGTTACTTTTCTGTTTGAAGGTGTTTAAAAAGAAGACGGTACTTTTACTTGTCGGTCGAAGTGGAGCTATTTGAACTATGCTATTACTCAGTTAAATACAAAAGGTTCATATTTTAGAGTGAGATTTCTTTGAATTCCTCAGCTTTGGGGTCAGATCATTCTATCACATTTTTTTTTTCATTTCTGCAAAACTATCAACGACTTACTGCTTCATCAGTGCCCCCCCCCCCCAAAAAAAAGAAATTACCTTTTGCATGCAAACTTTAACTTTTCAGACTTTTTCTTGAGTAAAGGAGTTGAATCAGTACTTTTACTTTAACCAGAGTACTTTTTTTAGTATATTAAGTATCAATGTACAGAATGTGAATACCACCTGTTTATCATGACACATAATCACGTTGGCTTCTACATGCACGTGTCTGGACTGTGGGAAGAAGCTGGAGTACAACACAGAAAGTCCCCTGGCTCGGGAATCGAAGCCACAACCTTATTGCTGTGAGGTGAGCTAACCACTGACGCCCTTCAGTTACTAAATGTCTCGCAAAGCAGCGAACGTTCATCTGTCATCGACGTGGCTGACGGGACGAGCTAACCAACTGGAGTCAACATTTGTGTGTGGCAAAGCTCCCTGGGATTGACTTTGGGTGGTTGTTTTCTTTCTGGTTTTCGCTCCCTCTATAAAAAATTCTCAGCTGAACTGACACTTAGTGGCTCTGCTCGTATACTGTAGGACTGTGGGAGTTTTGCCTCAGCTGTAAATACTGTAAATCACCGAGCTGCGTTTCTGCGGCTGGATCCGATTGCGTCTCATCGAGCAGTTGTTCTGGATTTGACACTTGGGTCTTTTTTTTGTTATTTGCAGGTCCTGGGTTGTGATTGGCACAGGGCGCAGCTGGCTCTGTCACCCTTTGCGGCTCGGCCCCACGACTTAATCCTGCCGTCACCACGCTGGCGACGGGAGAGGAGTGAGGAGGGGAGGTGAGGTGAGGACAGGGGGGGGGGAGGTAGCGGCACGCCGCCTCGTCATCACGGCAACCTTGAGAGGCTCACCGAGGGAGAGGAGAGCCGCGCCAAATCCCGTAAATACGCTTAAATTCAGGACTGTTTTTCCTCAAAACATAATTACAGACAAGCGTATACAATGCAAGATACGGCCCTGGCTGCCTTGCAGGCACAAACAAACAAAGGCGATAAGTTCCTTTAAAAAAAAAGAAAAAGACAAAATTCTCTCATCTATCTTTGTCTGAGCAATAATGCAAAGCATGTATGCATCCTTGGATAAGCAGCACAATCCTTCATACTGGTACACAGGCGCCCACTCTTTGGCGCTTTGAAAAATAGGCCAGCGTCTGATAGGCGTGATGAAATATTAATCATCAACATTAAAGGCAAATTCCCCAAACTTTAGATTTCTGGGACACGTTGAAAGATATATGGGGTTTATTGCAAACACTAAATATTTGCATAATGGCCCACATTCTCAACAAAATGGCTTTTATGTTATCTCGCTCGCCGAGAAAAACGGGTGATTTACGACGGACGAGTGGGTGAGAGGGTGGCGCGCATCCCGGGCTCCAAAACATCCACTGAAGTTTGCCATCAATATCCATGATAGTATTAACTTCCCTCTGCGCCGATGATGGAAATGCACTTAAACACGATGGAATACAGTTAGGGTAAATTCAATGTATTACCGGCCACCGTCATCAATACGGCGCCATCAGCGGGGCGTCTTAAATCAGGGCGGGGATGCCGAGTCAGGAAAGGCCTCTGATTTACAACGCAGCATGTGTGTGCTTTATCACCGCGGCGGGAGAAAAATATCTGCGGCGGCCAAATGATGCCTCGTTCTTCCTCCGTCCCCCCATCATTCTCCCATCACTTTCCCCCTCTTCATTTTTCATCCTGGAGTCGATGCGGTGGTCCACTCATCAAGTCCTCTTCCCCTCTCTTTTGTTCGCATTTTGTTCACCCCCCCGCCCCCACACACACTCCCCCAGCACCCCCACCCCTCACCCACACCTCCCTGAGTCAGACGCCCGCTGCGTGTGATGTAGCAGCCCTCTGATAAGCTTTATGGCTGACACATGCTTACGCCAGCGCTAACTCATGATCATAGGGTCTTAATAGCCCCTAGGGCAAATGCTAATGCTAGCTCTCCGCTGGAACTCAGAGGAGCCCGGCCTGCCGTCGTGCTGATACTGCTCTGGCCACTGTGAAAGCGCTTGATCTAACCAGAAAGGCCCCACTCGCACATGTTCAATGCATTTTTTTTTGCATAACATGAAGGAAGAATGGTCAGAATTTTTGTGCTTATCATTTTGATCAAGTAATAAGCATTAATTCATTAATTATCATTGCTTTAAAAGATGCTAAAAGCATTTTGAAACAAATGGCTTTAAGGTGCAATATTACCCATGCTTATTTTTTATATATATTTTCTCAACCTGGACTTGAGTGGAGCAGTCTAGCCCAATACAATAGTGATCTTCATAAAACAGCTGTTTACATTTTGCTGCACAGCATTCCTGGCTTTAGCCTCCCTCCAAAACGGATTGTTTGTTGTACTGTACACATGTTTGGAAGTGGAAAAAACAAAGAGGCTCGCTCAGAACTTGGAATGAACGCACAGTTTTGTCCCAAATCTGGAGGAGGTAACGAGATTCTCCATGACACCACAAAGGGCTCGTACTGTGTTGTGCCGCACAGTCAGTTGACGGGAGTTGATTGACAGTCTAGAGAAGCATGTTACTGCTAGAAAACATTGCTAAAGGTAGTTTTTCATAAAATGGGACCTTCACAGGCCAAATGTGCTGCACGAGCAGGGATCTATTTGCATGAAATGGAACAGGAACATACATATGCATGCCTTTTTAATTGTATACAGTTACTAAAATAGGTATCAGTTGTGTGTTTGTCTGCAACTAATATGGATTTAAATTTACATATAAGAGTGGCCATAATGTTGCTCGAGGGACTTGGCTGATGAGAGGAAAGTGATTGCAACGATGCAGAAGAAGCAGCAGCAGCAGCAGCAGCAGCAGCAGCAGCAGCAGCAGCAGCAGCAGCAGCAGCAGCAGCAGCAGCAGCAGCAGCAGCAGCCTGACTTCTGCAGGAACGCTACCTTCGGCTTTCCATTTTGGGATTGCTGCTATGATAAATATACATAGATTCAACAAATCCCCGATTCTTCCTCACCGGGCCTTTAAAATATTCAAGGCGAAGCTGAGAGTTCAAACTTAAGATCACTTAACATCCTCTGCTCGGTTAATTCACTCAGGAGAGCTGATACATTACACAGGCTGCAGTGCATTAGGTTAGACTTTTAATTTTTTAACTCAATCTCACTAATGACCCGGTGTAATGTAATCATCATTCTAAATATCACTATCACGGCAGCGATCATTACAGACGCGCTGGCTCTCGTTTCATGTTCACCAACGTCAATGATATGGATTAGTTCTCATGTGTCTGAGTGTGTGTGTCTGAGTGTGTGTGTGTGTGTGTGTGTGTGTGTGTGTGAAACAGCATCTCGCACAAAGGCGCGAGCGAGCGAGTGCCCTTTACTCTCGGCAACCCTCGCCTGTCCCACTGTAAATCTGGGCGCCTCGCAGCAAGGTTCTCCTCTCCCCCAATCCGTGACACCTCCACCCCGTCGTTTTTCTTCTCTTTCATTCCCGCCGTCCGCTCCAAAGCGCCGCCCCTTCGCTTTGCGTCAACTCACCGTCCTGGAGGTCAGCATGGGCGGGTTGTCGTTGATGTCCTTGACGGAGATGATGGCAGTGGCCGTGTTGGAGAGGCCAAAGTTCAGGTTGCCCTCCATGTCAGTCGCCTGCACGATGATGGTGTACTGTGGCACTTTCTGTAAAATGAAATAAATAAATCAATGAAAACCCAGAAAATAGTGCACAGTTATCTGCAAAGCCGTCTTTTCTTTCTCCAAAGCAACAGCCTCAGAATACTTGCCTGAAAGAGTAAGAAGTAAGAAGGAAAAAAAAATCTGTCACTCCCTTCAGCAGTTATCCACAGCCTTTTCTTTTTTTTTCATCTTTTATATGAATGACTCGAAACATCCTCGGCCGAACGCTTTCAGAATTTCACGGCATCTGAAGGCTGCACTGTGAAGCCTCCCCGAGGCAATGTCATCAAAGATACTTCTCTGGTGCCGCTGATGGACAGATGTGGAGTCACGGATCCAGCTGACAGGGATTAATGGACCTGCTAGTGCCGGGATGCGTGCCGTTTCATCGTTTAGGATGACAACAGTGTGACTTGGCTGGGGGCGGGGGGGGAGCTTCTTCCCATTAGCAATTTGCTGCTTTTGAGTTCCTTTCCCCTCCCTTTTGTTCGCCGGCATCTCCCGTCTCCTCCTCAATCCCAAGGTACAGTTAATGGGCTGCAGGAAGCGTCTAGCCCCCGGAGCTGACTGTCTGTATAATGTGCCTCGTCACTGAGATTCCCAATTACATTCCCGGGTCCCTCTCTCACCTGCTAATTACCGAGTAAATATCCCAATTAGGCCAGCGTGCCACATCAGGAGGATGAGACAGCTCCTCTCGGCTCCTCTCATCGTAATGCTAGACGAGATGCTGAACTCCAACCTTGTACTCACACTCTCATTAACACCCGTAAGCACACACAGGCACACACACATAAGCACACACACCTCCTGTTTCCCCTTATCTTGTTTAGAGGCAGCGCTTGCCTGACTGTCCCATCAGCCAGTCTATGGCGTGTACACACCACACTCTCACTAATTAGACAAGGGAGCAATTATGTGGAGTTCCTCTGAACCTCTCAGCACTGCAGCGGCAAAGGCGGCTTCCTCCGAAGGAACGTAGGTCCGCTACTGTCAACAAACTCTCCAAAAGTCCGGCGAAGAGCGGTTGGGAACCTTAAGGAGGAGAATCAGCGTGGGAGTTCGTAAAGCAAAAGGAGGAAGAGTTTCTCAAAAGCAGAGAACAGAGGAGAGGAAAGGAGACAGCAGGGGATGCAGCTGAGGCGCAAGGGAGGAGGGCTACCAAAAATAGACACCTCCGTTTCTTTTTTGTTCTATCTGACTCCTCCAACGCCAGCGTACGAGAGGGAACGGAGACGATGAGACTTTGAAAGTTTCAAAGGGCCAAAGTGCTGACTAAAAATGAACCAGGAAGGCGCCTGGTGCCCGTATGAAACCTCTCGTTATGCACAGTTTATTCTGCATGATGAGGAACTTTTAACCTGATGACAAGAGCATTTA
Organism: Nelusetta ayraudi; assembly: GCF_046127955.1. Taxonomy (NCBI): domain Eukaryota; kingdom Metazoa; phylum Chordata; class Actinopteri; order Tetraodontiformes; family Monacanthidae; genus Nelusetta; species Nelusetta ayraudi. The sequence continues at coordinate 3,224,734 of NW_027466120.1, forward strand.
CATATGTGTGTATATGTGCAGACAGCTGTCTGTCAAGTATGTTTCAGGTTTTCTCAGCCAATAATCTCATTGATTTGGGAGTAGTATCACAGAGAAAAGACCAACTCAAATAGGTCAGTTAGTTTGTTAGCTTGGGCCAAAGGGTGACCCCAGGGTATCTGAACTCCTTCACCGATGCTGTTTCTGAACCCGATTGAGCTGGTCGTCTCCTGGTAGCCTTCATGAAGAATTTTCATGAGCTTTTCTCGTTTTTAGCCAAAGACTCGATGCTCCACGTAAAACACGATGCCCAAGTAATTGTGTATAATCTTGGTAAATTGTTAAAAAAAAAAATAAGCACAATAATATTGAACTCGGCACTGATCCCTGTGGGACCCCAGAACGACTACGAGGCAGGAAGATTTAATCCCATCAACAGTCACAAATTGTCACAGTCTGCTTTGAGAGATTACACTGACTCAACCTGAACCGTAAATCTGACACTCCTTAGAAAACTGGCCACGCAGATGCATTCATCTGCAACAAATATTTCGTCTTTTATAAAAACATGTACAACTGCCTCGGTTGAGGATTTGGTAGAAGAGAAGCATGACCGTGACTGAGATGTTTCAGCACCTTCACTGTGCATTTTTCCTGAACATTTGAATAGAAACTGTTTCCTGCACCTGTCTCAGCTCCAGGTTTGAACATCGCTGTGCTTCACATTCCTGCTGGGACAGAATCTTTAAAACAATCTCCAGTCTCCCTTGAACTGACTGATCGAACCCAATGCAATTATTGCCATATTTGGCACCATTCCATCCAATGAAGCACTCTCCTCCCTTGACGCAACCAGCTTTTTGATATCCATCTTGACAGGTGCGTAATACTGCTCAAGAGGAAATCTCCAGCATCCCCCTCACATACATTATGGATGAGAGATGTCCTCGGCTTTGTTAAAGTGGAAAGAATCAGATGCATAATAGCGGCTCCCTCAATACATTTTGTAAGGTGTAGGAACGTTTCCTTTAAAAAGCATGAACAAAGGCTGAATTCACAGGAGATTCCTGCCATTATAAACGAACACGACTGAACATCACATCACCTGACATTTTCATTATATTTAGATTATTTATATCCTTTTATTCATTAGTTTTCTAAAATTTTCCCTTTATTTGGTGTAATGTTCCAAGTATTTTTTTTTTTTTTTTAGTGTTGACCTTTTGGGTTTTTGTATTATGTCCAACTTGTTTAATTTACCATTCTGATCTGCTTTGTTTATTGTATTACCCAAATATAATTGTATAGCCTGAACTGTGACTGATTTGTGTGGTTGATTTGAAAAGTGCCAATGAAAAGAGTATAAAACAACCAAAACAAAACAACAAAATGAGACAAAAAAACATAACAAAATAACAAAAAAGAAACACGGCAATGACTGCGGGCGTCGCAGTGTTGGCAGTTTTATTACAACTGGATGGCACATTTTCATATTAAAACAAGAACAAATGGTGACGCTGAAGGCGTTTCTCTGGGCAAAGATGTTTTCGCACAGCTCCCAGTTGGCTCTGGCAAGACTTAGTGAAACCATGAGGCGCGTTTGAGTTCGCCGCCAAACAGCGACGTGTGTCATCGGAAAGCCTCGAGCTGTTCTCACCTGGCTCGTTTTTTTTTTTTTTTTTTTTTTTTTTAATGAATGGGCCTTCCATTCCTCAACATTTTCTGTTGGCCCTTCACCAAATGGACACTTGGTATAAATTTGTTCCACCTGATATCCCCGAGTTCCTCAGCTGCAGGTAACATGTCCCTGCAATACTGGTTGATTCTGTCACAACCATTTATGCTTCAGGGGCTTTCTTTGAATTAACTTGTTGAAATGACCATCGCCTTTTTCTGAAATTCACCTTCATAATCTAAACCTGCTGACCTTGTCACAAGTGAAGAATTGCAAAGTTATGGCCATTTTTAAAAATCCTTCAATATACAAGCAAATGTCTTCCGCTGCTCTCTTCAGGGGCAAATGAATCCACGTTTAGTTTGACCCTCTGACACAAATCATTTATCCAGCCTTGGGGAGCAGAACAGAGTGGAGACACCTGCATATTCTTCAATATGATTATTGTAAAAGCACTATAGCCAAAGGTAACCAAATGTTTAGAAACTGGACAGTGTGTGTGTGTGTGTGTGTGTGTTCCTGTTGATATTTGGGGTCTAGTCCTTCAGTAAGTGCAACCGGGTGCATCAACACTACGCACGGGAGATGAGAAGCGCAGACTCTTAACTTTGTTGCTTCTGTCCCTGGCACCTGTCACGTCTCCGCATCGCCACCGTCAATTTCCCTCTCGCTTCCTCCACTCTCATTTTATTACCCCCACCAGCCCAGTCCTGATGTTGTTCCGAGGCTCCCCTCAGTTTCCGTTTATTTACCCCTGAACTGCCTGTGTCTGTCTATCGAGTGTAGATGTGATTATATGCGCTTTTGTTTGTCTGACAGGTGTCAAGGGCATTTTATCTTAGATACCTCCACACTGTCGTTACGGCACGAGAGAAAAAAAAAAAAAAATGGCCAGAAAAAAACCTGAGCACGTACACACACACACACACACTGAGAAACAACACAATGTGAGCAGCCCACTGCAGCGTGATGTGTTGTTAATAGGTCTGTCAGCGGTGACAGTTTGGGAGGACGAACTGTCTCAGCGATTTCTGGGAGGAGTTGTCGCCGCCGCACCCTTGTTTTGAGAATAAACACATTTGGATCTTGTCTAAACTTTTATGGCTCCATAAACAAGGTGACCGCAGCAGAAGGCTATTTACTGTAAAGTATACTGGGCAAAAAAAAAAAGAGGTAAGAAAAGATTTAAAAGGTGTATTTGACTGTATCATCATCAAGAAGAAATGCTGTGGCGAGGCAGTGGAGCAGCTTTATCCACCCAGGCGTGGATCAAGAAAGGAGGCAACAGATGAGACAAATCTGTGCGTCTCGCCCAACTGACCTCCCGATCGAGACCCGGCGCCACGGTCACGATGTCTCCCGTCTCGCTGTTGATGGTGAACATGTTGGGGATGGGGCTGTGCGGCGTCTGAGACAGGATTCGGTAGCGCACCATTCCGTTGGCCGTCGTGTTGTCGTCGGCGTCGAAGGCCGAGACGTGCATCACGTAGGTTCCTGAAGGAGGGAAAAGCAACACTTGTGACATTTGTAACCTTGAGTAAACAATCTGTTTTGATCTTGGCAGCTTGTGTATTAGCACACAACAAATAACACTTAGACTGTTTTATTGCAAAACAATAAGGGGATCAAATCTATCTCAGCAAAATGGCTGGTAGTGTGCAGTTTAACTGACTTGAAACTATTTTCTTTACATTGACTCATTGTGGTGCAAAATATTACATGCAACTGTGTGTTTCAGGCCATGTGGCCTCCTTTTCAGGCCCCTCATCCTCCCTAGTTTAGGGAGGCGAGCTGCGAAAATCACCTGATGTTTTTTTTCTAATGTGCACATAAAAATGGATCATAAAATTTAACATACTTAAGATTAAACAGACAATAAAATTTAACATACTTAAGATTAAACAGACAATAAATTTAATTACTCACTGCCGACTCATGAAGGTGTGACAGACCTTGCTACAGGTACAAGCGCAGACAAACTATCAAACATCTATGAAACATCTTCCTCATGGCAGCGTCGTTCATGTTATACTTTAAGTTACCGGGCAGCAGCTGTAAAACTTTGTGTCACTTCCGACGTCATTCAAATTTCTACAACATCCTTGAGACTGAACTCAGTCGGCGCCATTTGCAATGGAACCGGGTCGCACAGTAAAGCAGGGCCATATAATCAGACGCTCCTCGCCGCATGAACGCACCACTTGTCCGACGCGCCTGCCGAAACTCTGTGGGATCGGCGCCTGTCACCAGATCTCACCATCGCTCTCTCCCTGGCGCGCTCCGCTTCTGCAGAGCCCCGTTCTAATTGCCGGCGATAGTGATATCATGGCAGTGACAGGCCCTGTCGGAGGATAATTGTAACCGCAGCTCCCATTTCAAACTTCATTACATTTCAAAGCAACATTTGTCAATGACTCGGCCAGAGGGAGCGCTCTGAAGGCCTCTCCGCGAGACAGGGGGGGCGGGGGTGGGGGCGGGGGGCAGGAAAGGGGAAGAAAAAGGATGGGAAAACCCGGCAGGAACAGAGCGAGGGAGGAGAAACAGAGTGGAGCCACACTCAGATTGATTCCGAGCGGAGCGGCCATCAGTCCTCCGCCCATCACTTCTTTCTTTTTTTCCCCTCCCAGAGATGGAGGAATGCGGAGAGGGAGATGAAGAATCACAATGTGTCACACATCGACGGGGGTAATTTCATTAAGCTGCGCTCTTCAGGGGTTTAATGTGGACCCTTTTGTACAGGCGTCCTAAGCTGCGCCTGACAGGATTAGGTCCCCATAATGACTCTTTAATTTGCAAACTAATTCAAGTCTGTAATTGGCCTTGCATTGAAACCGCTGGAGCTCTAAATTCTAAAAAGTCTCTCTCCCCCCCGCTCTCCTTTTTTATGAACATTGCTCAGCCGAATGTCACGCATCGCCGCAAAAAGGCTCGACTGCTGCGCGGGGGAAGGCCGGCTAAAAGGCAAGACGAAAAAAAAAGAAAGAAAAGATAAAAAAAAAAAAGCAGGGAGTAAGAACAGGAAGAGGAAGGGGCACCTGGACTCCCATTTAGATGGCCTCTGGTGCGATGAACTCCGGCTCATCGGGTTTCCCGTTCACACGCGTGAACACAGAGAGCTCATCTGTGTGACTCCCTCAGCTCTGAGGTCAGCCAAGAAAAAAAAAAAAAAAAGACCCGGTGCTGCTGGAGCATGGTATATTTAATCCCAAATCTCCTTCTCCAGCCTGAGCCCCCCTCCCCCACCCCCCTTTGGTTTCTGGCCACTGCTGAATGAAACGGCGCCGCGGGAAGAGCCAATCTGTGTCTGTCAAGACGAATTGAAAGCTCGCCGTTGCATCACCGGCAAACTCGCGACACAAAGGAGCCCCAATCTCGCCTGAAATACGAGTCGCATTTTTCCTCCACCTCATCCACAACCTCCAGACCCTCAGCGGACGCGGTTCCTTTCCCCTCCTCCTCCTCCTCCTCCTGCTTCTGAAACCTTCTCCCCTCCGCCGCCTTGCTGGCTGTTCATTTCCACATTCTCACACCTGGTTTGGAGCCCTCGTCCACGGAGCCGTTGTAGACCTGGTTCCTGAACTCGGGCCTGTTGTCGTTCATGTCGATGACGAAGATGTACAGGTCGATGGGGTTCTCCACCTGGTTGCCGTTCATGTCCACGGCGTGGGCTCGCAGCTGCAACACAGAGTTCACCAGAGTATAGTAATTGTAATACCTGCAGCGAATAGAGTCATCAACGATGAGATTGTGTCGAGGACTTTTATCAATTTTACAGATAGTTTCGTCTTTGACATATTTGATGAGAGGAAAAAAAAATCCTACAGTCCTATTCTACAAATAACGTTTCTTTTTTTTTTTTTGACGCTGAGGGGGGTAAAATCTGATTTGCTTGACTGGCAAACTGCCAAAGGCCAAACACAACAAAACAAATCTGCCAAATGTGCTCACAGAAGTTTTTGACAAACAACTAATTGTGCATTTGCAGGTTTTTTAAATGACGTTATTTACGGCTTTTAATAAAAAATACGAAAATAAATAAATAAAAATAAATACTAACTGAACATCTAATAATAAGTCGACACACCAGTTGTGACAATCATAATCAAATCAAACTAGCGGAGAAAGAAATATGTTTATAAAAGAACACTGAGCACCTTGGTGTATATATTCAAGTTTTTCACACTGTTTTTGACTGGAATTTTTACACACAACCATCTCTGGGGGTTTCAGAGAATACCAAAAGAGGGAAGAAAAAAGGAAAGAAAAGAGGAAAATGTCTTGTTGTTGTCAGGGGTCAGAGGTCAGAATGGGCCAGACTGGTTAAAGACCCAAGAAAGTAACAAATAACCAGTGGTTGCACAAGGCAGATAGAATGGTGTCTATGAACACACAACTCCGACCTTGAAGCATTGTTTGTGTGTGTGTGTGTGTGTGTGTGCGTGTGTGCGTGCGTGCGTGCATGTATTACACACATAAAATGGTTTCCTAGTGCAGTTTTGATGGCCGGCCGCAGTCAACCCCGAGCATCCAGAGATATAAAAGCAACCTGTGCGTCATTAACACCACTGTGTTCTCTGTCAATGGTGTGAAATTCAGTCGTGTGTTAATGTGTCACTTCCATTAACTTCAGCCACTGATCCTCCCCCACACCGGCTCCTTTCTTTCACAGTCGTTGCCCAAAATGCAAAATCAGTCCCCGCATGCCCTCCATAATCGCTGCGTTTTTTTTTAAAAAGAGTCTCGACTTTTGCAGGGGGACAAAACAAGGTGAGAACGAACACAAAAAAAACAACAAGCAGCCAAACAGAGGTTTGTTTTTCTTATTTGTCAAGGTGACTACTTCTGCAGCAACTTCAAGAGCGAAAAGAATACATTCGCAGCGTTCACTAAACTTGGGGTTCAACCCTGCTCATGAATACCACCGGATAATAATCAGTTCGGTTGAATTAAACATTACAAAAACTTATTTTTATGCTCACTGAACAGTCGCCAGAGCCATCATGCATTTAACTCACACTTTTTGTTTTGTCCTGTTTTTTTTTTTTTGGGTTCATCTCAACAGAGACACAAAACCAGGATGAACATTTCATTAGGAAGCTCTGCCTGTGTCTGTGTCTTCAGGATCAGTGTGTTTGATATTTGGCCAGCTGCTGTGCTGATACCTTTTCCCTCCCCTCTGATTCGGAGACACAGCCAGCCCATCCGAAATTCAGCTCAGCTGTCTTGAGATCACTGGAATCACCGACGAGGATTTCTCACAAAGTTTGGGCATGCTGCACAATAGTATTCAGTCTACCTTCTCTCTCATGGAGAGGGAGGAGGGAAATACAACAAATACAGAGGGAATAGGAAAGCCAGTGAATATCAAATTGAAAAAAAAGAAAAAAGATCTGAATAAACACTCCTGGATTCATACGTGGGGACCAAAAGGTCTGAATAAACACTCCTGGATTCATATGTGGGGACCAAACCGACAGACTGTGGTGGCATTTTACAATGTTTTCGTCAGTTCTCTCTGGTTGTTTTCTTTGACTTCTCCTGACTTGGGAATGTTTATATCCCTCGACATGACTTATTCACCGACATTCCTGCCAGCCGTAAGCATTGCGGATGTTCACCTTAGATCAGACCAAATAAAATAATAACAAAGAAAACTATCAAAAACAAAACAAAACCAAACCAAAAGAAAAAAATCAAACACCAAGGCCAGCTATCTAGATAGCTAGCTAAACGGATATGCCACCGTTTATGTTTGTCTCAGTAAATATGTATTCCGATGAAATGTTAGCAACTGTTTCCCATCAAATTATTTTCCACCTCCATGAGAAGAGTTCTTTATTGCGACATTTAGGTTTTGCGCAATTCTAGGGGTAATGGAAACGCAGCTATTGAGGGCTCTAGGCTGAACGTCGAGAGGAGCTATGAAACTTTCAATGGAAAATTTAGCTTTAGCTGTCTAAGGTCCCCCCCCAACGCCACGTATGGAGAATTATGGGAATGCTGTTTTCCCATCTGTGCAGGCCTGACGGGTGAAAATGCTACCTTGTCACAGCGACGGCATAAGAACCACATACGTTTGAAAAAAAAAAGAAAAAAAAAAAAGCCTCTGGGCTTGTTGTGGCAGGAAATCAAATAAGTAGGTTCCTCTATCAGGTGCTTCTCTTCGGAGACATGAAGATCCTCTTCAGCGCCAGCCGTCCTCCCCCTCTCCACCTTCTCCCACCCGGCGCCACCGCCAAAATTGTGTCCTCGGGTCTCTCCGAGGTTAATTTGACTTTACCGTTTTCCGCTCAATTGTCTGATCTGCCCTGCACCCAATATCCTTGTGCTGCCATCATATATCACATCTGGCTGCTGCTGTAAACTAGGAGCCAGGACCCTTATCTGTGCTCACCCCCGGTCCCTGTGTCCCGCATGCTGCCCACACCCTGATTCAATAATGAGAGGAGTCAGAGATTACCGCAATGTTTAAGCAAGGCAAAAAAATGTAATTCTGGCTTTGCGTTTAAGTTATTATCTTGAAAGGCAGGAGGAGGACAAAAAAAAAAAGGAACAAATGGAAGCAGCCAGCGTCGCGATGAAGATAACAGAGGACCCTGAAGCTCCGAGGGTTTGTTTTTTTCTTCCTCCCCCTCATAAGAATGAGTCTGGTTCGCTTGTTTTGAATTTTGTGCACCTCGTTCTTTGCAAACAAAAAGCAACTTGGCCATAACTTTGTTCTGTCCTTGCTCGAGCTGCGGGAAACAAAGGAAAGAACAGAAAGTCCGAAAGTTATTGTCTCCTGTTGCTTTATCCGCGGTTGTTGATAAAAAAAAATCTTGCCTGTCAATGTAGCTTGATTGCCTTCCTGCAGCTCGGTGTGTATCGAGCGTGCGAGGCTTGAAGTCACGCAGTAACAGCTTTCTTCATTTGCCTGCACGTACGCTATCAGTCTATCTCAGCTTCCCCCCCCCACGTTTACTCCCTGAACTGTTCTGAGCCCTTAGCAAGCAACTGCCTTTCTTAACGAATCGCCCCATTGATCGGAGTTTGTGCCTGCTGTAGGTCTGTTTAGGTTCACGTGAAGTGAAGGTCAGACTTGTTTGTTGTCGGGATTTTCACACGAGCACGTTGACGGAGGAAGTTCCACAGGCGGAGAGAACCAGCAGCGGGAACACCGAGGTGCTGCCCACTGCGTCGAAGCTCCGGGGTTCTTCATTTTATCAAAGCGAGAAAGAAAAAAAAAAAACAAAAAACAAAAACACGGCCGAGGCAACAAGACAAAGCGCTGCTTTCGTTAAAAAGATCTACAGCGCCTTGGCAAGCGTGCACTGCGAGCAATATGATGATGCTTTTGCGTGCCGATCCACTGCTGCTCATTTTGCCTGGTGCCTTTCCAACCCAACAGGTCCGTAGCTTACAGAAGGGTGTTGGGGGGGGGGTGTGAGAGCAACGGAAGAACAGGAATTACAAGTGTTTGGAAACGAGAAAGGGAAACACAAACCAATGAGGGAGAAAATTGAAGAATATTCATCCGTATATCGTTGCTGTTTTCATTTATTAACGAATTAAGCAAATGTTTAAAGTCAATTCAATTACCTGAGATGATGCTCTACAAGGTAAAGCTGCAGCTTTGCTCTGTTTATCTGTGACGGGACTTTGTGGAAGTGCTCAGTTTGTTGGCAATGCATAACGCATATATATAGTCTTAAAAATTATTGATATCTAACTTAAGTTAATCGACAAAAATAACTCGCCACGGTGTTCTGAATTCCCGCGTCTTGCAGTTATAAAGTCATATAACTTTTTATTATCCCAATCCGCCTTTTCATGCCTTGGCAAGCGGAATTGGTCTTGTCATTATGGATTAAAACCTTGTCGGCCTGATTTTGCCGACACCTGTCCCGACTCCTCAGTCGCTTGGCATTTGCTTCCCTTGGCAGATGTGCTATGCGCTGTACAATCATTTGTTGTTGACATTAAAAACAGAGCGAGGGATGTCTTTGCTTCAATATTTTGATTGGTCGTGAATGACGAACGTAGATCACGGAACTCTAACGGTGCACAGTGTGAACCAAACAAGGGAGTAGGAAGTGATGATTTGGCGCAATACTTAACAAAGGTAAAGATTATACAAATGACTTTTCCACAATAGAGGTGAAACTCAACATTAGTTTTGTTAATATAGTTATTAAGATTCTGTGCAGGTCCAAATTGCTTCGTCTCAATAAGCAGCTGTTTAATCTTGTTTTGAACACATCCAGCTTGGTTTGCTTTACATTCACTCATAACAAAAGTATACGAAAGAAAGCAGCAGCTACTTTCTTTTCTTGCATTTGACACTAATCCAAGGTTTATTTTTTTCAGCAATTTTTCTTCTAAACTTTTTTTTCCCCCTCAGAAGCAGCACTTTTTGTCGCGTGCCCTGGCTTTTGGCACGGCGGCAGCGTTTCCTCTGCCAGAAACACACAGGAACAAAGTGAGTGCGAGTCCTGGCTGAGAGCTTAATGAATCATTATCACATTCTCCGACCGACGCTTCACTGCATCGACTCAGGCTTTGAACGCAGAGATGCCGCGCCTTTGTAATTCCAAAACGTGAAAATTGGAGGTTCTGTTTTTCATTACGGTTCTATTAAAAGGTTATTGTTGCTTTACGGAGGGATAAAAAAAAAAAAAAGAAGAGAGAACAGAGAATCAAAGTGCACGAATGCAAAGACGCTCAGCGGAAGAGACTGGAAGTAATTGCAGTGAGTGCGCACGTTTGATGTTTCAGCGCAGTTCTGCCACATTCAATTTGTTGAACACATTAAATTAAGTGAAGATGATGATCACTTTGTTGTGTGGCGCAAACATTTGATACTGAAGGATTTGAAGATTACTGTCTGACAATGTAATTTTAAGTCAGGCGAGCACACAATTCACTACACATAACAAAAAAAATGTTTTTGTTTAACATAATCATAAAACATAGATCTTTTTAAATTCTACTTGCATTTTACTGTCCTGTGCGAAACCTCCGCCTGCGGTAGGACCTGACTAATTGACCCAGACACCTTTCTACTGGTGTTGCACGGTGATGGAAACGTCAAAGGGGTTAATCGGTCGTACGATTCCGGTCAGAGGCAGAGACTCACATGGTAGGAGGAGCGATGCTCCCGATCCAGAGGCTTGGTAACGAACATCTTCCCGAGCACGGGGTCGATATTGAACACCTCGTTGGGCGGCTGATCAGCGCCGACGCCCGTGATGCTGTAGCGGATCGAGATGTCTTGATCCTGGTCCGAGCGGATCTGAATAAGAACAAACGAAAGAGCGGCGATCGATCACTTCATCAGTCAATGCACCGGTCAAGTGTGTCTTTATTTTTTCAAACTTTCTCTCCCCGGGGGGGAAGGAACCAACCCAAACACATTTACCGTGGCTAAACTCCACTTAAAGGTCCTGTTTTATATTCAGCAACCGCATTTATGATACACAGCCCCCAGAGTTTAATCATTTTGTCCTTTACGCAATCCCAGAAACCTGATAGATGCCTAAAGAATGCACACCAGCAAACACACGCAGACATATATACAAACAAATACACACACATACACATACAAATAAATATATTAGATTCTTGCATTATTTCCAGCCACCGCGTATTGGAGGATTCCATTAGGTGCCGCCTGCGGGCCGAGCTGTGCCGCCGCGTTTGGGCAAAATTAGACCGCTTCAAAAGAGACATTTAATTGAATATTTCGGAGGCGGAGAAATCAAATCAACATGCATTTACCGCTGACGGTGACAGTCAGGTGGTGATTTATTAAGAATCGCTGGAGCCAGGCTGGGATTACAGGCAGGTCGGGAGCAAAGGAGGGGGTGGCGGGGGCGGGGTAGACAATTTGATTGCAAAGTGAAAAATATTTGGCTGTAATTGTTGTGTAATTACAGGGCAGGGACTGGGATGGATGTTCCTGGGCTGGAAAAGAAAATAACATCCTCCGAAATGGACGCGCACACCCAAGGAAATTTTATATATATATATATATATATTAAATAATAAGCAGAGGAGACGGGGGAGCAGCATCTTCTACTGCATGCTGGTTGTGCTTTCCTTGCCAGAAGGACAGCTAATAGGTGCATTAAGTGCACTGCTAGGCCTGTGATTTGGACCCAAGTGCTGTGTAATTGGGAATCATTTGGAGGAGTTTCAATTTAGTGCCCAAATAGAGTCCACACCTGGAAACATTCCATCTCTGCCCATTAGCTACATGACAACCAGTGGACATCCGCCGCCCACCCACCCACCCCACCTCCAAACCCCCTGGGGATCAACCTGACTCAATCACACACTCACTCCAGTAGGTGGACAGACACACACACACACACACACACACACACACTGGCCCATATTCTTCTAATCAATGACAATTTCAGTGTGTGAGTGCACCGCAGGAGCACCGCCGTCCAAAGTTTCCCAGTCCATCTTTCACCACTTGAGGATCCAATTTAGCCGCGTTTTTTTTTTTTCTTCTTCTTCTTCATCTTTTTTTGACACGCACCGAGAGCTCTGCTACGCCAACAAAACAGCTGGCGCGGCTAACAAGGACGGATGAGGGCTGGGCATCGCGGACTGAGACAGGCGTCAACTCCCCCCTCCAGTCAGAACTGCTCATCGACCACGCATCACCACACGCTCGGCATGATCCGCACATTCTGTATGTTCTGTACATTAAAATAGCATAGTATAGTCCGTTCGGTATGCATCAGTATGCACACTATGACCATCATCATAGTTTGTACGTCAATCCATATGTATATAAATCTTATATCCTTAAGACTCTAATGTCCATAAGACTATAATCTATAATCTACAATCATTTATATTTTCTCTGTGTGTATGTGTATTTATACGATGTGTGTAATGTCATTCGCACTTGCTGCTTTTGCACGTCCAGTCAGATGCCGAATTGCATTGTGTTGCGCTGTACTTGTACATGTGTCATGACGACAAAGTTGAATCAAATCTAATGTAATCCAATCTAATACATTTCCATCCAGGTGTGGCGACGGTGGTCAGTGTGGGTGGGGGGTTTCTGAGGAGCTGTCACAACATCTCTGACGCTATTTGTGCGTGTCTGTGTCTCTCTGTGCGTCTTCTTTAGGGAATACAGAGGTGTCGGTGGTGGTGGTGGTTGAGAGGATGGAGGGGAGGGTTGGGGTAGTGGGGGTGGAGGGTTGGGGGGGGACCTTGACGTCAGAATTGCTTGGCACGCATCTCGGGGAATTACCGCTGACAGCCATGATAATTAAGCAGCCACGGGGCATCGATTGCCACCACTTCAAAGAAGCCCCTCCATCCCCCCCTTTAAACCGCAAAACATCCAGCTGGCAACCGGGCTGAACTCTCGCCGCCGCTGCCGCCGTTTACCCTCCTCCTCTGCCGCTGGAGGGGAGAAAAAAAACCCAAAAAAGGCAGAGCGAAAGAGAGAGAGAGAGCGAGAGAGAGACAGAAAGAGAGCGAGAGAGCGAGGGAGTGACTCGGGCCACCTCTCCCGTCGTATTAGCGACGACCAGCCATTATTATTATTACACAACCACACCATGTGGCCCCGAGCACTCAGCCTGACGCTGACTCCTCCCCTCTCCTACGTGGCGCTTCACCCACTCCACCCCGCTCTCGTCTCTATACCTTTCTCTCCGCCGTGGCTCCGGGAGGGGGGGCAGAACGACATGCATAAAAAAAATGAAATTACCCCAATCCGTCGGCCTCTGCAGCGCTGCATAAATCCTCGCTAGTTATTGAGCGATAACTCTCTGTAATTCCATTTGGGTATCATCACCCCGCCCTGCCTTTACTTTCTGCTTGGTGGCGGCAGGCGGTGGTGTTGGTGTTTGGTGGGTGGGTAGGGGGGGGGCGGGATTCAGCAATAATTTCAACAGTCATTCCAGCCAATTAGCCCCCCAACCGCCACCACCACCGCCACCAGCCCACCTCCCTCCATCCTTCATGTAAATGCCTGCAACCAGTGAGCGACAGACGAGCTCTCCGCCCGAGTGGAGTTCATTTAAGGGAGCTCCACTTCTGCCTCGCCAGGTCTCACGCACAGATAATGGCGATGTCACACGTGGCCGGGTGCGCGTTGAAGGATCCCGCAATTAATGTCGAGGAAATTGATCTGAAGGGGCTTTTGTGGCACGTCGCTGGTACAGGATATGGTGACGATATCCCCGCTGTCTCTTTAGCATTTTTAGAATTATGGCATTGTGCTTTCAAAATGAATGATAATATAAAAAAAAAAAAGAGCTCAGCATGAGATGAGCACGGGAAGCACTTGTTACTGCAGCGGCTCTTTCTCATTCCCCCCTGATGAAAAGGGAAAATCTCCTCTGCGATCCGGCGCCTCACGCGAGTAAATACATCTCGCTCGGCTACTAACAAAGCCATTTATTAGAATAATCAGCAATCTTTTTTTATTTTCCTTTTTGCTCTCCTGTTTCACCCATTTCTTGCGATTTCCCCTCTCATTTGCCTCGATAGTAAATGCGCCCCTGGGAGAGGGTGAAAGTGGACAAGAAGCACTCAGCCGGCAGAGATTGATAGAGAGGGGCTGCGAGTGAGCGAGAGAGGAAGAAATAGAGGAAAGACTGTATCATCCGCCATCAGAAACCAGACACTGTCTAAATGACCTATTTGTCGACGGATCAAAGCAATTCCCTTCATTACTGACAACTTGTCTGCTTCTTAAGGAGATCTTATCAGCGAGCTTTGCTCCCTTCTGCCAGGCAAAACTGAATCAAATGAGAAATTATCATGCTACCGGCTCTTTGGGGAAAACAGAGACGGGGAGATGAAGGGAGGGGGATGAATAACACAGAGGCGCCGCTCCACCACTGTTACTGGGGTGCAGGGGAATTAGCTCCCGCTTGAAAATTGATGTTAACTTACTCCATCTTGAGAGAGGGAGAGAGAGAGAGAAAAAAATAGTTAACTACAACCCTGCTGATCTGTACGAGTCGCTGCACTGCAGTCGTAGGCTAAAATGATGATGTCGTACAGTGTGGAACATGGCGCTTTGGGAACCTTGAAAAGCGCTATACAAATTCAAGCCATTAATATTATTATTATTATTATTATTATTATTATAATTATTATTATAAAGCCACACACAATAGTTAAGTTTCCATATAATTAACAAAAAAAGATGCAAGTGTTATGATTCAAGTAGGTGGTTTCATGCAAATGAACAAGGCAACTATTGGAGAGAGGACTGGAGGAGCTACTGTTAGCTAGGCTAAGCTAAGCTGTAAACTCTGTTCCTGTGGTTGGGATATTAATCTAATGGATGCAGCTGTGCAGCTAGACAGGACCATATAAAAAGTGGAAACAGCTCATCGGTTACGTGAGCCAAATGTTTATTGTCAGAGTTTATTAGCAAAACCTCTTTCCGCGAATCATTATGCGCAAAAAACACCTCAAGTGACTACGCATAATGTTTCACCAAATGTGTTTTTTGTATTTTTTTATTTTGCTGTTTCCACAAATTCTAATGATCTATGACTCCAAATGTGCATTAAAATGCTCCATGGAAGGTGAACTATTGAGGCATGCCACGGAGACAACACGCGTGTTTTGCTCCTAACTGACATTATTTGACCGTGAATTGAGAGACGTGACTGCTGCAACTGCACACGTGTTCAAGAGTGTTGCTAAAATCAGCCACAATAATAGCAATTCTGGAATCAGTGTCATCAAAAAGGCTGGCTGATGTCGGCAGACGATCACAGCTGGCAGATGTTTTGAAAAGAGCAGCGGTGGCTCTGTTGTTGTCTGCATGTTTAATAGATGAAAACAAAACAAAAACATGGATTAAACAATGTAAATTTGTGACATGCAAAGTAAAACCAGCCATTGTATCTGACCACCAGGGACAATCCTATTTCTATTTCTATCAGAGGCTCCCGCTGGCTGTCCACCTGTTGGATAAGCTGTGCCTCATTTTTGCAATCTCTCCAACATCGTGTGCGCTCTCACGGCCTGAGCCAGCTCATCTGTCCGCCTAACGTCTCTCACTGTCTTCTGGGAATGCTGCCGTCAAGCTGCTGGCGCATGACACGGCCTCACCTGCGTTTTAAGCCGGCTCTAATTTGTCTGTGAAGGTTCTCAGTCGGCCGGGTCATAGAAGCACTTACTAAAGGTTAAGTGGATCATTCTGATGTTAACTTTTATTGTTCTGCGAGTGTACGGTACACTTGTATTAGTGTATTCATAGGCAATATATGAAGCTTTTACCAATATAAAAATCACACAACAAGCCAAATTCTACTTACTGGACCTTTAAGTAAATTGATCTTCAAGTAGCTCTGATTGGTTGTTGTTAGATACCCACTGAAATGCACAAATCCTGAGGATTTTCAAACCAAAGTGCCTCGGATCTGTCAGTCAGATCAGCTTTCTACATTTGTTTCGCATATCACGTCGGTCATTTGAAGTTAATATATTAGCGTCCGCCGCGCCTGCGTTGTTGGATCTGAGGACGTCGCTGAGCATATTGCCACCGCATCCGCGTGCCTCGGCGTTCAAGCCGCTCGGCCGCCCCCGCATCTCTTACCATGACAGATTAGCAGAGAAAGTCTCATAAGCAAATAAAAAGGGAGGAACACGACGAGGCTTATGGCTCGAGCCCGCGCATTTCAAAATGGAATTTGCTGTGTTAACACAAAAAACACGTCAACACCATCAACACCAGCGTGGTTATTCTGCAAGCACCCCCCCACACCCACACCCTCCCGAGAGGACAGAGGGCGCACGGTGTCGTGACAAAAGCAGAAATGCAAAGTTTGGAGATGCGTTGTGTCTCTACAAACAGGATGTTTTTCTTTCCCTTTCAAAATCAAACAGCAGCGTACGACAGGAAGAGCGATACGTTTGTGATGAATGAGGGGGAGAACTGGCGCCGTCGTGATTGATGATCTCGTGAAATAAGACACGGCTTCCATTTACAACTTCCTGTCAACACATCAATAATGTTTACCGGAAATTATTGTAATTCACAACGCAGCAGCAACAGCAACTCTAAGTCAGGCCGGTAGAAATGTATTTAAAATGGCTGCTTTAGTTCAGGCTCAGCCATGTGTATTCTAATTGCTTTTCTCTTTGCCGGTTTCATTGATGCTTTATTTTAAAATACCGTAGCTGGAAAAGACATACAATTAAAGAGAACTTCCTATTCGGTCCTTGTCCGACGCGGCATACATCCGCTAATGCATATTATAAATAATTTTGTAACATTAAAAGCGACACGGAAGAACAGGTGTGGCTGGCTGGATATAATCTGCGGTTTAGCATGTGCAGACAAACCGCAAATTACCATGCGCGGGCTGCGAAGTTCTCACAGGAGCACACAGGAAGGGGGGGGAGGGGGGTGAAGTTCAAGTCATTACCATACAAATTGTATAACAGCCTTGGCACGCTGGATTGTTGCGTTTCGATGAAAGTTAGTTCTAAGCTTCAGCTCGCGTCTGATGCGCGCGCTTTAAAAAAAATCCAGGCATCCAAAGCGTGATTGATGACTTTGGCGAAGTTAAAGCGCAGCTTCACGCTGTCAATCTGACTGGCAACGACTCAAACTGTTGTTATAAAGCAGGCAGTTAACAAAAAAAAAAAAAAAAAAAAAGAAATTGGCAAATCATTAAAAAATAATGTATACACATCAGAAAAAAAGAAAAACTTGCATAAATATCTCAACAACATGATATTCATACAAGTTACCTTTGGACTCTACAAGTGTCTATATGTATATCTTTATGTATTGTGCTTAAATTGTACGCACATATTTATGCATGTTTTTCTTCTACTGATGTGTGTATACATCATTTTGGCTGACTATATATGTGGGTGTATATATATATTTTTTATATACATATATATGTACATATAGTAACGTAATAAGTGTAAAAATGTACAAAGAGAGCAAAGTGGCCTTAAAAAACAGTGGTGGGGAATTAATGAATTCAGCCTCTTTAGCCTCCGTGTCACTGCAGAGATGAAGCAGAACGCCAACACAGGAGAGTGATAGAACAAGCCCACCATCAAAAAACTAAGCATTGCCTCAGCAGCACATGAAAGTCGAACTGGCCGGCAAACAGCATGTGACCCGGCAGTGACGGGCTGACAGGTCAGGTATGCTAGAACTTTGAAGAGACAGATTTTCTGGAGGGTAATTTTTTTTTGGGGGGCCAACATTCACTCTCTCTCTCTCTCTCTCTCTCTCTCTCTCTCTCTCTCTCTCTCTCTCTCTCTCACACACACACACACACACACACATACACAATCTGTCAAAAGAAGGCTGTTGCACGGGATAAAAAAACAGCTTGTGTGTGTGTTTTTACCGTGAGTCAGCAAAGCGGCTGTGTTAAAAGCTTTCCTGTGGCCTTTTTAAGAACACAAGACTCTTTTCTTTTTCTTGTTGAAGCTTTGAAGGTGAGCATTGTATCGCATCAAAGAACAGACTGACGTTGAACATCCCAGCCTGAAGTTAGAACTTTCATGGAAATGGTGGGAAAAAAAAATAAAAAAAATAACTCAGACATAAAACGTGACAAGTTGTCTTCATTAGCTGTTGCTGATTCCACAGCGTTGGGTTTCTTCAGAAGCGTAGTCCAAAACTGAAAATGCCACCCCAACCTCCTTTTCCCCAGAAATTATTGGCAGTGGTGTGCAAATCTTTTGGCAGTTCTCAGTCTGTATAGATTGAAGAAGTGGCCAGTTTGCCCGAATTGAGAGAATGATTTAAGACATCAGACATAATTAACATTATCGATGCTTTCTAGCAACAATGTGTCTTGATCTTGTCGATGGAAAAGAACATCTCTCTAGAAAGCAGTGATGCCGCACTGACCAGGCCATTGCGGTCTTGCGTTTCTGGATTTCTCAACATTTGGAAAGTACAGCAGAGATATTGACTCGAATTACAGGGTGAGAATGATTCTGCATCCTTAAGAAACATGGACTGGAGAAACAAACCATCTTTTTCCATGGTGGGTTAAAATGTGTTTTTATGACACAATCCTTGCATATTCAATGTTGAACAACCTGCACACAGTATTTTGCTATTTGTTCAGTCAGCACAAGTGTGCTCTAATGCTAATGCTAAAATTATGGTACAGATATTACTGTAGAAGGAGCCACGCACGCTAAATGTGGAGGGAGCCCTTAAGCCCTGAGCTATTTTGTGAAACTTTCCTCTCTAAATGAACTATAATGAGTCTCAACATACTTTGTATGTGTGCATAAACAGATGTGTGGCCCTTCTAACAACTCCACCGTTAGCTAAACACATTAGCATAGGTCACAGCAGAGTGGTAATTTCTACGTTACTGTTAGAAGCACTCCCAGTGGTCTTATAAGTTCCTATAATTAATTAATGCCTCAGCAAAGGGCTAAATACTTCCTATTATTTTACTACTTTTAGTGGGCAAACCTGAAGTTTAACAACGTTGTCTCGCGGCTTGGCGATCTTGCTATTTTGCTCAAACATAGGGCAGTGTGAGATCACCTGCGATAACTTTTCTGACCAAATACCTGCAGCCACTACTTGTTAGAGCCACGCTGCGACAGGAAGGTCCTGTTCTACCCATAGAACAAAAATAACCTGTCAGGCAAACAGAGGTGGCATGTCGTTGAGGGTTGAGCGAAGAGAGGGAGTGATGTGTCCGTCGTGTGATCGTTGCCGTAAGATGAAGATATAGCGCGGCACAATATGCCTCTTTTAACTGAGTAATAGCTACCAGAGGCCAGAGCGAGACTATTAAAAGACCTTCCTTCACATTAGCCAAAATAACACGACTAATGGAAGTTAAGAAGTCAATGATTTTTCCAATTATCGCTACGTGAAAGGAGTCTGCTATTTTTTTTAAAAAGCACTGGCTTTTGGCAAATTAGACTTCCTATTCTCCGAGGAGGTGACAATGGAGCGTACCTCTTTCTCCTCACTGCCCACTTTGGAGGCGTGGAAGAATGAAAATAAGGCGGCCATTGTAAGTGGCGGATAAAGAGCGGCCGCACCACCGCTCTATCTCCCCGTCGCCCTCTTTCACCAGCGGATTGATTAAATTGTGAAATAAGGAGCGTGCTGGATGCCTGTTTCACCGCTTGAGCCGCTCCCCCAGGGGTTGGCAAGGACAATATCAAGGAGCCCCTTCCACTCTCCTCTTACTCCCCTTCCACATTCTTGTCCCCCTCATCCCCAGGAAGCCCAATCTGGGTAATTAGACTGGAGAGTGTTGGGGACTTACTGCACAGATAGAGGGAGAGGGGAGGGGAGGGGTGGGGTGGGGTGGGGGGTGCATACAGTGGCACAAAATCTGCTGCCATTGCAATTCTCCTCATCCGAACCAGGCACCTCTACGCTGCCCTCCGTTCACGCACCTTCTTTCTCTCCCTCCACTTTTTTTAAAAAAAAAAAATAGCAAATGCAGAGTAGAAGGAAAATGTCAGAAACGACGGCACATAGTGACAGGAGTTGAGGGAGTGAGTGGGGGCGGGGGTAAAAAAAAAAAAAAAATGAAAGTGGCTGTAATTCAACTGCATCAGCACAAGTCTGCAGCGGAGCATGACCCCTCTTGGCTGCGAATCTAGAAACAGGAAGTGGAGAGAAGTTGCCGCCACTTTGAGTGTGATTGGACCGGCTACAGATTTTTTTTTTCCCACCCTAGTTTTAAATCAGACCAGACCCAAAACTCCCTGTGAGATCATGAACCGTCGGGGATTATTATTTTTTTTTTTGCTCGCATTCTAATTTTTCAATCCAGGAAAGAAAAAAACCCCCAAAAAAACACCTCACAACTGTTGGACTGCAGGCAGCTCAAAAGTTTTTTGGACCGGAGGTGTGCAGAGTTTCCCTTCCAGCTTACAGTGGCGCGCACTTCCGAGCTACCACGAGGTAAGCAGATGTTTAAAGAGCCAGATGTGAGACGGCGCGGGGGAGGAGGACACGTGTTGGGGTGGAGGCGGGGAGTGCAATGCACACTCAGAATTGACTGGAAGCCTGACAAAGGTGGGGTGGTGGTGGTGGTGGTGGGGGGGGTTGGTGGGAGTAGCTGATCCATGCCAAGGTTGCACTTGCCAAAACACAGGCAGACACGGATGAGGAGTTGGACCTACTGCTGCTCCTGCTGCAGCTCTGTGTTCAGAAAAGTTAGCAATCACATCCTAAAACAGTGGTTTTCAAAGTGGGGGCCACCAGGGGGCGCAAGAAAATTGGAGAGTGATGAAAAAAATGTCATTAAGTAAATTAATAACTTCAAATTCTTTTAAAATTTCTTGTTATCATCAAATACAATCCAATTATTGTTTTTCTTTTAGTTATTTTCTTTGTTGTTGCTGTTAATATTGTTGTCTGTTGGTTTGCACAGGGCTTCCCTGGCCAGAAGCACCACTAAAACACCCACCCAGGATCTCAAACACGAGGATTCACTGCAGGCCCTTAGCGGCTTTTCAAAACATTTCCCCGGATGTTCTGGTTCCAGCCAACTGAGCGAGTCCAGCTGTCATCTTGACAGATGAACCTCCGTAGACTGAGGGAGGTGCGTGCGCATGCGTGCGTGCGCGTGCGCGCGTGTGCGAGAGCACTCTGCCGACCCACGCCTGCGTTAGCGGACGACGACGACTCGCAGATGGCCGACGAACACGCCGTTCCTCTCCTCTCAAAAGCAGATGGCTTCACATCCTCAGATTGACACATCAGAAAAACTGCTCGTCACTTCCTGCGAAGCTCCTTCCCTCCGTGGGAGAAGAACACGTCCCACACCGGCTCTCGCTGCTGGCTGGCCGCCGAGCCCCCTTTATTGCCACAACGTCTACGACCAGCACAAATCACCCGACATAAAGAAGCGTTTTTTTCCCCCCCCTCACCTCGGGTGAACCGTAACCCAGAGCCGCCGCCGACGCCGCTGCCGCTGCCGCAAAGAGCCGCCCGTGCATCACTCTGCCTTTCACGAGCGCTGCGGGACGTTAAAGTTTTTATGGAGCTTTCGAGGAAATGTTCTTTGCTCCTGGAAATGAAAGGCAAACATAAAAAGGCCAAAAGCGTCACCGGGGGGGGGGTTAAACCGGGCTTACCGAGTGAAACCCCGCAAAAAGTTTAAGGGACCGGCGGTAAGATACGGGCGACTCTCGATCAGCCGCTAAACTGTTTATCTCGCCGCTCGCCTTATTGCGCTGCCAGGGGTTTTATTGTACAATGTTGCACGGCGGTGATGTACAGCGTGTTTGCTATTGTGCTCCACAACCGAGCCTCTGGGTGTAGGTACGCCAGCGTCACCCCCGCCCCCTCTTTTTTTTTTTTATTATTACCAACGCAACAAAAGACGAGATCACCCCGTGACGGCGTCTATTATGTCTGCGTGAAAAGAGACTGACTGAGGCCCCTTCTTGTAAATGACAGAGTAAATAGGATCACTTTATTCTGGCGAGGGGCCTTGATTCTGATTCCTCTCATATTCCAGCCTCGGGAGACAGAAAGAGATGGAAAAAAAATAATAGCAGGAAAAAAAACAAAAAAACAAGGCCGTTAAGTGGGATTAGAGGGATTGTTGAAAGGGTCATGTGACTTGCGTTGAGCCCAAGGACTTCCTACCTCGCCGTTACTCTTCTGTCTCTCCGCCACTTCGGAGTTTGTCTCGCAGGCGGAAACCGTGGGTGCAAGTGTCGCTCGCTAAGAAGAAGGCGGCTCCCCTCTCCAGCTCCTACTTCGCTGTTTGCCCGCCGCTGCTGCGGCTGCAAGCGAATCCTCTTCCCTCTGACCTTGTCCAACATCACTAGCAGCTCGCGCTAAATACCCACCTGGCACCCCTCCCCTCCCCGGTCCCCGACTCCCCGAGTCCTCTTCACAAGTGTCCTTCCTCCAATTTCCCCGCACATTGTTTTTTTTCCCGCAAGTCTTCAGAGGAAGCTCGATCCTCGGCTCTCCTTCATTCTTCTGATCGGCGCGGGTCACGGAGGCCGACCTCCCGGGGGTGGTGGGGGGTGTGGGGTGGGGTGGGACCAGGCGGAGGCTGTTTGTTAAGCTGCTATTTATCTCCTTCACGGAGTCCTCCTCATCTCCGATTAGAGAGCCCAGAACTGTTGCCCTTGACTCACACATAACTCTTGTGTCTTTTGGTGAGATGATTTACTGTTTAATTTTACACAGAGTGAACCCCCCCGGGCGTCCGGGGGCTGGGGGGTGGGGTGGGGAGCGGACGCCTGGCGCTGCCTGATGTCATATCAGCAAGGAACGTGTCAGGGTTTTATTTATTTATTTATTTATTTATTTATTTATTTATTTTTTTTGGGGGGGGGGGGGGATTTGTGAGCGTGTGTGTGTTTATCTCTGAGCATGTGTGTGTGTGAGTGTCTAAGCTGTCTGTGCGTGCGTGAGTGTGTAGGCGGCTTTTTTTTTTGCTCTTTGTTTCGCAACTACAGCCTCAGTCGTAGTAGAAGCGGCTGCTGCTGCTGCTGCTGCTGCTGCTGCTGCTGCCGCCGTGGCGGCGTACGCAAAACAGGCGCCGTCTGGAAACTCCCCCCCTGTAAAAAAATAAACCTCGGCCGAGCTCGCCTGATGAACGTGTTTACCGCGACTCGACAGCGCTAATTTTGAAATAATGAGATATTAAACAGGGGAGAATTACATTTTGGTTTCACTTCCCCGAACACCGGAGGAAAACAAAGGCCAAATGATGCCGACAAACACGGACATGTTGTGGGAATTTATTTTCCTTGACAGTGGCAGGAGATTGTTGGGGAGAGACTCCATTTCCTGGGGCTGATGAATGTAATTACATTGATCTCGCTAATTTCATTAGAGGGCAGGAAATTAAGTTGGTAAGGTATTTAATATACGCCCAGGCAGGTCTGCAGCTGCGGCTCTGAGGGCAGCAGCAGGTTGGCGGGGGCCGAGCAGGAGTCGCAGCTAAAGAGCAGTCGAAGCTGTCGAAGGGTTCATAAAGCCATTTGCTCCCTTTTTCACAGCTGCCCTCGACCATTTCCAAGCATCATATATTAATGTGCCCTTCGGGTGCCGCTCACCTCTTCTCTTGAATATCCACGCAATCGCACGCTATTCAGAAGACGATCAAATTGCTTTTATGGCCGTATGTTTCATTAATGATAGGGGCTGTCAAAAAGACAGGGCTGAGCATGTTCCTCCATCACCGGGCTCCATTAGCAGCTGTGACAATGTAAAGCACTCTGGGTCTGCACCCTGGTGTCCCACTCCATATGCCAGAAAGCTATTAAAAAAAAAAAAAAAAAAGCAGGATATTTAACCTCAGTTTCTCAGTGTTACACACTGTCCCATTTTTTTTTTAAATTCTGAATGTGTATATTTTAGGGCTGTCGAATGATACATTTTTCAAATTGAGATTAATCTCTGACATCCTGTAGTTAATTGTGATTAATTGCGTTTTGATTTTTGCGTTTAAAATTATGTTATTCTTCCTTTTTATATCCATACTTATGTAAATCAAAATAAATAAATTTTTTTTGATCCTTTGTATCATCATTTCTTTCAAAACAGTCCACCTAGAAGTTAAATGAAACAAAACATGACCCCTGTCATGAATCCAAAACAAATATGTCGGTTGGGTGTCAAGAGCACTTTTCTTATTAAATATTAACACCGCAGAACCACAAGGAGGAAGGAAAACAGTTTTTCTGTCCAAAGCTGAATGCAGCATCTTACGCAATCTGCTCCAAAAACACAAGTTCGAGTTAAAATTTGCGCTCGAAGCAGCATAACAAGGCTGCGTGTGCTCTCGGCACGTACACAAGTCCCGGCCAGTATATCACATCCTGGCGGCTGGAGGTGTGGGTGAAGTCCCAGGGTGGCCGCTACTTGTCTGTATGTGCTTCGGCCGCGTGAGGACCTGACTACGGGCGGGTAGAAGGGACAAAAGCCCTGCGATCAAAAATGAGCGCGTCATGCTTTGTAATCAATCTCATTGCGATGAGCGTGTCAATGCCGACAGCCCACGTATATATTTCTTTCATTACTACTTCACATAAACAGACTTTTGACAGTCAACAAGACGTTTAATCTGCATTGTAATGTTTCTGCGTCGACACTTCTCTAAAAATCTAGTTTACAGCCCCTTAAACGTCTCACACTCGCCCTGACTTGGACCACACTGCCTTGTATCCTGTCCAAAGTTAATCGTTGTAAATCTGTCTTCACATGCCAGTCGCACTTCCTGGAAGAGGGAGCTCATCAGTAACAAAACAGTCCAGCCAAACACGGACTTAACTGCAAATACAAGCACTGCCATTGAGCCAGTTTTTTCCGGGCCAAGGCTTCCGCAACACCATGTGCTCTGCAAACTCATTCCAATCGCGCTCCTTCTTTGTAACGGTGTAGCGGCGCAGTTTAATCACGTCTGGAGGTACAATGCAGCTATGTCTGGCTTGTGTCCTCACAAAGGGTGCTCTCAAGACGTTGGGAATTTATAAAATACTTTCAGACTATTCACAAACTCCTCCTTTGAGCGCTGCTAAGTCGAAGGCTCAAACATGACTCAATGTTATGTGTGAATCTCTCCCATGTTTTTCCCCAACACCAGCCACGTTGCAGCACACCGATGTCTCACTGGCCGACCCGCCTCAAAATGGCAGCGGCGTGTCGGGCGCAAGACCCATGATTCATCGACTTGTCACTGGGGGACAAACACAAGATATGCTCCCCGGCTATTTTAGGCTGTTTTTCTTTTAAACCCTTTAATGTGGAAAAACATAACTTTTGTCAAAATAAATATTAGTCATCAGGTATTTTTGTCTACTTTAGAAAATGTCAGAGGGAGAACTTGCGGCATAGTGTTGCGCCGCACTTAACGCATCACATCCTGCACCGGTGTGTTACCATGACAGCCTTTTCACCAATTAGCAGGACTGGTTCACATATATTCAGCTTGCAGATGTTGTTTGCAGTCGGTTCATCCAGGTTCCAAGTTGGTCATTTGGTTCCAATTTAAAGTTTTTGTGCCTTTCCTCCCTCTTTTTGGTCAAGTTACAAGTTGTGTCAAGTTGAGTCATTTTCTTTTAATTGCATCACGCAGGTGACGGCTACTTTAAAAGGTGTGCAAACTCTTAGACATAGTTAAAGAGCAATGTTTTTAGTGTTTTGTAACAAAACACTCTGAAGTCCTCCTCTGCTATATTGCTTGACTTATTAAAAACCCACCACCACATGCTAACAATAACTGGTTAAACTGATGAGCACTACCCTTAAAGAAACAAGTCTCCTGTGGTTTTTGATGCTTGTGGCATCAGAAGACGTCTGGCATCCAGCACTTCACACTTTCCCATCACACTGAGAGGTCTTAAAAGCCAAAAAAAAAGCAAAATGCAAGGGATAGAAATGATGATGACTAGATTTAATCCACAGAGCACCAGGAGCTTGTGGCACCGACCCAGTTTGACAGTCTGCCCAGTTATTTATAAATGGCAATGCCATTTAAGTTTAAAGAAAAATTAATTACTTCCAATTACAAAATAATTACTGCTGAACTTAAAAAAGATCCTTCATTTATCAAACTCACACTATAAATGAACGTGGACAATACATTTAAGTCATTGTGGCTCCAGCAATGACTTTGCGTAAGTCCAGGGATGAAAGTCTTGAAAGAGGTAACCAGAAAGGCCCTCACTCGCACAATGACTCACAGGAAGTGCACTTCTCTATTAACATGCAAACAATGATAAGGTTTCTGAGTTTTAAGCCGAGTTCAATCAAATGCTACTTGTAGCAAACAAACAAACAGACAGACAACAAAAAACAAAAAAAACAAAAAAAAACAAAAAACATTTTTTTTGCAGTGTCTGCAGAAATCTTGTGTTGGAAGAAAAAGTCGATCTTGGGTTTAAAATGAAACTTGAGTTGAATTCTTTAGCAGCTGACATGAAACAAAGCCAAGCAACTGAGAGCACACAACTTGTACACACACACACACACACACACACACACACACACACACACGCACGCACACAGAGGGAAATAAAATTAGGGAAATGAAAACATAATATGACCACGCGCGCTCTCCCACTGACCGCAGACTGTCTCTCTTCTTTCCGACTTGTCAGAATGTTTTCCACTTTCCTCCGCCCGCTTGATAAAGTTTATCCAGTGCATGTGAAAGAGGAAGAGGCTGCGTTTTGAAAATTGTGTCTGTGCCAAGTTAGAAGAAACCTCTGCAGTGAACAAGAGCTTGGAAAGAATGCAAAACACAATGTGGCCCCAACCGAAAACCTGCTTGAAAGGCCTTCATACACACTGCACACTGTCCTATATGAGGTGTTTCACCGGTCAAACTTCGGCCTGCGATAAATAAAGTTTACTCCTCATTCATTAAATGTTCCATACGGCAGCCAGCGCGGTCTCACCGAGGCCGAGCTCTGGGCTGGAGTGAGATCCCTCAATCCAGGAAGAAAGAAAAAGACCGAAGTCAAGGAGAAGACAGAATTGGAAGCTGCTTTTCCTCTTTCGTTCATTTCGTCTCTTTGTTCGGGGATGAAGCGAAAAAAAAAAACCCCGACCAAACAAAAAGCCCCCCGAAACAATGAGCGCACAGCAGAGGCAAGGAGGAGCCGCGCTCGCTTTGCTCAGCCTTTGTTGGCCGCTCGTGTACAACAAGTCGTTTAGGCCCGTGTGTGTGTGTGTGTGTGTGTGTGCACGTATGTGTTTTGTCTGGCGACCAGGTGCGTGCGAGAGGAAAATGAGGTCTGGGGATGGATGGGGGTCGGGGGGGTGGTGCAGGCTGCAGCAGCGCTGGTGCTGGCCGGGTGGGTGCTGAGGTGGCGGCGGGCGCCAGAAGGCTTCATTAGACTTGAAGGAAGGAGGCCGAGCATGGTTTTCCTTGGAAGTCTGTCAGACCTGAACACAAACACAGACACAGACCCTGCAGTCCCTCTTCTAATGCCTCCCCCCCACCCCCCCACCACCACCACCACCCTGTTGCTGTTCTTTTTCTTTGTTTTCTTTTTTACAGCCCTGCTCGCTCATTCTTCCACCTCCCCTGCACTCATCTTCCCGCCCTTCTCTCAGACACGCACCCCCCCACCACCCCCCCACCACCCCCCCACGAGCTGCTCCAGCTCCATCTCACTCTCGCATCTTCCTCTTTCACCATTTTCTTCTTTCCCGTCCTCTTCAGGTTTTTTTTGTTTTGTTTTGTTTTTTGTCCACTCCGTCTTTCTGGTGTTTTTGTTGTCGCCGCGTCTGTCGGTGAAGCGGAGCAGTCATTAATCACTGGTAAACGCACGCGGAGGAGAGAGCAGACGCCTCGGGAGGTGGGGGGTGGGGGGTGGGTCTCTCGTTCTGTCAGGAAAACACTTCTCTGAACGCGCTCCGCCGAGAGAGGGAGAGAGAGAGAGAGCGAGAGAAAGAGAGGGATAGAGAGAGAGAGAGAGAGAGAGAGGGACAGAGAGAGAGAGAGAGAGAGAGAGAGGAAGGAAACTGGAGCACAGGTGCGCGAGGGCGAACGCAGCCAGATGCAACGCAGCGCAAATCGAATCACGCACGGAAACGCCCCGCATTCCGTGCACTATTTAACACCATGTCTCCTTTTCATTTTCTTATTATCACCAGAGGTGGTAAAATATTCTCATTCTGTACTAGAGTAAAAGCACAGTGTCAAAAAATACTCTAACTAAACGTAAAATTCCATTACTCAAGTAAAAGTAAGAAAATACAAGATCTGAAAGGTACTGAAAGTTAAAAGTAAGCTTTTTTTTTCTTGTTGATGAGCCACAAACAACACAACAGCGTGGTTCAAATAGCACCACTTCAAGCAACATGTATGTTTTTTTGCATGTACTTTCCAGCGTAAGCAGTAGAAGGATAAGTAGCAGTGGAGTAAAAGCAAAAAGTCGTCAGAAAAATAAACACTCAAGTACAGATCCCTGAAAAATCCACTTAAGTACAGTCACAAAGTATTTGCACTTCCACCTCCGCTTATTGCACAACATCTAATTCCAGCTCCATTAAAATAAACTGCAGCAACAAAGTGCACAGTTAAGGTGTCTGACGTAAAATAAACTCCCTGCGGCGATCCCTCAGTCGATACGTGAAGCGGCTTTGGACAAGTACCCATTTATTTGGCTTATCGCTCTCACAGCTCCGGTTTCTCTCCTGTCAATACAATGGCCCCCGAGATCATTGAGGGATGCGGTCGCGCAGTATCGGAATATCTGGGCCTCTCCGTCTTAAGGGCAGCCTGAAGACAGAGGAATGTGCCTCTGTCCAAACATTAGTCAATATGCTCAATTTCAGTTTAGCAAAATTTGCTGTCCCTCGGTTTGGCGCTCAAACTAAATGCCCCGCCCCCGGAAAAGGATCTCTCCACCAAGCAAGGAAGGTTTGAAGCCAATCAACAAAAGGTTTTTTGGGAGGGAAGCCTGAAAGGAGGGAGCAGAAAGAGGACAACATTGATTGGATTGGGGGAAACGACAATGAAGAGGGTGAAAAGCGGCCAATGATGTGGGTAATTGGCTGGCAACTGACTTTAAGTTAATGCACCACAGGCATCCAATGAGGGACTGTTTATTTATTCATCAATTTAAAAAAAAAATAAAATGTCTCCTCCATACCTAATAGAAAATCAATGCATCGTAGGAGACAACGAGGCCGGCTTCCATACTGGAACCAAGGCATTAAAAATGAATGGCAGGGAGGAGGAAACATTTGGCTGCATACAGTCGAACTGCAACAACCTGTGATCACCTTTTGGAAAAATCCCACAACAAACCGAAACCTAAACAACAAAGCTGAAAACCTGACAATCCAAAAGGAGAAAAACAAAAGATCACATCCATCGCTCTCACTCCCACCCTCTCTGTTCTCGCTTTCCCCAGAACAAAAGAGTCAGCGAGAAGTGGGATGAAAAGAAAAGGGGCATTTCACTGGACAAACATTTATTCATAGCCCATTTGGCTCCTTGGTTAAGCTGTTTGTTTCATCAGGGTTTTCTTCATCACCCCCCCCCCCCCCCTGTTTTTCTGCTGACGGCTGCTCTAATAGGGGGTTAAGGGAGTTGGGTGGTGGTGCTGCTGCCGAGGTGGTTATGTTGAGTCTTTATTTACCCAAGCAGGAGAAATCGATGCCTTTCCGCTGTAGGAGAAGTGCGCGGATCAATGGGAGGTTTCAAAAAGCCTCTGTGAAAAATCAATGTCCCTTACATGCTATTGATGGCTGTTTGGCCGCAGAAGAAAGGGAGTGACAAAGAACACCTGTTTATTATGAAAAATTGCTCCCTCCCACTCTTTTGTTTTGGCCTCTCTAACACTCCTCGATGCTTTTGTTCTTTCCAGTGCTGTGTTCCTCTTTTCTGCTCTGGTTTTGTCAAAATGGTGCCGCAATCGTCTGCTGCAAAGGATTGAATTGCACGTTTCCTTGACTTCTTTTTTTTGTTGAATGCTTCCTCTAGGAATCACGGTAATGCAAAAAAAAAACAAAACACATCTCCGTAAATGGTTTATGTGCTCTTCATTTAAAAAACACAATTTTGAAATGGATACCTGTCATTGTTTCTGCCTTGTAGATGCGAATATACTAAACATATTACAAATGATGCTCATTTTTCACAACTTCAACGAAACAAACTGTGATCGGTTGAAAACCAATAAAGCAAAGTTTCCTGTTTATTAATCTTAACCAAATTAATCATAAAACGCTGCTCCTGTGTGAACAGGAGGGCAAAAATTCTTTGTGTTTTATCCAAAAACCACTGTCGTGCACACTGGCCTCCTCTGGTCTTGAATCTTGATAATGAACAACAACAATGGGCCAAGCAAACTGCAGACAGGACCTGCAGACAGCAGCTTCATATTGATGATTATGATGATTGTGAGTATATAGGCTTATGCCATTTCCACAACAGAATCCTGTAAACCGGCCAGTAAAAACCCGAATGTATTGCTCAAAATGGAGCATCGCTGAACTGACTGTTAGCTGACGGAACATCTCTGTCAGGGAGAGAGAGGAATGTTTACTGGGGGAGAGCACTCCCAGCGCGGTCACTAATGTATGGGAGCACTCATGCGCCACCTCACAAACACTCCTGTCCCTCGGCGAACAATTCAAACATGTCGGAGGGCGCCGGCGAGAAGCCGGCAAAAGACACAGACAAACAAACCAAACAAAGACACAAACCAAGATGCACAAAACTCATTACTCACTGCAAAAACACTGTTTCCAAAGGATTTATTTGCATCCAGTGCTGCAGTTTCTGTATGCGAGATCATTCAATGACCGTTTGAGGCCCATGTGAGAAAAGCGAGAAAAGACCCTGTGCTTGCTCAGAGTACGAAAATGTAACGTAAACCAAGAAAAAACTAAAAAACTAAAAAAACAAAAACAGATATCCAATTAATTAAAACAGTAAAATGGAAATGGTTTCATTGGAACTGGAATTGACTTCACACAAGGGTCAAACACAGTTCTAAGTCACTGGAGGTGCTACAAAGACATGACCGAAATGCTTGTTATATATAAATTCCAGCCCAGGCCTGATTTTACATTCAACCTGTGTTGAACAAAAGCATCGATGCTAAAACTGCTCAGCTATAATGAGACCGACGGTGGTTCACCTTGGTCTACACTGGAGCAGCTGTTATTCTACCTTTACGTTTTGTTTTTTTACCCTCCCAATTACATCTCGCTGAGCTCTGACACCCGCCTCGCTTTTGGAGAGCGGCGGGAGAGTTACAGCTCTGTCGAGACTCCGGCGGAGTCGACGTTCCCCTTGAGCCGTGTCAGGCCGGCCGGCTGAGGGCCTCCCGTCCCGACGCTCTGATCAAAGTGACACAGGTGAGAGCCGCTGTCACCCGCCTGTCCGACTGACGGCAACTTGGTCAGGGCACCGGCAGGAGCGGGACGCAGGCAGAGAGGGAGGGAGCGAGGGAGAGGGACGGCTCCCTGCGCGTCACTCAGTGCTATGGTGGATGACAGGGCGGCCCATTAGGAGAGGGACTGACATCACAGACCATTAGCGGAGGCATCACACAGCCACGGACGAGCACAGCCGGGACAGGAAGACAGGCAGGGCCGCTGTTCCCGGGAAAAAAATAAAAAATAAATAAAATTCCACGCCGCGATGAGGCATTAGCCTGGAGAGAGAGCGAACAACATGTTCCCACCGGCTGATGAGACCGGAGCAGCCGCGGGTTTGGAGGGAAATACCATACAAAGCAGCACAAAAGGATCCCTTCCCTTGCCTAACATATACAACACACACATACATACATATAGAGTATGTGGAACCTTCAGCACACACCAACTGAAAGAGGACGCATTGCAAGCTTGGAAAGGGATGCCAAAAGAAGAATAGAAGAGTCAGTGGGTCACAGGCTCCTTGCATTGACTGTATGCAAAGGATTCTGCAACTTCACGCTGAGTGTTATGCAATTTGTATATGTAATTTGTTGTATCTAATCTATCTCTTCCAATGCTTTTCCTTGCCCCAAAATGTGGTGTCCTGTTCCAAGTGGGCAGGACACCAATTTCCTAAATTTCCTAAATTTGGGTTTTTCGATCCAGATGTAAATGCCTGGAAATCAAAACTGGAATGTTGATCTCATGTCTCACATTTGTGTGTATATACTGTGTATATATATATATACATATACATATATATATATATATATATATATATATATATATATATATATATATATATATACATATATATATATATATATATATATGTATATATATATATATATATATGTGTGTGTGTGTGTGTGTGTGTGTATCAGAATGGCGGAGTCATTCCCATGCCGTCCCACGTCCAGAGCTGTCTCCTTGTTAAAATCTCCAGCTCAGGCCGCGGCCCCGCCTGCCCTCCAGTCATCATTAAAGAGAGACGGGAGCCGGGCAGCGGCAACAGAGGCATCAGCACGCATCACTTCTCTGCTCTTGAACGCTCCGCTCTCTGCTCCGTCCACCAGCCCCTGACGGACCTATTTACTGCACAAAGTGGATTGTGTTTGGCTGCACGCTGTACTTTCAAATCTTCATTTGATACCCCCCCCCCGCCCCCTCACCCACCCACCCACCTCCAACTCACTGTCTCTGCGGTTTCCGTCCGAGCCCGTGGAATCAGCACAACTGTCTGGACGCTTTACGGCAGGCGGAGGGGCGGAGTGGGGGATCGAGAGGGCTGAGGGGGCTCAGCGGGTTGCGATTGAAGTGGCACATTATGCTGGGCTCGACGCAGCGTGCTCACTCCAGCCGTAACTCTCACAAACTTTCCCTTTTTTTTCCTCCTCCTTCTTTGACTTTACGCTTTTGTGTTCATCTGAAAAAGTGTCTGGAGTGTGCGTGTGTGTGTGTGTGTGTGTGTGTGTGTGTGTGTGTGTGTGTGTGTGTGTGTGTGTGTGTGTGTGTGTGTGTGTTGGGGGGGAGGGTACAAAAAAACAACCAACACTTCAAGCAGCTCCCCAGGCTTCTCCCTGGGGATCGACTGTAACCCGGTAAGAAAAACAAAGAACAGAAACAAGGAAGGAGCGAGGAGGAGAAAAAAAAACAAAACAAACGCTTTCTTTTGCACAATACGGAACCCAAAAGGGATAAAGTGATGTGTTTTGTCAACAGTGAGGGAATTGTGACGCTGCTCGATGAGTTCCAGCGGAAGTGGCGAGCTCCGGCCACCAGGGCGGCGGTTCTTCTGCGGCCACCTGTGGCAGGGTCTGATTTTTGTTGTTTGAGTTGCTGTTTATCTACTTTCCGTGCGTTCAGCCGCTAACCTTCAACACGTCGCGCTCGTACCCACACGGAAGGAAAATGAAAATGAATGCGAAACGGCAAGTCGGAAACTCTCTGTGTCCTGCATTCTGCATACATAAATAGTTTAATTCATCATGTGATTAACTGACATATTCAAGCTGCAGTCATGCAGTCGTGCTCGCTGTGGCGGAGCCGGAGAACTCCTGTCCTACCACTCGGGGCCGGGGGAATTGCCCGCTTTTCAGTCTTGAATTCGGCGCCTTGGCTTCAGTAGTGCGTGACAAATTTTATTGTTATAAAAGAGCAATAGAAATGGTATTGAACTTGGGGCAACCTCTTTGAAATGGCCTGATAAAGGAAAGAAAGGATGCATGAAGGAGCAGAAATAATCATTAGTTTCACTGTGAACCCAATAGACCTCGCACTGTGTGAGAGTTTAGCCGCTTTGCTGTTCTGGAGCCCGCGCTGTGTGTGTGTGTGTGTGTGTGTGTGTGTGTGTGTGTGTGTGTGTGTGTGTAGCATATGTGTGTGTCTCTGTCAGCGGGAAACTTCTCCCACCCGCCCCGTTTCAATACCTTCAGATTTTTGCATCTATAATTACATTGCGACGTAATCACTGGAAGGGCGGCGCGGCTAATTAGCATTCAGCTAACGCTAATGAATTCGTGGCTCGACGCGTTCATCACAATCAGCGTTTTTCGGCGGCTTGAGGGCCTTGGAGAGATCGCAGCTGCCGGATCGGCCTGCCGGGCTCGAGATCTGTCACTTACGCTGACGAGCATCTGAGGGAACGGTCCTCGAGAGTTCTCCGCCACGTTGATGGGCGGGATCACCCAGTCCCTCTTCTGTCTCCGCAGACCCCTGGAGCCGTTGGCGCCGGCCCCGGAGAACCTGATGACGAGAGGCGGCGCTTGGAAGGCCCCCTTCTCTTCCTCCTTGTCCTCCTTGTCCTCCTCTTCCCTCGCGACCTTTAAGACAACACAAGGGCTTTATTTAGGAGGCTGGCGTTGATGAAAAGATGATGCGACATTTGTTTTTTTTCCTGTCTCCTGAACATAATTTCACGGTAAAATAAGCACTTTATTTGACTTTGGGGGAAGAATGAAAAGCATTTTAAACGTGACGTCTGAGGGTGGATCATCCCCTGATGCCGTCTGAAGCTCTTGTTTCTAAACCTTAAAGGTACAGTTTGCAAAATTCGGCCATCTAGTGTTCACATTTCACATTGCAGGTTGTTGGACAACACGCTCTACCTCCTGAGCAAAAGTCATACACTTTTATGATTATATTTACGGGACTTACATCTACCGATATAAAAATCATAAATCAGGCCAGATTTTACACACAGGACCTTTAATTGAGATGTTTGTTGCCAATGCCATTACTCAGGGAGCTCAGACAGGAGTAAAAATGGCTACTGCCTCATTTAACGCGATGCGGTTTTTAATAGCTGCTGCTGTAAATGGTGGCAGGTTGGATAAACCACAACCAACCAGCCGGTACGAGTTCGGAATATTTCAATCCCTGTGGTATTGTCACAGTGGCAGTGTGGAAGGAGCACCTGGGACACGATAATAGTAAATTGGAGAAGAGACAGCGGAAGGCGGCCTGCTGGGTTTTGTTTTCATCAAAGGCATCAGACTGCCGTTAACTAGCTGGACTGCAACTGGGACACTCAAAGAACAAAACCAACAGAAAAAAGGCAAGAGATGCTTTCCACTCCCAACATTTTGATAAGTCAAAATCCAAAACACTTCTAAACAGTTTGAAACATATCTGTCATCAAACAGCAAGCAGTGCAGCATTGCCGAATGACGCCCGAGTCCAGTTCGGTTCCGCAAGCAGCATCACGCATCAGACCGAGCTACACCTTCCAGCGGAGCCTCCTTGCTAGTGTGTGTGCCCGCTTCCTATATATGCGCATGCATGTGGAGGTGCTCATAAACTACAGGCTTTGTCATTTATGCTGCCAATAAAAAGTCTATTAACACAGGGCATGTCTGAAGCATGAATTTACAGCCTCCTTCGGCAGACACTGACAGTTGAATCTCACTCGTGTGTTTCAGTCATGTGCGCACAGACACA
The DNA here is from genome assembly GCF_046127955.1 of Nelusetta ayraudi. Taxonomy (NCBI): domain Eukaryota; kingdom Metazoa; phylum Chordata; class Actinopteri; order Tetraodontiformes; family Monacanthidae; genus Nelusetta; species Nelusetta ayraudi. Next base: position 3,260,190 of record NW_027466120.1, read on the forward strand.
CACACACATCACCAGTGGGAGAGAAATGACCACCACAAACCTGTCCGTTTGAAAGATGCCCAAATAACGAGCTTGAAAAGAAGCCCGTTTTCAATCTCCTCATGAGCATTAACTTACCCATGAGTCAGCGGGGCTACATCAAATACCCAGGCCATCAGGCCTATCACCTCTCATCTAAATGAATGTGAGCCAGTGGAAATGCCGCAATGCCAAAAGTGCGTATCTGGAGTTGAAAAGTGCAGCCCTGGGTCAAGGCAGCAACGCTAACCTGCATTAAAAACATGTTTATTTCTTTACAAACTACCAGATGGAATTCAGTCTCTTTGTTAGCTTGACAGCATTTCAGCGAGCCCGACAACGTTGCACCGGTTCTCAGAAGCCGCAGCCCCAGATTATGGGCAAACTGTTACCTGCACTGTGCACTTACTATTACCGACAACCTGCCGCTTTCTGATCCCTCCTCCACTATTTCACTCACATCACACGGCACAAACGGCTCATAAACGCTGCAAACCTCTTTACTGCCTCCCATTTAGTGCCTGTTTACAGCACAGATAACGATCTACATTAGAACGTAATGATTCCAAAAAGCTGTACAGGGCAAAACGGTACATTAATAGTGCGGCCGCGTTTATCTGAATGGATGTGCAGTAAAGGAACGGTTCCTACATTAGACTTGCTTTTTCAAGGACTTAAATGTGCATCCATCCATTCATTTTATGCCACTTAACCGAGGTTGGCTTCTTTTGACAGAATGCCGCTTTGTCACTAAGATTACTGGAAGATGTGTAATACTTGCAGCAAAGAAATCCTGGGAGCCCGTCCTGATCAGACGGTCAAACCAGCCCTGTTGAATCCTTCAGATCCCAGAGCTTCCTCTCGATGTCTTAAAGGCAAAAGACCAGACACTTTCTGAATGAACTTCATTTCGGCCACCTGCTATTGTTGGTCACCATCCAGAGTTCATGACCTTTAGAGAGGGTCATAACGTCTTGTAAATCTAGAGCTTTGTCTTGTGGCTCAGCTGTGTCCAGTGTGACTGAAGTCTTTTCTGGCCAAAAAATACCACCTGCCAATGCCTGTGATACATTTTGCAGTATTGCATTAAGAATCTCTCATAAGCCTTAGAGTACTATTTATTTTAGCACAGTCTCCCACAACCCACATGCTCACTACTGCACCAGCGCTGTTCTGTCCAGGTCCAAAAGTGGATGTTTCAATAAGACAAAACCCCTTGCCAGAAATGCAAGTGAAATGTTTTCTTATTTTGTCTTGCAAACAATAAACAAACAAGACAATATTGTGCAAATATTTTGTGACAATATTTGGGATTGTGTAAGGGTGTCTGAAAACTTTCCACTACTGTACGGCATGCTTGGTAAACTTTCTAGCGAGGAATTTTACACAAGCACCCTGATAATGAAATGACATGTTTACATCGGTATTAGCAAGACAAACCGAATGGGATTTGGCATTTCTGAGCATAATTATGCAAACGTACATCGGACGAAAATCATATATTTGCTAAAACATGTGCACGGGCAGCGACTTGCATAAAATTTGTTTTGAGGCATAATTAAAGTGCTCTTCACATTGCAAAACAATCCCCGACAGTGCGCGGCGCAGCTAATTTTCCATGCAGCGCGCGCAACATCGGCCGCGTCTTCTCATTGTCATTTCATGCGAAGCTGCGGGAGTGAAACGTATTGAATTCAGCTGCTGCAACTCAGGGCTACACGTGTAAGAATGCAGGCTCTCATGATATATTCAGTAAATATTAATTAACCCAAGGCTCATATTTTACAGTGGATTTTGGGACTGGGAGCAGCCGATGAGAAACTGTCAAGAATTCAGTCACGGACATCAGTGCAGCAGCTACGCATGGGCTGCATTCCCTGCACTCCCCTGAGCTATCCGCCCGCTCCCATGTTTCCCTTTGCCCTTCTCTCGCCGCGTTGTTGTTATTCTCCGTGTCTCCTAGCAGTCAGCGGGCCCTGACAGCTTGTCTCAATAACACGGATTCTTCCAGCACTGGGCTGTGTTAGGGTGCTGGTGCACTAGCAGGTTACAACAGCAGAACGGAGCTCCACCTTGCAAACACTTCTGCCGTCCAGGCCAAACAAATCCCCCCCACCACCAGATACGGAGGCCTTTTGTGGAGAACGGCCATACGAGCGGCGCAGCGTGAGTTTGACCGTCAAAGAATTGTTACCCCGCCTGCCGCGGAGCCCCCGGGGTCACAGCCTATCACATCTGTGCACGGTGCCGTTGCGGTTTCAATCAGCCAGTTTGAGGCATTACTGATGCAAAGTTGATGTCTGACTATAATGAGAGCACACGCGGGTCTCAGAAGGGACCGTTAAAATGCAAAAAGTCTTCCAAGCTTTGCATTAAAATGCAAATAAAGTTTGTGATGGGGAATTAAAACGGCAAGAAACTCTTTCTGATCCACACAGGTAAAAAAAAAAAGGTATCGTTTCATTTTTTTCACATTTCTTTTCTTTCAAAACACTTTCACTAATCCCATCGCGAGGTAACTATATATATATATAAAAACAAACAAACCAAACAAAAAAAAACAGCGAAAAAAACTCAAAATAAATCAATTTGATATATTTCATCCATATAAGAGGCCTTGCAGTGTAAGATAGTGGCGAGGCCCTTTTCAATACACTTGAAAAGTCATTGGGTGAAAAATTTGGCAAAAATAAAATTTAAATTACATTTGAATTTTGCGAGTTGAAAACTCAGCAATCCTTGCAAGGGAATCAACTAGTAAAAATTGTATTATTTTATTTTCATTTCCATAATTTCATTTTTTTTTCAACTAAGCATACAGTAATGCATGGACGTCAACACTAAACATGTTCTGATGTCTGGACAGACAACACTTCTTCTCATGACTCTGCAGGTTTGGGCCGACAACATTCAGCTACTCTGAGTTTTGCGTGAGGGAGGTTACAAGATGAACAGTGAACAAGAAATCGTAGCATTGGCCATCAGGCCTCCCATTGCAGATTCACACCTCCACAAACAAACTGGACTCTTCGAGCTAACAAACTGGGCTGGTGTGAATTCACCCCGAACCTTCCTCTGTGCATTTGATCCGCGGTCCAGAAGTTTCCGCAGACTGTGGAAGCGTTGAGCCAGTTGAGTTGAGTGTGCGCGCACGCAACACGTCTTGGTGCATGTGCAGACAAATGCGTGTGTGTCACTGTATGTGTCTGTGTGTGTGTGCGAGGGTGCTCTTGACAGAATAACAAAAGAATGTGGGCTCGTGAATTCACAGAGCGCACAGAAAGCAGTTCAATCACCATACATTTACATATAAAGAGGCTGCTGTTTTTTCTTTTTCTATACTGTTTCCATTCTTTTTTTTTTTCTTTTTCATTTTATATTACCTCTATCCAATACTTCCTCCTCCGCAGCTGACATTTCAGAGTAAAATACAACACAAAAGTAGCCTTCCGTGCTGGAGGAAAGGGAATGGCTCCTGGCACGCATTAAAAGTTAAGGGTCTTGTTGAACGCTTTCCATAAAAAAAAAGAAAAAAGTGTTTGTTTTTTTCTTTGTTCTCGCTGTGTTTGTTCCTGCCTGGTCAAGAACCCTCGGAGACTTGGCTTGTATCTGCCTGCAGAAACAATGCTTTTAAAAGCTGACTTCATTAGACGGACGCCCAGTCAAAATGCTTTTAAGGCTGCTTTAAAGAGGACGTGTCAAGCATCCTGCCATATGGCGTGTACGTGCTTCCCTGGACAGGTTGGGGTGCAGGGCGCAGAGGGAGCTCCGGGTGAAGGTGTCATGTTCGGTATCATCAGTCCGGCGAGCGCCGCACTTCAAGCATCTCGTACCAGGCAATGCAGGGCAACGGAGCAGAAAGGAATAGAAGAGATGCTTTTCTATTGGACGAATTACAGCGAGGCCAGGAGGAGAAAATACTTCTTTGGATTTACAAATCAAATTACGTTAATTCAAGAAATTAAACTACCCGCAGAGACCTTTATTTTGAATTTCGTTGAGTGGGATTTAAGTTGAACCTTATTGAGTTGAAGCAGTTTTGAAATCTGGTTTTAAATTCATCCCATCGTGCACAGCAGACATCGGTAAACATGCAGCAGAGCCACGGAGATGATGAACAAGACCATGATTTTCGTTCTTTGGGAACTCATCCGATGCCTGTACTCACTGAACCACAGTCAGTCAACAAGCTTGTCACTAACTTTGCCTGATTTTCATTCTCCTTTCCCTCTCACAGATCATTTGTATTGCTGCATTTTCTTTTAATTGCAACCTTTGTCCAAAAATCAATGCTATGCAGATGTGTGGTCACAAAAAAGTATAACTGAAGAGAAAACAACTGGTGAAAAGCAGCCTGCGGATGACCGATAATTACATGACTATTTGTCTATAGAGGCCTTGTCTTTTACTAATGTTCAGTTTTCATTGTTTTCACTATCTAATAATAACAGGTTTGATTGCAGTTTGGTTGCACTGGTTCACTGAAGATGAGAAATTCTGCATTGTAAGTTACTGCTTTCAAATGTAAAAAATGTAAAAAAAAAAGAAGAAAATACAGTACATTTGAAATGATAAAGTTTGTGCTGACATTGAGTTCAAATGGGACATTTAAAAAAAACTACCAAATAACTTTTGCTTAAGCCAATTCAATAATGTGAGCTAGCAATGTTTGCAGGGTGACCTGGAGGTTAGCTGCTGTCTGCAGATTCAATTCATTGCAAAATATTGTTTTTCATAGCCAAGATAATGTTTCATAACTGTCATATCTGTAAGACTACAAATTATTAAGAAAAGGCCGCACTACATTTTTTGACCATAGGTGCCACCAAATCTTACGCACTGGGCCTTTAAGTCCAGAAAAGTCTTTTAGTAGAACAGTGTCAACCAAAAAATCATCATCAAAACTATACTTTAAAAACAGTAAAATGAAACAATGTCAAAAATTGTAATAATTGTTAATCATTTCCGGGTTCTCCGGCTTCCTCCCACAGTCCAAAAACGTGCATGTGAGGTCAATTGAACATTCTAAATTGTCCGTAGGTGTGCATGTGAGTGTGAATGGTTGTCTGTTTCTATGTGGCCCTGCGATGAACTGGCCACTTGTCCAGGGTGTCACCCTGCCTTCGCCCTAAGACAGCTGGGATAGGCTCCAGCAGACCCCTGTGACCCTGAACAGGAATAAGCGGGTATAGAAGATGAATGAATGAATGAATGAATGAATGAATGTTAATCATTTCAGCAAATGCAGTAGGTGTATCTCGGCCAGTAGGGGAGCTGTGAGTCCTAAAAAGTGAAAAAAAAAAAGAAAAACCTCACGCAGCTGAGCAGCCCGCTTTCAGGCTCGTGGCGGCAAAACAACCATCAATCCATCCAGTCTCCTTGTGCGGAGTCACCAGCATGTGCGGCCGAGCGCTCAACCAAACGCGCGCGTTGCCATAACTCATGTTCACTGTACTGAAAGACAAGTTCAACAAAACATGATCCTCTGCATTCGGTCCATATTCAGGAGACCTCCCCGTGCCAAGAGAAACAACGCCTGCCTGCACAAACTGGGTTTGTCAGCAGCGCAGGACGAGGCAGATGCCCGGGTCCGGACAAATGTATTCCTTTCCTTCAGACGGGATCTGGGTGGGACGGGGGGGGGTTCACTGGGTATGACTGCAGGGGATGGTTGCCCCAAATCCCAACAGTGCAGTGATGTGAGGCAGAGGTGGAGCAAGACATGTCGAGGATGGAATAAGCTGAGGAAGTGAGGCAGGCGAGGAGGAAGCCTTTTTCACAGGCAGATGTGACCCCCATCTCCTCCCCCTGCCTAAATAAGTCATGCTCCAGATCCTTTTATCTACACATGCTAACAGGTACTCGTGAGATCCCTGGTGGAGAGACGCGGAGCGAAAAAAAGACAGAAGAGGAGGAAAAACAAAAAGGAAAAGAAGCAGCAAGAGGAAGCGGAGAGAGGGAGAGAGAGATAGAGAGAGATAGAGAGAGAGAGAGAGAGAGAGAGAGAGAGCTGTGCCCATCACCGCTGCAACAGGCTTAAGTGGGCTCTTCTCTCGCGCTGGTGTTTTTCTGATCAGACCCTGCGGCTCCAATTTACTGTCTCTTATTCACACTGGCGCAGTCACTGATGAAGTACATGCAGGTGTTGGAATCGCAGGCCCATGCACGCCCCCACAGGCTGGAGTGAAAGATGGGTTTGCAAAGAGAAGTGAAAATGGGAAACTTTTTTCCACATGTGCGAGACGTAACTTAAAAGATATTTGATTTTCACCCTGGACTGCAGCAGAGCAGCCAGAAATGATAAATCCAAATAGAAATAGTATAACACAAAAAAACACAAAAAACTTGATGGATTTCCAGAAAACAGCATGTTCGGGCCCCTTCCTTGCAGCCTCCCTCAAAGGCGTTCCAGGCAGCAAAAGCAGCAAACGGTTTCGGTGAGGTGTTAGTGCCACTTGTGACATCACAAAGGGCTGATTTCCACGACTATGTGTTTTGGCAGGAGCTGACCATGCGAAACGGTGCAGCTCCCTTCCCGGTGAAAGCTCAGTGACACGCATCGTCGGGAAGAGTGTGGCGCTAGCAGGAATTTCACATGATGTGTGTGCGGCGCCTCGCATGAGGCACAGATAAAACTAACGACTCCGCAAATGACTCTCGATGGCCCCGCTAAACAAATAAAACCAAGCACAAAATCAACATAATTCGCCGGGATCGCGCTAAATCTCTCTCTCAGAAACCAGACGCGACGTGAACAGGACTCACTGAGTGTGAAATGGATGCGGCCCACCCAGTCCCGGTGCCCTGAGCCAGCTGGCGGTGGTCCCAGCGCCCCCACTGCACCCACCACCCTCACACCCCCTGCCCTCCCCGAAAGTAAAAAAAAAAAAAAAAAAAAAAAAAAAGAAGATCAACAAAAAAACTGCATGCTTTGACATCAGCCAGCCCCCCTGGCTACACAGACATCTGGAAGTTATTATTCAACAGCGCGCGGCGCAAAGCGCCATTTCCATAATGAAACATCACATTTTTGCGTCGCGCTCTCGGCTCCCCGCTCGCGCCGCACGTTTGTACTAATGTACGTCTGTAACGCCTGTCGCGTCCTTCTGGTTTGCTCGTCTCTCCTTTACCGCGGCTCCTCTGCACCCTCGCGCAGCGGGGGGTCCCCAGATATTCCCCCCATACCAGCTCCATAAATGGTCCGCGGCACGCCGCATTTCCAGAGAGGGAACAACGAAGGCCCGTTTATGCATGTCAGTTCGCATCCTTACGTGACATCTCCACCGTCAAACGAGCTCTGGTTGGCCAGCAGCCCACTTCATTTGCTTCTACCACTCCATGGCTGACTGACTGACTGCCTCTGTGGCATCGCCGCTGCTTTTCTGGAAATGCCAAGAAATGCAGCTGAAGTCTATTTTCTAATTTTAAACGATCCCAAGAGTGAAGCTCTCAAATAGGAAAAAAAATGAGGTCAAACTGCTTTTAATTTAACCTCGCACGCATAAGAAACATTTCACATTGATTTAATATTCATCCACTGTTCTTTCCCACACACATACACACACAAACACACAGGCACACACGCACTTTCAGGTTCACGGTTTACTAAGGTTTAAGAGTAACTCAAGGCTTAGACTGATGGAGGGCCAGTTAGAAATCGTTTTTTAACCCACTGGACCTAAGGCCCCCTTTTAAAAATGCTCTCCAAAAGTTAAGCATTTTCTGAAAACGCCCCGCTAAAACCTGAGGGTCTGGAAGGGCAAAAAGAAAAAGAAAATTGACAGAATTGCCAATGCTTATTGCTTAACCTCGGAAGCAGACGGAGGCATGAAATCAAAAACAGCTGAAAGCTTCGACCTTTGGTTTTCAACGCTCGGGACTGTTTTAGCTCTAATGTTGAATGTCTAGTCTGAAAAAAAACAAACAAACGCTTGTTCCAAGACATATTTGCAATTCTGCAGATTACCATTCCAACCACAATTGTAAAAGGGTGATATCTCGGTGTAGCAGTGGTTGGGACTGTCACTGCCGCAAGGTTGTGGGTTTGATCCCCCAGGCCTTGCGCCTTAATGTGTGGGGATTGCATGTTCTCCCTGTGACTGTGTGGGTTTTCACCAAGAACCCCGACGACTTCCTCCCACAGTCCAGCGTAAATCATGACCACGGTGGGTTTTTTTTTTTTTTTCTTTTTTAGGTGTGATACGGTAACTACAGTTGGATCACCCTGACCCGCTTAGAAAACCTGCATAGTTGCTGTTGGTTTTAAAGCTTCACTCTGTGAATTATCTGTACACATGAAAACAAAGGCAACAGCAACAACAACAAAAGGGCTTCATCCATTATGCCTCATTATGACTCGGTAGCGATCGTCTGTCTCAGCCAGCGTTGACCTTATCAAGAGTTGCGTGACTCATCTGGCATGTTACTTATCAAGTTTTTGTTTGCGAACAGTGGGGCCACTAATCAGGTCTACCGCTATCATGAATCATCAACTGATTATAAACACCAATGCCGGATACCTGCGATAGGACCGGGCCTCTGCTGACAGGGGGCGCTCAATCCGCTCGCTTGAAGCCAGACCTCTGACAGCTTTTAATTTAAGGAGTCGGAGCCTGAAGACCCCAGAGGTATCCGAGCACCGGATGTTTTTTTTTTTTTTTTGCTTCCCCCCCGTTTCCAATTGCAACTTTGGGGCCGAGGGGAATCATAACCGCTCCCCCCCACAAACCCACTCCACTATTCCCTGGCAGTGTGAATCTATTGCTTTTAGCTGTGCGTTTCCTCCCCATCCTCCCCGCAGCCTCCCACCAGGCACCAGTTCTCGCCTTCTCTCCCTCTTTAAAAACCCCAAGGAGCTTTGACCTCATTCCTGACTGGCGCTATCACCAGGGCAAATGATCCCAAAAAAAAAAAAAAAAAATGAAATAAAAAATCTGTCAAAATAGATGGGAACTCTGGTGTGATGTATATTAAAGTCAGAGTGTGATTTGTGAGTTCGCGCGGATGTGTTTTGGCTCACCTGAGAGGAGGGCGGCTCTGTCAGCGCCACCTGGACCACAGTCTGCCAGACGTGCGTGTGCGGGCCGCGCGCCGTCACTTTGAACTGGGCCGGTTCGTCCAGGCTGGCTCCCCCGGCCTTGGAGAAGACCGACCCGTCCGCCCTCACGCTGAAGACGGGGTCGCTGCTCTCGAACGCCACCTCTTCGTTCCCCATGCAGTCATCAAACTTCACTGCGTGGGAGGGGAAAGAGAGAAAGGATCGATTAGAAAGTCTTGCGACAGAGTATCTGAGTTCAGCCACAATCGGGATCGAATACGCTGGCCCACTCATTTCAATGTAGTTGCTCACCCAGCGCATATGAGCGACAACGTTTTTGGCTTTCGCATTTTGCGGCCCTGAGAGCATGCACAGCAGTGTCACTTCTAAATATGCCTTTCTAAAACGTTATACATCAGGACACCAAAATTGCAGCGTCCCCATATTGCCGTTCCGATATCCAGTTCTTTTAATACATCTATGGCCACAACTGTGGACTGAACAGGCACGAAGATGCCGGGCTTTATTAAAGCGGCTTCGGCTCACGCTCAAGGGCGCACACAAGCCGTGCATCTGGAGAGCATTAATTGCCAATAGGAGAGCTGCCACTTGTAGAGCGCTTTATAGTACCTGGGCTGAAACGGCTGCTAGCCTCCGTCATTTGCAGGTCAAAGCGGCACACGGATGAGACTCTTAAAGAGCGCTGCGCTGTCAAGTCTGATCGGCGGCCGCTGAGACTTCTCCGGGGGGGACCATGAGTCGGTCCTAGTTAAGCGTCTGACTCATTTGCACGTCGGCCAAACAGAGACAATGTGAGGTAATTAACCCGCCGCCGTTACAGAGAAGAACATCGAGCCGCAATATAAATAAAAACCCCTCTGTCTATTAGCGAGCCCAGTTGTGACTCTGGAGTAACACAATACAGCGACAAAGCAAGACTGAATTACCGAATTAGTAAGTAATCTGCAAAAAACTAATTGTCAGCCCATTTGGAAAGCCATAATAATAAAAACTGAAAATGCATTGTTCTGTTAGGAACACTGATTCCTCAACAACAACCGCCTTTCAGAATAAAACTGTTTTGTTTTGTTCTGTTTTGTCCAAGGCATTAATATGCATTATAAATGGTATCAGGGCTGTAATGTGTCCAAACGGTTCGCTCGAGGAGCTGCGACATATTTGTTCACTGGTGCACCATCAGTCTTCACCCTCCACCTTCAGCCCATGAAGCCAGTGCACTGAGGGCTGCTCACTTCAGTTCACATGTTTTGCTGGTAGACAATAGAATAATAAAAAAGGGATAAGAAGAAAAAGAAAACATGCAGGAGGTGTTGGGGGCTGAAAATAAAACTAGGATTATCAGGTCTCTCTGAATAGAAATCGTTTTCCCTGACCAGAAATACAAAAGTGCAGTTAATGGAAGTCCAAATGGAAGATGAAAGTCCATTTGCAAGACGAGTGGTCGGCTCATGCGTATCAGACATAAAACACGTCTGATGTTGTGCTCCACCTTGTAGGCTCTCCCTCCTGGAGAGCCGTGCGGACGAGTTCCATCTTTCAGAGAAATCACTCCTTCTCAGAATTCTCTCCTGGGGCAGGAAAGTTTTGTGCGGATAACTCAGATACAAGAAAGTACATGTGTTGCGCCGCTGATGGGTCAGGTAATGGTGCTGCTCCCGCTGTTCCACAGTTATCATACAGTGAGATGAAAGACGGCACAGCTACGCTCTCTCCCTGCTCCGGGCTTTTCATATTAGAAGATGAGACGCCGACAAAACGTCTCGCACTGACCTCCCGTCACCCCTTTAGCGCTCCGGCACACCTTCAGACTTCCCTTCCTGGGATTACATCGTCTAGACTGCAGGGTCAGACACTGAGCTCTCCGTGCAGTATCACTTCCTCTTCTCCCAGGTGAGAAACAAGTATCCTTTTACTGAGAGGACAAAGCCAAAACACTTTTTGTGTTGTCTGCGATCGAGTCGCTGCCCCGGTCGGGCCTGAATGTCCAGACAGCTTCTCAGTGATCAGTCAGATAGGATGGCTCTTCTCTTCAACAGCACAAGTGCTTCCGGGCACTCATCAAGACTGACGGCAGTGGAGTGGGAGATGAATCACAACAGAAAAAAAAAACAAAAAAGAAAAACCTTTGCTGGTCATCACTTTGTCTTCTCTCTTTTGCCTCACGAAACATTTCCGACCCGAACAAACGTCCACAAAGCAAGACTGCTGCGCATGTTTGTCTAATCAGATCTCCTTGTTTGAAGATGAGATCTACAAAGTGGTTGTGTGTGTGTGTGTGTGTGTGTGTGTGTGTGTGAGTGTGCACTATCAAACACATGACTTAGCAAATCATGTCTCTATCCATGGAGGAAAAGTGCTGATCAAGACTTTGGAGATAAAGTACCTACATGCTTTTCTTATACTGACCACTTTTATCGTTATTACTGCCGTGTTTATAGATCACATAGGGCTTATGAAAGCCATGCATTAGCATCGTGCTGACAGTCGGAAGAAGCACGCAGGCTGAAGCTAAAAAAAAAAACAAAAAAAAAAACAAGCCTTTGAATACGGGACCTACTCCATTTTCTCTCTCAAGGATTTTCAGAACTTTCACGTCGCAAACAATCACATCAGCCAATTGTGACGGTTGCACGGGGAGGACTTCACATCCGTTTACCGCTCTGCCTCCCGATAGATGCTGTGCTCTCAGGGAAGGTAGCGTCATCTGGAAAAGTTTTTCTAAGCATCTCAGACAAGACAACCAAAAATAAGTTCCAGGCCGTCTATGAGCTGGCAAACTCCTCAACTCGCTCTGTTTTGTAAAAGTTGGTGCGAATGCGGCGCCCGGCGTGAGCAGTTTGATTCGAACATCTCAAATCCAAACTTTTGACACCTTTCTTTCGTCTTATTGTACATGGAATAAGAAAAGGCCTTGAATGTGACAACATAGGCGGCATTTAAAAACGACAACAAAAGACACTCTGGCCATCTAGTTTAGTGGGGAGTGTATTTCTGTTTGTGTGTGCGTCTGCTGTAGCTTTGATTCTGTGAAGCTTGGAGGAAAATCGAATACCGCTTGTGATTCTTTCCATCATGTCTTTGCATGATTTCACAGAAATCGTGCAACACAGTTGTTTTGTTGTTTATGTCAAGGCTTGCTTTCACCACATGTGCTTGCAGGCTTTATTCCGCTATCATTGCATTCAAGGCTCAAAAGAGGCAACCTGAGCTGCACCCAGCGCCCTGCAGGCCTCCCTCTCACACCAATTAAAGAGGAAGAAGACGGCGTCGCTTCTACTCCTCCGTCAGCAGAGCGCACGCGCGCGCACACCAGACCTCCCGCAGCTCCTCACTCACTCGGCCGGGTCGATGGCGCCATAAGAGAGATTCTAAAATCGCCCAACAACAGAGCGACGAAGGCCCGACGGCACAACGTAAAGCACATTAACAAGTCGTCTAAAAGCAGCGGAGCCGAGCTGTGCGATGATCTGGCAAATAACGCCGATGACACCCCGGCGTGCCAAGCAGCCGAGCCAGCACTTTTTCACTATCTAGTCAATGCGAGCAGTCGCACCCCCGCCGCGGTACAAATACCAAATTGCTATAAGCGCACCGCACGCCGAGAGGAAACACATTCCAATGACTTTTTTTTTTTTTTTTTTTGCGTCAGCGTCACCTCGGAGTGTGTCGGCTCTGCTGATATCACACACACGCACCAAGCGTTTTTCCACAGTTTCCTAATTAAAGTTCCCCGAGACAAGGACGGGGAGGGAGGGAAGTGTCGCCAAGGGGAGTCGCGACCTTGCCGGAGCGTCCCCTTGGTCAGCCTGACGGGAAGTAGGTGACAAGTGTTGAAAGGGAAGCGAGCGGTGGGGTGTAGGGGTGCGGCGGGGGGGTTGCTGAGGAGTGACAAGACGAAGGTGAGAAGAGAGGGACGGAAACAGGTAAAGGAGGCATTCAGAGAGGCGGCGGAATGAGTGCAAAAGACACAGAGGTGGAGGAGAGGAAACAGGAAGGGGGGTTGGAGGAGGTAGGTGGGCGGGGGCACGCAGATTGCGGTGGCACGAGGGAAACCTCGGGGGGCTTCAGTTTACGGCCGCAGCCGTTTTCTAAAAGTGTTCAAAGTGCACCTCGCCCAGACGCCTCGGATGTCACCCTGCCCTTGGAAAAACCAATCGGATCCCGGGTCCCTCGTTGCCCCTCCCTCCCCCAGCGAGGATCCGGGAAGAGCGAGGAGGAGGATGAAGAGGGGGAAGGAAGCGATGGCTGGCAGCGGAGATCCTGGCTGGGCGAAACTGGCTGGCGCTCACACAGACGCGCACAGAGAACGGATAAGATGCTCAGATGGCTGTTTAAACAGGTTAATTGGGCCGGCCCTCGGAGAGATCGGGGACAGATGGAGGGACGGGGAGAGTGAGAGGGGGAGGGAAGAGCGGGGGGCAAAAGAGTCAGGTGGGGTACAGAGTGAGGTGCGGGGGGAGGGGGGCGATGACGGAGAATCGGGGAAAACAGAGAGGAGTGCGGAGCGGTGGACGGTTTGGAGATCAGCGCGGCAGCGGCGGCGGCGGCTAATCAGAGGCACCCTGGGGAGAGTGGCGGCTAATCAGAGTAGAGCCGGCCGTCCTGGCGCATGCATGGCGTCTGGCCTGGCGATGCAGCCACCGTCCACTAGTGGGATGCAGTGAGAGCGGAATGTATGATGGAATTGTTTTAAAAGTAAAAAACAACAACAACAACAAAAAAAACAAAACAAACGTGTTTTGTCAGCCACGGACGGCAGACATCCCTCCTTCTTTTCCCTCGAGCAGATGGAAAAGGAAAGCGTTATGCAGCGAAGGAGAGGCAAATCAAGAGCCAACATGAAGCGCACGCGGCGCTCTTCGGATCTCCGTGTGCACGAAGAACTGGACAGATGGCGTTTGACTGTTTGCACACATAAGAGCACTTATGTGAAACATCGAAAAATATGCCAATCAAAGAAATAAACACGTCTCCTGATGAAAAAACAGCAAAAAAATAAATCTGACAAAATTCGTTCTGGGGCCTGAAAAAAAGCCAAGAATGTTCTCAGATCTATAATTGTGTTGTTGGGGATTGTTCAAGCTCGAGCACTTTGCTCCAAAATGTCTAATACTGACCAAAAGCGATCCATCACAGACCAGCAACCAGCTTTGATCTACTACATTTACAAAATTGGTGATATAACAGTAAAAGTGGCCCTTTGCTCCTCCAGTCTTCCCTGCTCTCAGCCGTCAAACCAAAAACTGCTCATTTCCTGTTGCCAGAAGCAGAACCTCCAAAATGAATGCCAGGCGATGTTAAGCGCCACCGTTAAGTTATTAATTTTATGAATTTCTAACATATTTATGTCTAATTTAAATTATGTTCAAGAAACTTTTTGAAAAAAGAAACAATGAGTAATATAAAAAAAATACTTAATTTCCTCCAATATAGAACCAAACATCATCACATTCAGAAGAAATGTCTAAATACTACCACTCATGATAATAATCAGAAGAACTGATCAATTTCAAAAAGGCTGTTGGCTAAAATTGTTGGGTAAAACATTCAACATTGTCTTGCTTTACATTTCACTGACTTAAAGTTTCTCTCACTGCACTTCCCTGCAGCCTTGTGCTCATACAGCACCAATGCATTGCAGAAGTTGACGATGTAGTACCACACAGTGTGTCCTGAATTTAGATGGCCTGTGGTGTCTTATGCAAAATTAAGCAGCTTTACTCTGTGTTTTGTTTGGTTGAGTGCTCATACATTTTCCTTCACTGCTCTGCTTTCTCCAAAATGTCAGGACGAGATTTGCAACAGCAGAAGGACCTTGGGAAAATTTTTTTTTAGCCTCCAAACTTTTGTCTGGTTATGTTTTTGAAAAATCTGTTACTACTTTTGTTGTACATTCAATTTTAAAGCTAGGATCCAAGTAATGTGGGGCCCACATGAACCCTTCCCATTATCAAAATGGACGTTGTGACTTTTGTGGCTGACACAATGTTGCTTATAATGCCATAGTAATTAATAGCATCGCACATTGGGTCCTTTCTGTTAATCTGCCGGCAAAGGTTGCACGTCTTGAACAAATCACTGCAGTTCTGTTAGCAGCTATGTGTTTTGTATTTATGGCACATGTTTTCACATGTTCTGATGATCACAGACTGAGCTGCTGGACCAGCCAACAAAAATCTAACGAATTTGGAAACACTTCTTTGGGCCGTTATTGGAGTATGAGCCTACCAGAAAGCGAAAAAAAAAGGGAATCCGTGGAAAAATAAAACAGATTTCACGGGGCTCCTAACATCATTAGAGTCTTGCAAGGGCCGAGCAGTGATGCCTGCCAGACAGCATTGCAATGATTCACAGTTTGAGAAAGTTGCCTGGTCTACAGGCAGCTGGAAAAGTCTGGAAAAACCTTACTGTTGTCTGTGCGTGTAATTTACACCCATGTTTATGGTTTGATATATAACATCAGGAAAAGGTGGGATTAAGCGGGAGCACACGCCAAACGTATTTCTCTCCTTGGCCGCTCCGCCACTTCCCGCTCACCTTCTCCGCTTTCCTGAGAGCAAAAACGTGCACAAGCTCGCAAATCAATAATGCACAAGGACACATGCGCATTCATACACAGATTTGCAGCCGCCGGCACGCCGACAAAGACCACAAAGTGCATGTTTCTGACTGATCAGCATCTATATAATGTCTGATTAGTATTCCGCCAAAGATGCACAGAAGTGCTTGATTAGCCGGCATCGATTCCCGGCCACCGCTCTCAGGGAGAGGAAGTGAGCTGAGCCGACATCACGGCTGCCTTTATCATTGGGGAGGGGGGGGGGACAACACTCATCGCACGTACAGACTCAAATAGCCTTACATGATCAAAACAATGCGTGAGTCATTCACACACACAAACAACCGAGATTTTGAGCAAACAAACAAACAAACAAAAAAAAACAGCACGTAGCAGAACTATAGGAGAACGCCGTTCTGCAGAAACACACATACGGCCGGATAATCAAACCCAGCTGCCTTTAGTGCTTTTTCCGTATGTGGTGAGACAAGAGGGACGTGCAAAGAGTGAGAAAAAAGAGGGAAAAATAGATGGCAGGTTTTGGCAATTAGGTCTGGCTTTAGCTGTGATTAGGGGAGAAAGCAGAGGAAGAGGGAGAAGGATCAGGCGGGGAGAAGCCTCCGCGAGGGAGAGAAAATAAAAAGCACTCTGGCGCGAGGAGGGAAGGAGCAGCGGAATAAAGCACAAACTGGAAGAACTTTTCTTTGCAGCAGTGGGTCACAAATTGAAGTGCATTTACGCTGTGAAACCACGACTCGTCTCCCCAAATCTCCATCCGCCGCCTCACAGCAGGGACTTGACCTTTGTGCCCCGCCTCTTCTGTGGTCGTGGCCGCCTGGACTTTAAAACGCCTCGCTGGCTGCGGTTTCCCTGCGTCAAATTGCTCGACGGCCAACAAATTCAATAATCCAATGCACCGCGGTATAGATTAACGTTTCGTGGCCCCAGATTTTTGAAGCGTTTTGAAGTATTTAGCAGGACGGACAAACAGCACTCAACAGACTCTATGCTTGTCATTGTCGGACAGATGAACATCAGCTTACGGAGGGTTTGCTCTCTTGAACCGACTTGACTTAGAACATTAAAGTGTCAGAAGTCTGTGTCTGCGCCAGCTCAAACCGGCTTTTAATTTATTGTCTGTTTTGTATTATGTCTGGTTTGCGTATTGCACGTAGGCCTATGTCATATTAATAGAAATCTGCATAATAGTGCTGTGTTCCGCCGCTAGGCGTTCTCGACGTTGGTCGCAGCTCAGCGCTACCGGTGGCAAAGTCCAAGAAAGAAAATCAAACCGCATTTCCTTATATTCTCTGTCGCACAATAAAATGGGACTTGACATAATATATACAATTGTCAGACAAAAAAAAGACAATGCATCCAAAGTACAGGATGAGGAAAAAAATAAAATTAAAATACAGGCTTTAACTTTGCCTTTATTTCAGAATTTGCCTGCAAGCAGCAAATTCGCTTGTTGTGAAGAAAGAAAGAAAAAAAAAAAAAGAAAGAAGTCATTTTCATATTGTTTTCTCAAGCCTCCCCAAGGAAGCAGTCTGCACAAAATTGCTTTCTCCCAACTGCTGCAGGAAATAGAGGCTGTACTTCTCAAATCTAATCAACATCTCTCCATCAAAAACCTTAAGAAAAGGCTCTGTTTTTCCAATTGTAAGGGTCAGAGCGTAAACCGGAGAGATCCCTCCAGCCTTTTAAACCGCAAAGAAAACATACATGTAATTACACAATCTGTATGAAGGATAAGGAACATGTTTCTCCAGCAGTAATGGCTTATATCACCGGGGCTTTTTCCCCCCCTTCGGGCTGTGATCGCTGAAATCCGCACGATGATGGTGGACGACCAAGGCTGAGCCATGCAATTAGCGAAGTTCCACTAAGAAACAAACTGGGCTGAAAGTTCAGGAGGCAGACAGACCAGGGACACGACTCCAAGGACGAGTTCAGCTGCCAGGAAGCAGCTTCCTGCCAACTGGAAAAAAAAACAAAAAAAAAACCTTTGTGCTCTAAATTCACTCCTTTTTCATTTACAATCTTGCGTGTTCCTTCAACCGGCACTCACTTGTTTTTATCTTCTTTTTTTTTTTTTCTTTTGAGAGCTTTCACCTCAAACCCGCTGGACAACAAAAGACACGTCCTGAGGCGGGTCATTACGTCCCGAGCCGTGCTTCACAGTCGCCAGGTGCTTCACACAATTAGAACTTGAATTCCGCACAGCCGAACTCTAAATGGGCCACAATGTGGTTATTACTGCCGCTCCCTCGGGAGCATTGGGGACGTGTGACTTGTTATATTTGGCTGCGATATTAAATAAATTGACTTGACAGAGAGAGACCAGTCCCTCTCTCAAAATAAACGCGCGTACCCCCGAACCGTGGCGAGATGCGGGGGAACTCAGCCGACGGAAACACACTGGAGGGTTCGAAAAGCAAGCCGACGGATATTCACACACATTTTCCCGAGGTCCTCGGTGTCATTACGCGTGCGGGTGTGTGGCAATTCAACACGTCGAGCCGCCTTCAGCGAGCTGGGATTACAGGGGAGTAGGCCTTGTGTTTTTTTATCCTCCCCTGAACACTGCCCCGTTGGACTGCACTCACACAAGACAGAGCGCAGCAGCTGAGCCGATGGCAGTGAATAGCTCCCAGAGGTGCGTTGCACACTAAGTAAGCGGTGTAACGCTCCACCTTTTCCCCGTCTTCCAAAGCGCGGCCCCCGCCGGGACCGCAGGACACTCGACGAGCCATTTGTACAACTGCCAGAGATGCAGCACGAACCTTCCACGCAGCTAATTGTTAGACCATCTAAAGGAGAGGAGACCACCAGCGCATTGACGGAGAGGCTCTTTGACAATGGGCTGGCTTCGTTCACAGAGAAAGACAGAGATACTGTACTTGCTTTGACAATGGCAACACATGTTTACCATGCCAATATAGCTCTTTGAATTGAACTGAATTGAAAGAGAGCGAGCAAGAGAGAGAGAACATCAAAAGTACGTGTGAACACATGTAGGAAATAATAAAGTGCAGAAAGTTGGAACGAGTAAAAAAAAAATGAATTGCTTGAGAAGGTGTGTCCAAACTTTTTACTGGTAGTGTATATACATGTATATACACTACGCTGGGATGGGCAAGTCCAACTGTTGTGCGAGAGCTACTCGTCGTACGTGGGAAATAAATTAAGCGGCGCTAGCAGGTTGCTCTGACAAGTCGAGCTAATGAGAACATTCTCCAGGGCCTTCCGGGGCCAAGAAGAGAAACCAGAGGCCGAGATCATCTGTTCAGCTGAAAGATGGCACGGAGGGAGGAAGGGAGGGAGGGAGGCTGAAGAATGGCAGAAAAAGCCCGCACAATTAGACGGCACCATCTGCAGGAGAGCCGTAAATGCGTAGCTCTAAGTTTGGATAATGATGGAGTTAAAAAAAAAAAAAAAGAAGAAGAAGCACACAGAGACACAGAGGACATCGAGTTTTACCCTAAACACTGAAAAACGGTTTGGCACCTCGGTAGGGTTTTTTGGGGAAAAGCGTACTTTGTAAAAAGAAAAAAAGAAAGAAAGAAAAAAACAACACTTTTGGCACTCAGGAGTTGCCTGTAGGCAAACATTAAGGTTTGAGATGTACTGCATTTTGGGGAGGTGAAAACTTGCCAAAGGCAGGAATGTCCCTGCCAGTTGTGTGACAGCAAGCTGTACATCTGAAGCAGAGCGGCAGAGCGCTACAACGTTGGGTCAGAAGATGCGTCAGAATCTGGCTTTCAACGCTGTGTGGTGAGATGAGTGTATGCTCAAGCGTGTGCCCACACGCACGCGACGCATCTCCTCATCTCTGTCTCATGCTCTAAACACCCCTGTGCGTGCGCCCGTCAGCAAACAAACCCGCATTTTAGGGACGGAGCTGCCAAGTTTCGCTACCTCGGTGGGGTCCAAAGCTAATTGGCTCTACTCCAGTTTTGGTGAATAGCAAAACACCAAGTGGAGAGGGCTTTAGGAATGCGCAAGGCGATTGGCTGTGTAGCATTACTGTGATTCATCTTCACAAAACTGCAAAAGCTTGTGATAATCGCTTTAGCTAATCCCTGCACGCTTTGGGCAAACAAGCATGGAGAGTGAGGAAGGGGGGGGGGTCTTCAGCCCTGGGGGGAGGACTGAACTGGTGGATGGTGTTGGAGAAACATGGTCCGGGGAGCCAGGAGTGAGGATTTATTTATTTATTTATTTATTTATTTTTTTTTCGTGTGTGTCGTACTGGTGTCAGGGTGGATGTCAAAACAGACCACCTATAGTCCTTCCAAGCAAACCCACTTTTGAGCACAATTAAAAGAGTGGAAAGCGTCTAGCGACACTACACCAGGCCAAAAAATGGCAAGTGGAGGGGGATCAAATTATATTTTATCATTACCAGTGGGAAGAAACGACAGTGTTTTGGGGTGCGAGTACGTTTCGGTGGGCGGAAGTACAGGAGTAAAGTCGACTGTCAGCGCGAACATATTTACAGAGTAATATTTTCTCGGCTTATGTCTGTGTATGCCGACACCGGCGGGCACGTCAATCCTTGCCTATCCTCCTCACTTTGACGCAAACCTCACCTCTCATTCACACCTCTGCCTGGCTGCAAAGCCTCACCTGCGCCGCGTTCTATTCCTGGACTCCGGATGCCTCCAGTGAAGTGAACGCACGCTTCACACCCCGACTGACACCTTCCTGGGATGCTGCCTATAGACGTGTCCACCGCACCGCCTCATTATAGCCATCTGCTTGCTGACTTTCCTATCCAACTTCCCCCACTTCAAAAAAAAATAATATTAAATAAAAAAAAAATGCAATAATAATAATCCAACCTCCATTTCTAAATATAGCTAAGCATCCTCTGGAGAAACTTTGAGCGGAGACCACATAGCGAGACGTCGGTCTCCGGCTTCTCCGAGTTTGCTTGCCGCGTGGGCGGTAGGACGAGCAAAGTAAACAAAAGACTTTCAGAGGAGGAAGTAATAGTTGAAAAGTGTTTGATGAGAGCTCTTAGCCTGTAGCTATAGCGCATTAGGCACAGATGAGCCACAGTCGGCTCCCACACTGTTAATGTGGAACACATTACTACTTCACAATGAGTTATGATTGCCATTAAAGAGCGGATGATTCAGACTCTGCCGCCGTTACCGCTGTGCCCTGTCCTTTCTCTTTCTGCCCACGCTGCAGCGCTTGGAAAGAAAAAAAAAATAAAAAAATCTTCTGGTGACAATCACTCCAGTCCGACTTCACATTTGCCGCCTGACGCTCCCTCCGCTCGACTGCCACAGACATTAAAACCGCCGAAGAGTCGCGACGCGGACCGCCAGTGTTTCGGCGCTTTGTTCTGCTCGCCGAGCGCTCGCGAAGGCCGCTTGGCACCTGCTCGTCCCCGCGAGGCAGACACACGATCTCAGCAAAGACCTCGACGCCGGCACCTTCAGGGGCGACGTGTCACGCCGCACCAAGGAACTGTCACCTGGATCTGGCGCGGTGGTGCCGCCTGAGGAGCAAACTGCAGGGCTGGGGGTGTGAACCTCGACTGTCCAAGCACCTGGATGCTCTGCACTTTTAATTCTGCACTTTAAACTGCTGCTTTTGCTGCACTTTTGTTTTTACCTTGGCTAGACAAGGTGAGCAAAACTTTGCCTCTCGTGAACCCTTTCTACGCTCCTCGTTTCCTTCGCTGCTAGCAGGAGCGCCGCTAATGGCGTCATACATTTCGCCAAACCATGAGGGAGCTGCAGATGGGGACAATTTGGGCAGAGAGCAGGGAGGGGAAAGGGTAGAGCGCGCAGACAAAGAGCTCTCCCTTCTTCCCGCTCCTGTCTCCTTTCCCGCCTACACTTTCCACCCCCCTCACCCGCCTCCCCACACCGGGGCCAGGAGGCTCGCTGTGAAATGAATGAGAGGAGAAGCGTGGGCAGGCGTTTCACGTTAAGATAATGACGCTGTTTTGTCAGGCCCCGGCCCTGAAGCGGCACCGCCGCTTGGCACATGAAAGAGGAGGCAGGTGGTGGGATAGCGTGATGGAGGAGAGGCTACGGGGTTGTAAACTAACAGCAACCAGCGCTCGTTTCTCAGGTCTCCAGGCATCTGCCGCGGACGGGACAGAGAGAGAGGAATGGGTCCGAGCCGTTTGATTGGTTCAAAGACGGCTAACAGGCGGAGAGAGGTTTCACACTGTGTCAAGAGTGTCAGCAGTCAGAAACCTCCACCGCCTCTCTCCATCTGCACCGCAGCGAGAGGGAAGCGCCGAGCAATTACAGGACCCAGAAAAAGTTTCCTTTTGAGAACACGTAATAAGTGTCTGAAGAAGAAGAAGAAGAAGAAGAAGAAGAAGAAGAAGAAGAAGAAGAAGAAGAAGAAGAAGACAATTCCTGCAGTCTGTTTTGACCCCATGTGAGCTGGCCTTGACCACTGTGAAGAATCTAGACGTGGATAAAAAAAATATTTTTCTTTTTTTTTTTTCTTCTTCTTCTTCTTTTTCTTCTTCTTCTTCTTCTTCTTATTAGCCTGTAAATTAAATTTCAGAACGCAAACCAAATGAAACCATCAAAGCGAGATCGGTACTAATTATCACAGCTGTTTAACATCAGACAAAGCAAACAAACAAACGAATGCGCCGCAAAAGCTGAATGCGTTCTCCACAGGCAGGGCTGAGCACTCATTTATTTCAAATTCTGCGACCGCAAAAAACAAACAAACAAAAAAAAAAGTGTCCATGCTGTGCATCAAATACCCGGCAGACGCCGAGTTCTGACTCCAGCAGCCAGGACGAGGCTTTACGGTGCAGTTGAGGCTTCGGTGGGGGTTGGGAAAAAAGAGAGAAAAAAAAAAATCAAAGATGCCTAAGCTTTGAAAAGTGATAATTAGATCTGCGACAGACAGAGAGTTACAGTGTCAGCGGGGGGGTGAAAACGGCAACATCTCGCCAGACAAAACACGATGTGGCCGTCGGAGCCTTTCCAAAATCCATCGCGCTCGGCGGCCGAGTCGCACCAGACGAGCCGCTGAGGAAAATCCATAGACGCCTCAAATTCTGGCAGATCCCGAGCCCCCACCCCCGCCCGCCCGCCCGTCCCCCAGACCACCCGTCCCCGTCACAGCCAATCACAACGTAAATAACGGCGCAGTGGGACACAGAGGCCCTGTCAGGGCCTCATTAGGTTGCTCATTAGGGAAGCTGGCTGTGTATTCAAGCCTTCTTCATGGCTGACCATTCGAGTCGAGGCTGACTCATCTCTGCAGCACTCGGCAGCGAGGCCGAGAGCTGGGAGGTCAGTGGGATCCGTCGTTATTAGTTCACTTACATTTCCTCTGACTGGTTTGGAACTAATGACCCGGCCCTGAGGTCAGACGCCCCCCTGGGCAGCCGTCTCAACGCCAAACCTCAACTTGGAGACAACCCCTCCCCCTCTCCACCCCCCCCGAGTCTCTCTGCGTTCAAGCTCATGACGAAGAGCCTCAGTCTGATCCATGAAAAAAAGTTTGGAAAAAATAGCACTTCCTTTTACTTTTCTAGAAACTTGTCACAATAAACGGTTGCCAAGGGTGACTGACTGTTTTCTTTCCTTTCTATAACCCGTCCTCCTCTCTTCTACGTCTGCACTTGATTACAGCTAACAGATTCCGACGATGTGACGGTAGTGCACTTCACTCTCTCGCACACTTTTCTCGTTATTTTTGGCCAAACGCTCCAAAGAGTCCCTGAGGATGAGATGAAAAGCAAGTGAAATAGCAGGTGAAAGTGACTTTCAAGTTCATTGAAAAGTTATTTACCCGTATTGGTAGAGAATAATCAAATGTAGAATTAAATAAGATTTGAAGCGTGAAAAAAAAAAGAAAAAAGAAGAAAAGGGTTAAAAATCAGCCAGTTGCTTTGTTTCTTCCTCTGTAGGTCAAGTCTGCAGCTTTTTTGGCAATCAAGGAGAAACATCTGAGGAGAAAGGTGAGAAAAAAACTGGAGGAACCGAACAGGAGGTGTGAATGCAATTAAAACTCAGGGTCAGACGTGAGGGAGGATTGTGGGTGATTAATGTCCAAACACTTGCAAAAAAAAAAAAAAGAAAAACAAAACAAAAAAAAAAACGCTGGCACACTCAGAGAGCACTTTGTGTTGCATTTCATTTTTATGAAAAGTGCCTTATAAATAAAGATTTGATGGATTGATTCAAACTTGAACAATAACACGGCTTCCTAAGGAATAAAATAACACAGCAATTTTTCAAACATGACTCCAGGTTGTTCCAGTAGCCTAAAAGTGCTTTAACCAGCAAACTCCATTAGGAATTGAATTATATTAGAAAACCAAATGCTGAATAGCATAGAAATGTTTTACGCCCTTAAATTACAATATTTAATAACAAACAAAACACCACGAGTCTAATTTGCATGCCCGCTTGGCTTTTTTTTTTTTTTTTTTTATCCACATTTTGCTTGGCTAATCTGCTCTTTCCCCTCACAGTTGCGTCGGAGCAGAGGCGCACACTCCCAGACATAATGAGTGTATCTCTGCACCATAATTATTGGATGTGACTCAAACTGTGGATGAGCATGAAGGAATGAGCTTCCCCGCAGACACGGGTGTCAAGAAATGTGTGCTCGACACACGACCCGAGCAGCAGCCCGACGCGCCGGTGGCAGGGCGGCCTCTCCAGCGATCGATGGCCCGTCCATTTAGCTGCTGCACAGCAGGACGCAAGATGAAGGCAGCACTTTTGTTTAAGCTGCAGTAAATGACAGGTTAGTGTTTGTGCAAGTGTGTGCGCGTGGCCAGCAAAGGCTTACATTACATCCTCCAAACAGCTACTTGTAACTCGTGAGGGAGGCGTCGACTTCGATATTAAAGTGCTTTAAGTGGAACGAGTTGAGGCTGTTAGATGAAAGATTAGACACCGACTCAATTACCAAATGAAGATTTAATGATTTTGCTGTTGAGGGAAAAAAAAAACCGAAGGGTTGCGCTTCCACAGAATGACTTTTCCAGTGGGACGGGCTACATTTAGTAAGCTGAGGAGTAACGGCCTACAACAGCTTGCAGAGCAGGTGAGAGGAAGAAGAAGCGCTGCTGATATGTTTAATGATAACACTGGCGCTGGAACTTCCGATCGATTTCAATCGACTCCTCAATTTCGCTGCTGCTGGTTCTGCTGCTTCACACTGACGCTCATTTTGACTTGTTTATCCTTTTACATTGTTTTTGATTGTTGCCCCCTTTTTTCCCCCTTATTGAGTCGAGTCGAAGAAAATAGGATAATAGAGTCCTCAATACAATCAAATTCCACTTGTAAAACTCCACTATGGTAACACATTAAGGACATCAACAAAGCATTGAGTGTTTCGCATATGGGTGAAATGTGGTGAAATATTTTTGGGTGAACTGTCCCTTTAACAGCCAGCATTTCCACATGACTGGTTTCTTAAATCAGTAAATTCTCAGAGTGAAAAAAAACACCCCTGAAAAACACGAGTGTCTCTACAAACGCGCCGGGTGCAGGATAAATAGACAAGCTATTATCTATTAGTCAGTGCTGGCTGCCCTGAAGGAATAGGGATATAATAGCAGTGCAGGGAAGGCAGCGAATCCAACCCCCTCTGGAGCCTCTGCAGGACCTGGGGGACATTTGCTAATTCAGAATAGAGCCGTCACTGACAAACTCGTCTGAACACCCAAACGAAGCACAAATAGATTCTCCCCTGCCGTCTGCAAATGGCGACTGGTAAAACGGAATAAGACGAGAAAAACAATCCAAAAAAAAAAAAAAAAGGCGCAACGAGCCGAAATCTGCTGCTCAGGAACGAAACTCGTGGGAGCCGAGGGCTGTTTGCGCTGCTTACCAACGAGGGTGAGCTCGAGCTCTGCAGCGTTTGCAGCGGGACGTGACGTGACGCCGACCTGTTGTTGTTGTTGTTGTTGTTAAAAGTAAAATATTCCTCGTTTGCCGCCAAATGATCTGCCTCAATCAAGAAGGTTGTGCTCTGACCTCCAGCGGCTCAGTGGGACGCAGGGAAACAAGGCGACCAGAGAAGGGTCAAAGTCAGACAAAACGTGCAGCAGGAGTGCCGGAGTGTAATCAGCGGGAGGGAGCGGCGCATCATTATTCAGAGAGCGAAGCCTGCTGAGGGCAGCGGAGAGGGAAGGAGGATGATGGAGGAGCCCCTGATTCTCCAGCTCTCCTCTTCTCCTGGCCCCGTCTACCCCTGTTGCATCTATCTATCTATCTATCTATCTACCTATCTATCTGTCTACGTGCATTCCTTCCTGCCTTGGTGGTGTATTGACAATTAACTGTATAAAAAGATGGACAGATCTTCCATTTTCTAAAAGGAGGCCAGCGAGGAAGTAACAAAACCTTGCATTCTGTCGTTTGGCCAGCAGGGGCCGCCAGAGTTGGTTGCAAAAAGACTAAAAAATGTCGATACATATAGAGTCCTAAATTAATAGCAGTAAAAACTGCTTCAATCATTTTTGATGGACAAAAAAAAAAAAGATTAAAGATGACCATGAAGTTGTGGGTGCGACTAAAGTTTAGTAGCCAATGCGGAGGACAACTTTCACATCCTTTGGTATGTGACAATCATTGGGGCTTTAACTTAACTGTGGTCGGCTAACAGCCGGGTGGGCGGGTGTTGGGGAACCCACTGCACTCACGCTCCAATCATTGCTCAGCTATGGTACCACCCACACATTCAAATATGGAATTCCTCCAGTTTCAAAAGGGACTGAACGCTCGAGATGCTGGCTAACACAGGCTGTACGTGCGACCCCTCCATTGACTATATCATCAGTTTTCATTAAGTGAGATATAACATAACATCCATGATCGCAACTTTAAGAAATCAGAAAGTCCATTCTGATCTTAGTTAAGAACTGAACTCTCCAACTTTCTGTCACTTCAAAGCCGCCTCGCGTTTCATCCGAGCTGTACATCCGGAGCGCCGCGCCTCACCGTTTGCCACCGCCGTCTCCGCACCCCCGACTTCAAAGCTCGCCGAGCGAGCAGATGGCTGGCTCAAATAAAAGCAGCTCCCTTCTCTATATGATGTGAACGGAGATTAATTGAAGAGATGACGCTCTTATTCATTCTTGAAGTGTCCTTGCGCCGCATCTCAGGAGCCAAAAGAATTACCGACCGCGCTGGAACAATTAAGTCTGCCTCCTGTCCAGATGCTATCTGGGCAGCGCACAGTAAACAAGAGCAGATAGGACCAGGCCCCAGGAAGTGAAATGAATCACGGAGCGCGGCTGATACTAGCGCATCTCTCTCTCTCTCTCTCTCTCTCTCTCTCTTTCTCTCTCCAGTAGAGATTAAATACACACACAGGCAACACTCACGTACTCACGCACAGCATCTGCTGCTGCCTCATGCTTCCGCTGAGCCAATGAGCTTAACTGGCCAGTTTTCAATCGACCGTTTTCTAAAAAAAATAAATAAAAAAAAAAAAAAGAAAGAAAGAAAAAATTAAAGAGAAAGATCTCAAAATGGGAATATGAAATCGGATTAGAATCAGTGGACGCTCACTCTACTAACTCAAGGTTCGATGTGTTGCACGATGTGTTGTGTGCTCAGTGGCACTATTCCACCCACCTTGGTGGTAACAGGAGCTTATTTGCGTTTCTGTTGCCTTTCCACCAACCAGCCCGCCCATTCTGACCTCTGACCCCTGACAACAACAAGGCATTTGGCGAGTTGCAGCCGTTCGATTGGTCAACTGGCTATTTGCGCTTGACAAGCAATTACACAGGTGACATGGGGGGCACCTCTTTATTGCAGTGGACGGATGTGGTTTTTTTGTTTTTTTTTACAACACAAAAGGGTCGCAGGCGCTGTGTGACGCGCTGCTCGGGAGCCAAGAAAAAGAGGAGAAGAAGAAGAAGAAGAAGAAGCAGGGGGCGAAGACGGATGACGCCTGAGCCGAGATAGACTCTGTCAGCCGAGGCGGCTATCTGCCGTCTCACAACTCTCTCCGCCGCTTCCTTCCAGATTAACTGTCTGCCCGCTCCCCAAACTGACAAACGTCACTCCAAGTGCTGTTTTGCGGCTGGAGATTGATTTCTGACAGCCGACCCCGAGCCCTCCAAGAAAAGGAAAAGAAAAAATAAATAGAAGGGAGAAGTGAACGCCCTCCGCGACAGCGGCCGCGTTTCAGATCAACCCTTTGAACCGAGTCCCGTGAATGAAGCGCCGCTTTGTCCTTGTTGTCGGCGCAAAAGGGGGAAAAAAAAAAAAAAAGAGTCGAAAAAAGAAGCGTGTTTGTTCCTTAATGCCGCCGCCACCGTCAGTGGCAACAGGGGGAAACAGGATGCACTTGCAAGACCTGTGAACTGTCATTATTTATTGAAGATGACATGTACTTTTAGCACATATCGCTCCTGGGCTTTCTCCCCTGTTGGGTTTAAACACACAACTGGGAGTGCTGAAAAAAAATCAAAAAAAAAAAAAACAAGTCGGTCTTACAGACGCTCGTAAAACACTCGTGCACGTACGTACGCGCGCTCGCAGCCTTTGATTCCGCCACATAAAACACGCTAGGATACGGATATGCGCCGCACAGACACAGACACAGACACACACACACACACACACACACACTCACACACACACAGGAGGCTGATTTAAGTGTCTCCTGGGTCGTCCTTTTCTCTACAATAATCCTTGTTAGAGATGCAGGGGCGTTGTAACGACAGCCATAACCATCCTACAGCAGTTAGTCTGAGCAGCGCCGCCTCCACCGCCGAGGCCACTTCCTGCGCGCCAGCTCTCGCTTTCACCGCTATTAGCATCTCCCTTTCATCGCCGTCGTTCCCCCCGACAAATGCGACCTCAGCAGGAATCCCCCCCCCCCTCCCGATCCCCCCCACGGCTTCCCCTCCTCTTCCACCGCACGAGGAGTGTCTGAGGGCAAGCCACGTGCGCGCGCACACACACACACACACACACACACACACACACACACACACACACACACACACACACACAAAGACAAAAAAGGAAGCAAAAACTTGCAACAATCACATTTCGTCATTTGTTTTTAAAACCAATATTTGTCAGCGTCTGCCCTCCCCCGCTCGCCTGCCGCTGAAACAGCTTAACGTTTAATGGCCTCATTCCGCCGTTTGTGAAGCTAATTATTTTGGGCATAGCTTGATTGTTTGAGTGAAAAAAAAAAAAAGCAAACAAACAAAACATTTGCTTTATTAAATATATGTGTTTGCCTTCAGCGTCAAAGGGAATTTGATTATTTTTTGCGTTTACCAAAAATCCGGAAATGCAAAATCAATTTTGTTTTCCACTTTGGGCAGGACGAGTCTGGAAAAAAAATAAAGTTGTTCAAAACAACTGGAGAATATTTGTCCACCGTGCTTCACGCTATTATTGGGACTTAATATTGGGAGAACCACTTTAATTACTCACTAATTAGCGGTCTCAGTTCGATCACCGGTTCTTGTCTCTGCTACGTGATGAGGTCTGATTAGAGCAACGTCCATGTTGACTACTGCCACCTGTCAAGCTGTCAAGCAATGTGTTTACTCAGCAGGCCTGTAATGGTTTGTGGGAAACTGATGGTGAAAGTGTTCTAAAAGTTTTGGGACAAAATTATATTATATTATGTTATATTATATTATATTTACACAAATATTTGACTTGGCTGCTTCAGAGGTACACAAACTCACACATGCTGCTATGTTTGTTGTAAAAAAAAAAAAAAAGTTATTAGACTTAGTTATTGCAAATAAATAAATAAATTATTGCATTTGTCGTGGTTTAAATATCAGGTTTTCACCTGGATGGACCAGTGCATGTGCAGAAATGACTGTATTTAGACTGAGCATTCAATACACACACAATATGTGCGGTCGAAACAGTTTTCAGTTCATTGGCCGGGTATTTTCTCGCGCTGGCGCTGATGTGGAGTTAACGGCACTATAGAAAACGACCTTGACATTTTCCACACCGGCCCGAGAGGACGTTCGATTAGCGTCCACTCGGACGGAGCCGCCCACCACGCTCTCCTGTTATTGCTCTCCCTCCGCGTGCCTGAACAATGCGAGGTATCGGTTCAAAAGTTCGCTTTAAGTCACGCAGCGGCGAGATCGATACGGAGCGATCCAGCAGCGCTGACAGGCCACCGCGCAATCCTCCCCGGACTCTTATGTCTGGCCCCTGGCCTGGTAAATGCTGAAATCCAGAAACATGACACGACTGTGATGGACAAATGTGTGCGTGCGTGCGTGCCTGTGTGTGTGTGTGTGTGTGTGTGTGTTTGGGGGAGGTTGGATGCGAGCAGAGGGAATCTTCCGGGGGCTCCTCTGATCCATCTGGGCACGGCTCTGTTAGCGAGCAGCGTTGTGCTGGATGTGGTGGTGAGGTCTAGCCGGGGCTGTATGTCTTGTATGTCTTGGATATGAGGGATATACTTCTTCCCTCCACCGCGCCGCTCTTTCATTGCCGCGAGGATTTAGAGGCGGCACGCACACCATAATCCACAAAACAGCTCTGTTCCTGTGGATCTCGGGGTGGGCGGAGGGGGAGAGGAGCATTTTTTTTTTTTTTTTTCGTTTTTCTTCTTTTTTTTCCCTCTCCGATGCAGGTGTTACGTCTGGTGTTTGTGTGATGCTGGTGTGTTTAATTGTGCATTTGTGAGAGAAGCGAAATGCAATTACAGAGAGATTAGAGCTGATCATGTGCTTGCCAGAATTGACAAACACGTAGTCGCGCACACGCGTCGGGTCTGAAGATTAAATCAGAGTTATTTTGGTGCAGTGCGTGTGTGTGTGTGTGTGTGTGTGTGAGTGAGTGCGTGTTTACAAGGGGGAGAGGTTGGTTGGGGTGGGTGGGTGGGTGGGAGGGGGGGGGGGGGGTTGGGAAGAGCGCAGTTTTTTCCCATGTTTATTTATGTGCGCTAACTTGTAGCCTTGCGTCTCCTTCACCTTTTCCCAGTTAGCAGCAAAGCAGAAGCCCAACCCCCCCACTACCACCACCACCACCACCACCACCACTACCACTAGCAAAGTGAGCACTCCAGGTAAAAAGTATAAACAGGAAGCATACATGCCAATCAAAATAGCCCTCAGTGCTAAAAGTGGATATCTGTCAACTTCTTAGTGAAGCGCTAACAACCATTAGCGTCCGAAGGCCTCGCAATTTAACAGGCCGCTGCAAGACATTTGAAGAAAACAGATGAAGAACATTTTTAAAGGGGAAAAGAAAAAAGAAATGGCGGTGAGCCTCTCTATCCGCCGCCACTTGAACTCGCTGATGAATGGACAAAATTGTCAAACATTTTTCGGCAGATTTAGATAAAAGCAATCGCAGAAGTGCACATGAAAGGGGAACGTAAGCGGCGTAAATGTGAGAAACCTCCTGGTGACGGTAAAGAATTACCTGCTCGTTCTTAAAGTAACACTAATACTGTGCTAATGCATTCACACCGCCGGATCAAATATGCAAGGTGTCAGACGAGAGGTTTAATCTTGTTATTCCGACAATTAATCTTCGACTGCGGGGTTAGTTTGCGGCGCAAAGCTCCGAAACACAACCCGGACTTGCAGGAGAGGCGGCTGAGTTTCGTCCGTTCGTTCTTCCTTCCCTCCGCCGTAAGCAAGAATTTCAGCGCCGCTGTCCGAGGGTCACGAGCTAATTTCCTAATTTACTTGTTTCTCATTTTACGGCTGGCAGTTTTAAAAAACACTTTTGGTGAATTATCACTTTCATTAATGTGAATCTGTATATCAGCGCAAGGAAGAACAGAGCAGCATCTGCCTCCACTGTGACGAGCAGGTAGCCAGAAAGCGCACGACTGCACAAAGCGAAAGGGGGGAGATTGAGTCGGTGTTTTGTTATTTCCACTGTGACATGGAGCCTCTCACAATCAATCTGGAATTCCTGATGCATATCAGCGTTTCTTCGGCTGCGGATGCCGGGGCAAAAAAAAAAGAAAAAAAAAGAAAATAAGCACATTGCACATAAACGCTCGGAATTCAAATAAAGCCCCAACAAGCACCTTTCCTCTTCAGCGCCGCTTTGCAAACAGAACATTATTTTCTTATCCGTGCCGGAGCGCTGTTGATATAAACTGTCAAGTGTGTGGAGGAGGAAGAAAAATTAAGCGCGCGCAACTCTCTCCCCGGCATCCTATTGCTGCCATGTCTTTGAAGAGGATGCTTTGTTCAGCTGTGTTATTACATTATCAGCAGACAGACAATTTGTTTGACAGTGCTTCGAGAGAGAGCGCCGCGATGTGCTGCGCATGCTACACCCTCCTTCCAATTTCAATTAACAGTTTTCTCCTCGTCATCGCAGCCTGCGCGTCTGCTTTTCTTTCCTCCTGCAGCAAATCAAGGACGGGCGGAGCGAGCCCGTCAGCCGCGTTTGCTCCGACTCATTTTGCGAAGGAGGACGACAAAAAAAAAAATGTTGTGGTGATAATTAAAAATCTCATCATCTATATTGTTTACCCTTGAAGACAACAGAAACAAACAAACAAGCGATGGTCTACTTTGAGAGAGTGCTGCATGCAGACTGTAGCCTCGGTGTACAAACGCACTGGTGAGCTAGCTAAAGTTCCATCTGTCTTTTACGTGTCGCTAAAACACGGTAGGCCTAATACCGCTAGAGCGCTAGACAGTGCGTTCGCGCGAGCAGATTGGCGTTGCATCCGGTGACAGGTGCAAGCGGTGTCGCCAGGTGGGAAACGTCGAGGCGTCGTAGCGGCGGCTTAAATTCATCGTATCTTTGAGGAAAACGATCGTGCGCGGCCGATTTGCATTCTGACGTGGCTCAGGACCATCTGCAGCGGTAACGGGTTATCATAGACCGTGCTTATTGCGGCCAATAACAGTTTCTGGCCTTTAAACAACCGAACAGAAGGGATGAAAACTGCACTTCTTGAAGAAAAATACAATCATTACTTTCTGACTAATCTTGGTGGAATTTGTACGATTTTCCCCGTTGCAGGTTTCAACATATAGCGTGGAGAACGTTGGGCGAGGCCCGAATTTCTGCAGCGCGGAACCGGATTTGTTAGTGGAAGAGATACACATTCTTCTTATGTAAGCAAAGGAACAGGAAGACCTTTGGAGGAAATTAAAAGAGAATGTCAACATGCTGGAGAAGAAGCCCGGAAAAGAAAAAAAAAAAAAAAAGATGAGGGCAGCGGGACGGATGAGCAGCGGTGAGGTCACTCTGACCGAGTCAGAGCGAGGAAGCTCAGGGGTGGAAAAGAAAGGAGCGCAGAGACGGAGATGAACACACTGACACGTAACATTTTGATTAACCAAAAGAAACAAGTTTGCATGTTTTTATTTTCATTTTTTTTGTTGCAAACGGCAACCACGTGCGCATGAGCGCCTTTGCCGATCAGCGCCTGGCTTTTCAGACGCGCCAAACAAAGACTCGGAAAAAACAAAAAAAACAAAAGAAACAAAAAAAAATGCAATTAGTGTCGGGCTTTGCAAACACACAGCGTGCACGATCAATTCCCACATTTTCCATCCACCCCTCCCGGCGCTTTTGTGGAATCCCGTTGAATATTCATGGAGGCGAACGTGCTAAATGGGCGCCGCGTGTCGTTGACGGCTGACGCGTTGACGCAGACGCACTGTTGATGCTCCCTTGTTTGTCGGGACGACGCGATTCCTCGACGACAGAACGTTCCACGACATCCCGGAACGCAGTCTGCGCTGAACGGATCATTTGAATGAGAATGGCGTCGTGTGTGTGTGTGTGTGTGTTTGGAGAACGTCGCAAAAAATTGTCCAGATGTACAGAAGACTGTGGGATGATGAGGGAGGCGATGTCATCCCAACCCCCCCCCCCTCTCGGCCAACTGACAGCCTCTGGCCTGCGGTTCAAGCGGCGTCAGGGTGTCAAAGCGCTCCAGCGCTGACGCCCGACGCTGCCCTCAGCAGAAAACACGGAGGGCAAAACCGTGGCGGAGACAGTCGCAATAAGTCAGACGAGCTCCCCAGAGAGACGAGTGGACCGCTGTCGTTTTAGGATGCCATCGTGATGTCCGAGATGAAGGTGCACGACGGGGGACGGACAGATTCTGGGCCAGATTTACTGGGATCTCGAGCACCATGCAACATCGACTGCACAGGCAAACAGACTGCATGTGCTCTTAGTTTGTGTGCTGTGGGTGACAAACTGTCACCCTGTGGGTAACTGCAGTGAGCTCTACATGTTTTTTTTTTTTTACTGTGGAGGCCATGGCAGAGCAGAGTAGAGTCTCACTCTGTACAGGGCTGCGCTGCTGGTGGCGCACGCGTTCACTCACCAGGTGCAGTCAAGGCTGCACCTGCGCGGTGGACATCAATACACTGGCAGGAGGGATTTATACCTTGAATTAAGGGATAACCATGACAAGGATGTATTTGATCAATGATCGAATGAACAAATGATCAAAAAGGAATTTCTAAAACAAAAAAAAAATCAGATCGCTTTAGCTGTGCTAAATCATATAATAATCTAATCTAGTCGCATCTTCTTCGCCCAGTATTTTGACGTTCTGTCAGAAGCGGCCTTTAGTAAATCAGGCTCCTTGTGTCTCAAGAAGGTAAAAATAAATCAAACTGTGTTTTTGAGTGAACCCCACTACCGATGGTGATTTGGTGCCTTGGTCGAGAGGAAGACTCCCTCGTGTCCCGACAGAAGAGATAAGAGAGTAGCTGACGCTCCGCTAACTCTGTAATTACGCCGCTCCAAAGTGTTGGGAGACGGCCGCTCACCGCCGTAAAGAACCGCCATGCAGCACAAGACGCACCGAGGGTTAAAGGCCTTTGGGTGTAAAAGTAATCCCAGAATATACTCTTATCACCTCTGGCATCAGCAAAAATCCTGTCAGGATGTAATGTGTGTGTCCAGGAGGATGGTATGTATGTTCTGGTGATATGGCCTATCTGTCCCTCGTGGCCCCGGCGGTTTGCGGGAATATTTGTCTCTCCGCTCTCCTCGCTGCAACGGCTCGCCGCTACAATTTTCTCCCGTGATTTCCTGCCGCCGCGCAACTGACAGCAGGGCGATTCATTGAGGTTTATCGAGGCGATTTTGTTTGCTCAGTAGGGCGCCGAGACCCCCCCAAACCAACCGTCGACGCATTTGTAATTCCTCACCGTCTCACCCGGTGCAAAGCCCACCTGAGACATGATGGGGGTGGGGGGGGGGCTGGGGGGAGGATCAGAGTAATGAGGTGCGTAGCAAACTCACAAAGGCATCAATCAGGAGACAGCAGGAGGACATGGCGAGAGAGAGAGAGGGGGAGAGAGAGAGAGAGAGAGAGAGAGAGAGAGAGAGAGAGAGAACGAAGGGGAAAAAGCCAAAGAGAGCAGGTGGGGGCTGGTGACATGAAGGAGAAACCAAAGGAGAGGCGTGAATTCAAGCGAGGGTATGAAATTCTAATGTGGACCTGAACCTGGGACGGCCATGAAATATTACGCAGCCATACATTAAGGAAATGCCGGCGACAAGAGGAAGATGAATGTGAACGGGAGAGAGGAAGGAGCGCGGACGATAATTTTAGGGCGGATGCGGCCTTTACAGGCAGAGCCTGGCTGCCTCCATGCCGAGAGCTTATTAAACTTTCATGCTGAAATGAGTCAATATGAGATGCAACGTTTTCAGGGGTGAATCACCGCGGGATGGATCTGAGGTGGGGGTTGGGGGGTGTTGGGGGGTTGGGTGGCCAATATTTTCCACTGTCACGACAAATGACCAGAGGAGTCGGAGACAGGGGGCGACGCTGCGACTGTGACGACAAATCAGCCGCTTTGATGGCAGCGGCAGCGGGATAGCGGGAAATATGAAGCGGGGCAGATTACGTTGCTGATATTATTTTTTGGGGGGGAAATTTTGAGCGAGAAACCCAGACTGGAGGCCCCAAGTGATAAATGTGGTAACAGCGTGCAACAGCCGTAGCACTCGGAAGCTAGCGAAGGCTAAGCAGTTAGCTTCATAGCAGCCACAGAAATGTTCCATTTTTTAGTACAAAATCAAGGTACACGTCAAAATTCACATCAAACATCACGTTTCATCCAATTCCGTGTCGTCTCTGTGACGAACAGGCTGCAGTGGCATTGACTAATGTGCATGAACCGTCCTCGAGTGAAAATGAATTGAAACGAGCGAGTGGAAACTCGGCAAAAAACTCAATGATTAAAGAAAAACAACAACAGACCGAGAACCCCAAAAATGTCTCTGCTGCCACTTGTTGCCATCATCGAGGTGTCTGCGAGACGATGAGCTCAATTTCTCTTCAAACGGCCTCCCGGAGAGAAGCCGCATTCATCCTGTGAGCGCTGCAAGTTAGGTGGCGCATGCACGGAGGCAGTTTTGGGGGAAAAAGAGGGGAAGAAAAAATGAAGTTGACGGCAATAGACATTTTTACCGCTGTTATGTGTTTTGGAAAATTTCACCAGAGCCTCCATTAAGATCAGGTTGAGTCGCAAAACGGGTTATATTTCCATTTTGAGTGACCTGTTCTTTCATATAGTGTTTTTAGCTCCGCAAAATTTTGACACGCAAATTCAAACTGTTGGATTCCATTTAAACTTTACAATTCCGATACATTAAACTGGACTGTTAGACACGTGGCATTACGCAAATCATCCCTTTTTACTGAGTTTTGCCGCGGAAATTCTGGCGTCTCACGCAGTTACAAAGACAGTTTTCTTTGCTTTTGGTCGTGCTGTCTGAATGGTAAAGCAGCAGGGGAGGTGATCTGCCAACAGCGAGCACACCAAAAGACAAGAGTTCTCTCTCTCTCTCTCTCAAAAAAAAAAAACAAACACAAAGAAAAGAACGCTCTTTCAGAACGGCGTCGCCACTCCGCGCAGCCGATGCATTCTTAACCTCCGCGTGCCGCCTCTGCGTCTCGCTGCTTTCATCCTGCCTCTTCCCCGCTTTTTAAACCATCTTGATCACAGGCAGCCAAAGACACAAAGTGGCTGGGATCAATCTGCTCCGTTGCACCTCCAACGGCCCCACAACGTGAGGAAATACATTATAAAAAAACAAAAAAAAACACACAATCAGCGGCGGAGACGGCTGCGGGAACGATGCCTGGGTAAATCCTCCCCTTTGAGAAGACGTGAAGAAAGCGCTCGCAGCACTTAAACACAACACCCTCCGCCGCATGCAGAATTTGTTGGGTTTGGTTTTTGAAGAAGGGTTGGCTGGCCAGCACTTTGGAGCAGGGGGGGGGGGGGGATACAGCAGCGTTTAACTTTTGAGGGAGACTAATGTCACCCTCTGCTCGTTCATCCGTGACTCCGGCTCTTCCCGTTAAACCTTTAAAAGAAAAACGTTAAAAAAAAAAGAAAGAAAAAAAAAAAAAGCCTGAAGCGAGCAGCAACACCGGAATCGACGGGCCAACAATCACAGCCCCGAACCTTTTTTTTTTTTTTTCAATTTATTTTATTTCCTGGCTTCAAGTGGGACATCAAAGGCGGCACACAAATAATTGTGGGCCGGGTGGGTTGGGTTGGGTTTGGGGGGGGGGGTGCAAGCGCGGAGCTTTAAAGGCCGAGATAAGGGGGGAGGTTAAAAGAGGAAGAAGAGAGAGACGAGAGGCTGAGAGGAAAAAAAATAAAATAATAGAGGCGGTGATTGACGGCGGATGACAGAGGTGACGGAGCTCTTCACCTCACAAAGTGGGTCACGGCGGAAACCACGGCGAGGCGGCGGCGAGTCAGAGGAATTAGCCGGCTAATTAGAGGAAACGCTTGAAAGTCTGAAACGGTCTCTCTCTTTTTCACGCCTTCATCCCGCTGAGCGCATGCACGCAAAGGCGCACACCAACCAGCGCACGTCATTAAGCTCAGGTACGACTTCCTGTGGACGAGGCCGTTTGAAATCACAGCATGACGACGACGAGCATCTCTCTTTCTCCCTTCTTTGTCTTCCCCCCAGTCCTGGCTCTGAACTGACGGCGCCGCTCGCGTTGGACGTCGCCGGACACGCAACAAAAATCTTAATCTAAAGTTGCAATTGTCGCCGGCCCGGGGCGGACAGCGGCGCCCCTTCATTCCAGCCCCTCGCCAAACTGTCCTCTCGGCGCAACTTTGATGTGCCAGTTTTAATCTACGGAGGCTGAACGCGTAGGGCAGGTTCGCAGCCCCGCCGAGCGCCACGACAAGAAGGAGGAGGAGGAGAAGAAGATGAAGAAGGAGAAGAATGAGAAGAGGAAGAAGAGGATTTTTTTTTTTTTCCCATTCAGCCGGTAGACATTTGGTGGTGGCGGAGGGCTGGGCTGCGTTTCTGAAAATAACTAACGACAGTGAGGTGAATCAGTGCTCCGTGCTGCATTAAACTGCTGGCCTGGTTTTACGTTGAGGAGGAGCGGGAGGAGGAGGAGGAGGAGGAGGAGGAGATTGTGTTAGGGCTGTAATTTCACGCCTTAACTTGCATTACTCACTCCGAGGCCAGAGAGAGAATTGTTTCCGCGGAACGAGAAAAACGTGGACGGTAAATTACAATCCCTCCAAAAGGAGGGAGGGAATTATCACAGGTGAGCAAAGACGTGCGTGGGCGCTCGTGCATGTGTGTGTGTGTGTGTGTGTGTGTGCGCGCAGAGGGGGCCGCGACGCTGCTCCTTGGCATCTCTCCTCTTTAATGAGCGTCTCTGGAGATGGCAGCTGCGTGTTCAGCCGTTCTTTTACAAGCTCAGCAGCAAACAGTCCAGTCTCCTCCCCCTCACTCACTCCCCCCACCCCCCACTGCAATTACCACTGCCCGTTCGTTCTGAAGTGACGGCGTGGGCGTGGGCGTGGACGTGCACGTGCGCGACAGCAAAAGAGACGCGATGCATTCAGTGCCATTTTCTTTTTTTTCTTAGTCATTTTTGCAGCTTTTGGACTGGATCTTCAAACCCCATTTTCATCAACAAACAAATGAATGTAATTATCTTTACTTAATAGCCCCTAAAACTGTCTTTTCATCTGTTATTTTACTTTTTTACTTTTTCTCTGCCATGCTGGCACATGGTCTCTGTGACGACGACGAGCATCTCATACTGGGGTGACTGGGAGGCCTCCGCTAAAGTCCCGGCAACCAGTAGGTGAGCACTTTTTATTATTATGTTTACTCTTTAAAGCCAGAGTGGTAGCAGGGGAAATCATCTACTCTGCTCTTGATTGCCAATTTTTTTTCCCCTCCCTTCCCTTCTTGTATTTTCTCTCCGGGCAAATTCCTTTTTTTTTTTTTTTTTTTTCTTTGTGCCTCAGTCCGTAGATAATAAATGCTTTCTGCGCAGTGCAAGGGAGGTTTTAGAGAAAAACAAATAATGAACAGAGTCGCAGTTTCGAACTTTACAAGGGAAGGAGAGTCCATTTTGGCAAGCCGAGCACTTTCATCAGCCGTTACGAGTTTTTTTCTTTTCTTACTTGGAGGTGAGTTCAGGGGGAAAGCGAAAAAAAAAAACGAAACAAAAAAAAAAAACAACATAAAAACAAAGGGTGGAATAATTGCTAAGGGTTCATCATCAGGTGTGCTCGTGCCCGTTTCGAGGGCAGGAGCGTCTGTCGGCATAGATAAATAGTAATCGGCAAGAGGCAGCAGGTCCGTCTCCAGGAGAAGGTCACCCGTCTTTACAGATTGATTACTGATTAGTTTCACAGCTTGTTATGCTAAAGCGCATCAAGGCGGAACGAGCCCGGGACCTTAAAGAGTCCATCCTCCACCTGTCCGCCGGAGAAATATATAGTGGCGGAGCCGAAAAGAAACGAAAAAAAAAAAAAAAAAACCTGGATTCCCTGAGCCGCGGATGTTTTGTGTGGGATGGTTAACCTGCTCACACGGCTGCAGGAGCACCAAAGCGCCGGGGACCATTAGCCGCCGTCGGCAGGCGCCACATCAGACGCACGCAGCCCGCGCTGCCCACCTGGTGCTCCCTCTGAGGGGGAGTTTGTGTGATTCAGCGGCGGGCGTTTCTTCTCGGCGGCTCCGGGCCGCAGTCCAGCTCTGTGTTGTCTTCCCCTGATGCCCCCCCCACCCCCCCCACTCGCCGCCCCCGCCCCCCGAGGGGCCGGCAGGGAGCTTTATTTACTGGCGCTGACACGCCGGGGGCAGCAGAGAGCCCTAATTGCTTCACGGCCTCCCCGAGCCGCGTGACGTGTCCGGATATCTTCACACGGCTGGGAATCAAGGGGGCAGTCGCAGGGAACGTTGACCGCACCACCACCACCACCACCACCACCACCTCCTCCTCCTCCTCCGCCTCCTCTTGTATGCTTTTGAAGACGAGCTCGCACGCGCTCTGAGCAACGTGCCGACACGCACGCAAAACAATGAAAAAAACCCCCACAGTCAGTCCCAGAGGTTTCTAATAGTCTGACTGGAGCAGAGGAGGGGGAGGAGCTTAGGCACCACCAGCAGTCAGCCGAGACGCAGTACTTGGCAGGTGTTT
This sequence comes from Nelusetta ayraudi, assembly GCF_046127955.1. NCBI lineage: Eukaryota > Metazoa > Chordata > Actinopteri > Tetraodontiformes > Monacanthidae > Nelusetta > Nelusetta ayraudi. The sequence continues at coordinate 3,300,242 of NW_027466120.1, forward strand.
TATTTTTATTTATACATTTGCACTGCCGTTCAAAAGTTTGGGGGCCACTGACTCATTTCTGCGTTGAACTCCATTACAAGCAGCTTCATGAAATAATCTGGAAGGCTCCGACAACATAACCAGCGCACGGAAATCAGTCAGGATGTGCTGTACACATTATGGGATGGCTTTGACAGAATGTCTAATTTAACATGGTTTTAGAGGGTGAATACCAAATGTGGAATATGCAGCAACCATTACAGAAGTTGAACAAAGCTTTGTATTATAATCACACTCAGTTGTGGCAGCAAATCTAATATTTCAGCCTCTTTAAAACAGCCTATTATTAGTGTGTCCCCACAGAATTTTGCACACTTGGAATTCTCACTTTTAATTAGACATTGGAAATGGTTTTCATTAAACACTAAAATTTTCCCATACTTGTTAAGCACATCTTGACTGATCTCCACGCACTTATAATGATTGCAGAGCATTCAAGATCATTATTTCATAACACTGGTTAGAATGGAGTTTAATTCAGAAATAAGTTAGTGACCCCAAACTTTTCGGTGTGGATAGAAAGTTTTGGGTTTTTTTTATTCCCAACTCACTCTCTAAGCCGGGAGAATTTTATTTATTAAACACATTTGAACACAACACAAGCACATTCGAGACAAAAAAGAAGACGGGAGCGAGAGACGACGAGAGGATCAGTCAGAACAAAAGGCAGAGGAGAGCAGCGCGTCTCTATCTGGGCCTTACAAGACTGAAAGCATGTTAAAGGGATTTTCATCCTCAAATTAGGGCTTGCAACTGGGACGGCACAACTGTCTGTGACCTGGGAGGCTGCAGTATCGTTGCGTCCTTTGTTTTGTTTTTGTTTATGATTATATTTTTCTAACAGTAATAAAAACATTCTGTCGAGCCAGGAGGTGGGGAAGATGACGGCCTTGTTCATGCCACCAAGTGCGTTTCAAGCTGGACTCAAAGAGGAAAGAGAAGCTCACACTTCTGCGAGTGAGTCAGGAACCCCAAGACGGAGTCCTGCACAGGCTGCAGACACGAGCAGGAGGACTCACAGCCATGAGGGGATTGTAAGTTGTGCCGAGACACTGAAACAGGAGACCGAGGTTGGCAAAACTAATAAAAACTAAGTTGCAATAAGAGGGTGGGGAAAAAAGAGAAGCCGGTATTAAAATCCCATCTTGGTAACGCGTAGGCTACTAATGATTCACGGCAAAACGGAGAGACCCTGGCAGCGCGCGGTGGTCCACTCGAGCCGCTCAGACGCCGCATAAATCTCGGTTTAATCAACTCTAATTGTCGAGATTACGAGGACTTGCGCATGCTAATGCCTCGACAAACACCAAAACTGGAACACGTTCGGTCCCCCTCCGGAGGCCTCACTCGCTTTTTCCTCCCCACTTCTATTAGCGCATGATAATGTAGAAGTCAGCTCGAGACAAATATGATAATAGCCGGCGGAGTAAAATTAGAAACTTCTCCATTAAAAGTCATCCGGCTTCATTCGCCGGCTGACAGATTTTTGCGGGTTGAAGCTAGCGCTAGCTCCGCGGCAGGCTGCTAACTCAGGTGCGTTTTGAGCGAACGGCTCGCCACTCGGTGAGCTAATTGATTCGCCTCTCGAGTCGGCAACCCCCAGGAGACGCACTGACAATTACCCAGTCACTTTGCGTCTGCGCCATAGCTAAAACTTAACATTGCAGCCGCTTCCCTTTTGAGCACGCCTGTCCAAGCAGATATGCACAGCATGTGACAGCCTGATTAATAATGAAACCTCCCCTCTGTTACCCCCGGAATTCTCTCTCTCCCCCCAAAAGAGTTTCTATTAATGCTAATTGACCTCGGCTTCCTCACCACCACCGTGGCAAGACTCAACCCAATGTGCCTTTTTAGGTGCCAGTGCGGGTTAGCCGACACACGAGTGATTCCCGGTGGACATTAGCAGTAAGAAGTAGGGCAGAGGAGCCGGTGTGCGCCTCCCTTCCCACCCTCGCTCACGATCCCCCTCATCAGCCCCCTGTTAATATTTAATTATACAAGCTTCATTTCATACTCTTCGGCTGCAACCGTGAGGTAAAGGCAGAGGTGCAGGGAAATGCAAGTGGGGGACTGATGAAACAGAAAGCTGGCGGGGGGTTGAGAAGGTTGGCCAAGGATATGTGGGAAACGAGAGAAGGCCGGTAAAATAATATGGGACTGTCATCAATGCACGTTCATTCAGCCATAGCGCGGTCTTTATTAGTTGCAGAGGTTTAAACACTGTCAGAATTATTGGCCGCAGCTACGAGTTTGCCACTGACGAGATGGTAACAAACATTGCAACTCTTATGCTGTGGTTCACAGGTGGCACAGCTTCAGAAAAAAACAGCTGTAAATAGTAGAGAAGAACAAACCACAACGGAGGTGTTGGTTGTTTTTATTTTTGCCGCGTTTTGATCGATTAAACCAAACAAAATTTACATGTCGGTAGAATTCTGTTGGAGGCATGTCCGTCACTGATAGTGACACGACACAGGAACAGAAATCTGCTACCATACGCAAAATGTTCTGTCCAATAACTAAACACCTTGCATACCTTTGCAGAATATGTTCGCAGAATTTTTCTTTGGAGGGAAGTCCATCACAACAAGGCCCATTTGGAGCGTGTTTTATGCAACAGGCATGTGTTGGGTTTTTTTTCTGAAGTTGCTACGCAAAATAATCATTATTAAAAATGTCATACTGTGATTGACTCCATATATAGTTGCTGATCCAGGTCTCCTTTTTCCCTCTGAGCTGTCGGAGGAAGTGATCATTACAGTGAGCTGATAAAATATGAAGGCACTGTTGTGATTACTGCGACTGCCTTGTCTTCGTTGTCAAGTCTCCCCTCCATTTATTATAATCATCACAAACCCCCTTCATTTCAAAGGAGAAGCGACTCCCATATTCTGCATTACACTGTCGTAACTTCTCGATGCATCTGCAAACTGTCAGCCGTCAACGTTTTTCATTGTTTCCGTTGTCTGCAAATTGTTTGCCGTCAACATTTTTCATTGTTTCCCATTGTCCAGGCAATGTAGGACATCGTGAGTTATTCTCCCAAATGTTAATGGTCTGATGTCAACGCGGCTCATGGTGATTTATCGCACAATGCGCGGCAATCATTTGTTTGTCACTGATCTGTTCCGCTTAACATGCGTCACGTTGCTTTTCGCTCGCCTCCCCGGGCAAAATAAAGGCATTCGAGGCACCGCTGTGTTTGGGAACTTTCGGTGAAGTCAGAAATGCAGGCAACCCACATCGGAGCCAGTGTCTGATCTTTGACCGCCGCGTGAGTTTCAGGTAGTGCGTCGTCAACGTCAGTCAGCTGGAGGCGCTTTAATGAAACAAACAGACCAATTAGGCCAGCGGGGACACTGGGAATTCCGTTTCCTCTGCCTCCGCACTGTTTACATTTAACACGCCACCAATTGGCCTCGACTGCCCGTCAAGTTTCCAGGGACGGTGCCGGGCAGGTTTAAAGCTGATTAAACGTCCTCGCTAAGTGGCGGCGACGCAGACGGCGGCGCTGGCACATATTTTAATGTCGAATCCTAATATTAGAACCTTTGGGCTATTTCCTTTTCCGACAAATCTCGCCAAGGAGTGAGATCGTGCAAATGAAGTGGTGGAATATTAAAAATGTATGTCTGGGGCTTTTTATAGAGCGCAGCCCTGGAGAGTCATTATTCTTTTCACATTAGACCTCCAGAAAAAAGGAAAAAAAGTTTAAGTTTTAATAAATAGGTATTAAAAACTTTAACTGATATTAATAGCAGCAATTAAAGGGCACGCTGTGAAGTTATGCATCATTTCTGTACTGGTGGAGTGGAAAAACCCTGCTCCTTGGCTCCCCGTGTCGCTGACTTACTTAATCTGTCTCTCCGCCTCGCTCTCTAACTTGCACACGCACGCATCCTTTATCGCACTTCATCACTGTCTACTTCCCAAACAGAAGATAATACGCCGGGGCTGACATTTCATAGCAGGTATAGGGACGTTAACATCTGTGCAAACCTTTTAATGGCCATCATAAGGCGAAGGGCGGGCGGTCACGTCGGGGGAATGTGTGCGAGAAGCAGGTTTTTTTTTTTTTTTTTACTCCACCTCATCATTCCATAATCAATTCAGCGAACATTACGGCGGCGAGAGGACAGCGCCTGGCCATCCGTGGCTATGATTGATGAACAATTTCTCTTGTCTCCCACATTACTGTTTGCTCTAGCGTACCGGGTCAAATGGTGTGTGTTAGTCAGCCAATAATCATTCTCCTCAGTTTATGGAGTAGAACCGCTGCCGAACGCCGTTAAGTGCATTAGCACTCGCGCTTTTCGCTACAGGTGCCAGGGACACGCGTGGAAGAGGCGGCTGGGGAGTTCCAGCCTTTTTTCGCAGGTGACTGCAAGAGCTGGCGTGCATGCGTTCCGTCTCCACTGTTCTGCAGTTATACCGATGCTGTAGCAATGGCAGAGGGGCTATCTTTGTATTTTGGATGGCTCTGATGTGACATGTGCCCAGGAGACCTCAGTCGGGGGTAAGAAATAGAATAGACTCCATGGAATGATCCAATGGAGGAGCGTTTTGGAAGAACTATAATCGACTCAACAGACCGAACAGAAGAGGAAGGTGACATATAATGAGGAGAATAGAATAGAATAGAATAGAATAGAATAGTTTAGCAGTTCACAAGGCTGAACTATTCTTCTCTCTCTAGATACAAAAATAGTTGATAGATCGCTTAAATCTGGGCTTTTGTGTTGGGATCCTCTCAGCCGCTCGGCTATAGAGTCTCCTGGGCCGATCAGCACCAGCAGTCAGGGGGGTTTAAGGCGGCGGCGAAGGGAAATGAAGACGGAGATGAGAAGAGAGGGAACACGACAGGGAGAGAGAAGGGGGAGAAACGGGGAACAACGAAAGAGAAAGGCTCAGAGAGAGAAAAAAGGTTCTGCCTCCGCGCTCCCGCAATTCCCTATGAAATTGATTTCCGCGCCTCCCAAAGATCTCCCGATGCCCTCCCCGCCCTCTCCTTCGCCCCACCTCCGTTACACACCTGTCCCGCTGGATGAATGATCTACACATTAAGCACCGAGTCGCACTGACCGGGTACACGCATCGGCGCTCAGGGACTCCTCGGAGATACAGGCGGCGTGAGGGTGAACAGGGGAGGCGTGGAGGAGGTGGGAAACGGACCTGTCTGAGTGCACGGCAGGGCGACATGCAACTGGCAAAGGTGGGAGCAAAAAAAGAAAGAAAGAAAAGAAAAAGAAGGCTGTACATGTGAGGTTGACATCCGTGGAGGACAGAAATGCAAATTTGGAGAAATGAAAGTGAAGAGTTGTCGTAGAAAAAGAGAGATCAGGGACACCCCCAACAAAAAAATACGGAGGAGTGGGAAGGGGGTGAGGGGGCTTGGTGGTGGGAGGGGGTGAGGCTGAGAGCTGCGGCTGAAGGTGGCGACTGCAGCCTCAGCCACTGCTTTCCCAGGGGATAGGTGTCACTCCTGCAGCCACTTTAATGAATGGGAGCTCTCTTTCTGAGTCGGAGCAGGGAGTTATTACCTACTGAGTGCAGGCGCTAGCAAAGAGTGTCTATTTCCACCGTGGCCATCCCTGGACTGAGGAGGAGGAAGAGGAGGAGGAGGAGGAGGAGGAGAGTCACAGAGGAGGTAAGTGAGAGTTCATAACCAGTGCCTTATTTTTGCAAGAAGCTTCAACGTCTTGGACCACTGTGGGCCCGAGCAAACCCAGAAGCCTGTTGGAGCATCGCTGACGGGAGGCACAGAGTGAAGAGGGCCGCAGGAAAATCGCACAGTAATAACACCCAGTGGGAAGGCCTCAAACTGCATCCAAGCACCTCTCTCTGCATTTCTGTTAAGGAGGCGGCTGTGGGGGCTATAAAGTGTTAAAGCAGGCATCTTCTAGGTATTAAAAAATAAATAAAAAAAATACTCTGCTTCTCCCCAGCTACAAAGATTTTTGCTGGGTATGAAAGGTCATTAAAAGAATGAGCAAGTCGAGGCTGGCGAAATGTGCGGACGGCGCTATATTTTCAAAGGAGCCACAATACGTTTCACAGAAAGTAGAAGCAGCATTTTAGCTGTTGGGAGAAGAAGCAAAAAAAAGTCTCACAAAGTTAGACAGAAAAAAGAAAAAAAAAAACCTGAATGCCCTTCAGAAGAAACTTCAGCGTCCAATCGTCGATGCACCTGTCAACTTTGGAAAAGTACCCCTTTCTATACACCAAGTATTATGATGTGTTTTCGCATTTGTGGTGTCACCACAGCCCGGTCACCAAAAAAAAACAACAACACAGGTTTGAAAACACTCAAAATGCTAAAAAAAAAAGAAAAAAAGAAAAAAAAAAAGGATGCGATCCAGACAGACGAGCGTTCCAGAGATTGGTGGAGGAAGTCGGTGATGTCAAAACGCCTCCTCAGTTCACAAACAGCAGCTTCAGCTTCCTTCTTCGTGCTTAACATCCTCCACCTGCTACTAAATGACACAGTCTACAAAATAAGGTGGGGATGAGTCACCAAAATGACAAAGCGCTGAATCACAGAACCGAACAAGGCGTCCGTGTGGAACTAAGTGGTTGAATACTGCAGCAGTAACAAGAAGTGCGGCCAGTCACCACGGACGCATGGTTACTATGACGATTAATCCACCAACTATAAACATGTAGCGTGAGATTGTCTGAGGCACGTGCCAACGAACAATAAAAGACACCACACGGGGTAGAAGGACCAAGTAGTTCATGAGCCAAAATTAAATTGCTCAATAAATAGAGCAGCTGATTCCATTGATACAAAAAAAAGCAGCTCAGCCTTTCAAAACTAAATGGTAGCCAAGGAAGGTAGCTGTCCCCTGCTTGCGATACTCATTCCTATCAACCTCTGCGATTTCAAAATGATACATATCAGCAGTGAACCAACAGTTTTGGTCGACGTCTTTGATGGTCAGAAGAAGAAGCCTCCTCTTCAAACGCTTCCTCAACACAGTCGCGCCCCCACGCCGTCCCTGCGAGGTCACTGAGGCGGAAACTTCCTGGTGGCCCCTGTTCTGCTGTGCCGAGGACGAAACACTCCCACAGCGTGGACATTGTGGCGCACACCCGGCGAGTCACGCAACAACTGCCAGAGATGGGGGAGTAAAAAGAGACGGCTCGCTCCTTGAGCTCCTTCCAGTGAAGAAGCGGTTTAGTTCAGCTTCACAGCAACAACCGGATCAACTGTCTGTCAACCACTGCACTCTTCAGCAACTAATCTGGTAACAGCTTTCGCTTTTACCGCCATTGACCTTATGCACCTCCTGCAGTGGTGGAATTAAAGACACAGGTAAACACAGGTGGGGAATGCAAAGGGGGGGCTTGGAGCTGCATAGCGTTGTGTTTACGTGCGCTGCGAAGCATCCTCTGCTGAGTATTAATGAAGCGTACAAAGGCAATGATCATTAAAGTTATTAATTCATGCAAATGAATGTTCCACAAGAGATACGGGAGAAACAATAAATTAATAAACATCAGCTGTACCATCTCATAATTAACCCGCACTGATATCTCCCTTGCTGCCTGCTGTCTGCAGGTAAAGCAGAGCTGGAGGAAGAGGGGGAGAAGGAGGAGGAGGAGGAGGAGGAGGAGGAGAGTTGAGCCAGTCTAAATCCTCTGTTCTCCAACTCCGCGGGCTCTCAGAGCCGCTCGGCTCCCCGAACGCTGCCTGATGGCTTTAATTGGTCTCCGCTGGCTGGGGGCAGAGCGCAGGAATCCCACCTCGCTAATGGCGTCAATGATAACTCCGCTGCACTCACACGAGTGTGCAGGTTCGCCTCGGTTGTGACAAATACGCGGGGAGGCGCGCGCACACTTGCACACCTGCGCGAGCACAGACACGCACTTTGCGGTAAAGCAAGCATTTAATCCACCAGGGAACACACTCAGCTCTTCCTTTCTACGCAGTCCGCTGCGCGTTCAGTCATAAATCCATACGCCTGGAAACCTGCCATGGTATCAGATCCTACGTGAATATAAACACAAACTCCCTTCACAGCATGTTGGAAAAGGCTCCCGGCAGGAAGGGACTGTATAGGTTCTGGTAGTCAGCAAGGGAAAACACATTACGCTAGGTCACGTTAGCGCGATTAGCTTACTCTTTTTTTTTACATTTTTAATCATAATTTTCTTGTTTTTCCCCCTTTGATTTTTAGGTTCGACCGTGCGCTATTGCGGCAATGCTCCAAACATCAACGATAAAACAAAATCAAATACGAGGAGAGTATCTAAAGAGCTAAAGTAGCGTGCTCATTATTACTGATCACTTGAATCCTATTTGTTTTAGACGGTATCCGGCGTGCGGCGTCTGCTAATCACACATCTGTAATCCTTCTGCTGCAGTGAGAAAAAAAAAAAAAATAAGAATGTTTTCCAACTGTTGACTCTGGGGAACGATTATAGATGTTATTCTCTTGAACAGATGCTGTTTGAACTGCGCAGGCCGTCTCTGGAGTCTTCCGAAAAGCAGAGAAAAAGGGCAAAAATGAGGAAAATATACTGACGGGCGGTAACACAACTGGTGCATGCACCCTCTCTTCATCTAACCGAGCATCCGAGACCCGTCAAAGTGATTACGCCACATCTTTTAGCGTTTCAGCGGAGGGCAGCGCCGCCGCAGACGGAGAAATGCTAAAACCCACATAAACGTACTGCACACCCAGCAACTCTTCAGAGCCCCGCCATCACAAGGCCACTTTGAAACGACGCATGAAAGACGCACAAGGGGGGGGGGGGTAACGCAGAGGCTTACTGCGGGGGCTAACTCGGTCTGTAAACGGTAACTGTTCAAATGAGGAGGGTGAGCTACACCGTGTGAGCGTGAGCCACTTTAGCATTGACGCTTGGTGCGCTAAATGGCTATGGAGAGAGCTGCAGTCTCCCTGTACGAGTGAGGCGCATGAAAAATGAAGCCGACGTAAAAGATCAATCTGCGAAAAGCCGGCACATCCTATGAGCAGCTGTCACTCTAATTGCTCCCCTCTGCGGTCATCTGTTGCTTCGGTTCCATGCTAATGCTGCACCAGATAATGCCGGTTTAGGGCTCCGCACTGGATTCTTGCTTCCCTCTAATGAGCGCTGGATTTCCATACAGAGCACAGGTTTCCTTTAGGTGGCCACTAAACGGTTTGCATGTGGAATACAAGGTTGCGCACTGTGTCGGTGCCATCGTGGCACAGAGCCAATCAGGGTTCTTAATGGGCTAAGCAGTGTTTACTTTTCAAAGGCTGCAACATGAATTATTGATAGCGGTGGGCTGATTCGCTCTCGGATCTGGCTGAGAATAATCTATCTGGGCTTACCTGTCTGCCTTGGTGCCACGTCTCCCTCGGAGTAAACAGGCTGACTGGGAACTTAGAGTTTGTTATATGTGTGCGTGTTTTTTTATTTCTTTTTTTTGAAGGGTCCTGACTGAACTGAAAATACAATACCATTCCTCCAAGGTTTATATATATATGTGTTATATAGCTGAAAGCTTTTATATATTATACTGTGATATGATTGATCTTCTCCTGAAACATAAGTACATGATTCCTTTGATGTGAACTGTCAGCTCTGCCTTAAAGCTCCTTAATTAGATTTGATTGACTTCCTTCCTTCCATTTCTGATTATCCAACACGCTCGTTTCACCTCAACCAAACAAAGAATGGCCAAGGCTAACTAATGCCCGCGCCAGGCCCAGCGGACATCAACGTTGTCATGGTGATTCACTTTCCTTTAAGTTGCAGTTGACGACCTTTACCTGTGGCAACGCGAGCCAACGAGGAAGAGGGCAGAATGACTAAAGCAGCTTTTTGTTTTTCAGGTTCTGAAGCACAGAGTCAATCTCGAGACGTTTAAGATGCCGGGAGATGAGAGTGAATGGCGTGAATACCCAGTGCAGCGGATCCATCTTAAAACCTCAGACTTTATCGTCTATTTGCTTCCACCTTTATCTCTAAATTGTTCGTCAACGGAACTCCATTTTTGATTGCTTGGGGAAGGCAGTGCTAACACAGCGAGGCAATTCAAAACTGTGTGTGTGCGCGCTTGTGTGCTGGCTAACACTTTGGAATATATATAAAACTTTTGGACTGTGTGAATTGGAAGAAGAAAATTGGACAGTTTTATCAGACATGGGGAAATAAATGCTGAGAAAGAGCTGACGGAAGGCAGGACTTTCACGTTGGAGAATTTCTTCTCGCTGGGCCTGTGTGACTGGTGGTGCCAATTTGTCCAGACGCCCCGATTCATTTTCTTGGCCCTCTTTGGTGTCAGAAAATGAATGGGCTTTGCATCTGAAGTTTGGTAATAAACTCTTGGATTAGATCCATCGCTTGGACAGATATGAACCAGGGAGAACGGAGGGGGGGGGGGGGGGGGGGAGAGAGAGAGAGAGAGAGATGTTTTCTCAGCAGTCTGTCACATGCAAACGGCTCCACTTTCTTTCATTATAGCGTGTGAATCCTTTTAGGGTTTTTCTCCCCCCCCCCCAAACATTTCAACTTATTTATTTTTGGCTTGAGAATACCCATCTGCCATTGCCGTGGTGACATGCCTTTGCGCGGTTGATGAGGTCTGAGAGTGCAGCACTGCAGAGCGAAAAAGTCTGCTTAATTAGTGTGACTGAGGAGTTGGGTGATGTGTTTATCTCATTATAAAGAATCCAATGAATATTCACACGCGCCGGCAAAACAATATGCAGCAGCAAAGGGGGGAAAAAAAGTGGAGTGTTAAAGAGTGCAAACATATCTGTTGGCATCTCATGAGTAAATGTTGCAAATTACTTTTGGTCAGAGGTGCGTAGTGTTTGGATATTGACTCTTAATCTGACAGTTGTACAAGACAGATGCTGAGTGTTTTTCTTTGCTTTTTTTTCTTCTCTTAAATTTTGGGTATAGAAAGTCAGGCCAGCCGGCCATGGATCTAGATTTCTATCAGCGCTTATCCTGCACTGAGAGTCGCAGGGGTGCAGCAGCCTAAGCCAACTGTCTCGGGGCAGAGTTGGACGGCAACAACCATCCACACTCAAATGGGCAATGTAGCATGGCCAGTTATCTAAATGAGGGCGGGTCATCCAATGATTGAATGGTTGGCGGTTGAATTCCAGCTCCAACTGTCCACATGTCTACGGGTCCTTGGGCAAGACACTGAACCCCAATGGGGCTGGCAGCTCCTTGCATGGCAGCAGCCACCCATTGGTGTCTGAGTGTGTGAGTGAATGGGTGAATGAGAGGCCATTATAAAGCGCTTTGGGGTACCGTGAAGGTGCTGGAGAGCACAATAGAAATCCATTTCCCATTTCCCACTGTCTCCGTACTGTGGAAGAGGCCACGCAGACACAGGACGAACATGCAAGCGACGCAAAGAAAGAGCCTGCGCCCGGGATTTGAACCCATGACCTTCTCTCTGTTGACATGTGACAAATTACACACTGAACACTAAAGAGATGTCTGGGTGGGCGGCGACACATCAAGATTGTCGGCACCTTTTGCTCACTCGGGTATCTCTGGTGTCGCCGAAGAGATTGATGTGTCTTCCACTCCGTGTTGCTCTTCCATGTCCGTGCGTTCCCGTTTCACCCCACTGAGCTAATCCACGCCGGCCAAATCCCACCGCCGGGCAAGTCTGCATAGAAAGCGTCCTGCTGGGTGCAATATGCCACCTGCCTTCCTGGGCGATACCAGCCCTGTGGGGGCTTCGAGGCCCACTGCGGCGCCTTGTCAGGATAAAGACCGAGACGTATGCATCATCTAAGTGACTCCGAGCAGGCAGTCCTGTGACAATGACATGCTGTTGAATGCCGCACAAACAGGCGTTTTCCTCGGTGGGATTTTCGGGAGCCCGCTCATGGGCGACACTGCACAGCCAGGGGAAAAAAATTCTCCGGGCTTGCAGGCGCGCTGTAATCTTCTAGATAGCTGCCACGTGGCATCAGATACCGAGCTGATGCACCTTCTAAAAGGAGGCGTCGCGGCGGCGGCTGTGATAAACGGGAGCCTATCGCAATGTAGTCAATTACACTCGGCCTGCGCGGACAGAAAACTTCATTCAGCCTTTTTTTCCACAACCCGCCGAGCAGATCACGGGCTATCAAATGAACTCCATCCATCAATGAAACGAGCGATTTTCTCTTCCTAATTGGCATTTAAGGCTTAAGAAAAATACCCCACGCCAGAGAGCGTTGATCACTTCCTCCCCACAATGCTTTGCTTTTATCTGCGCTCAATCTTCATTTATTCATCTAGTTGTTTTTTTGCACAAAATAAGTGGCTAAAGATTTAGAAATCCTTGTTAAGTCTCAGAACCGTCCGGGCTTCCTCGCTGTGATTTCTGTCTTTACCGCTGGATAACACTCAATTGGACATGTTGCAGGGTTTAGCCTGGCAAAGCAAACACATTAGCAGCCTCTTGTGAGAAATCAGGAGCTTCACAAGGAAATAAAAAGCAGCTTTCTGCTTCACGCCCGGGTGATGTCCTCTTCCAAATTAAAGCACCTTATTATTAGCTCGCTAGTCCTGTCATCGTAGCTCCAGTTAGGCCAGCTGAGGTACCACTGATGGACTTACTGCGTCTCCTCTTGGCATTTCAACATAGCAAACCTTCAAAGTGAAACTCTCCCAAACGTTATGTCTTATTTACAAATTTTTAAGCTATGTACATATATATATGTATATATATATATATATATATATATATATATATATATATATATATATATGTATATATATATATATATATATATATATATATATATATATATGTATATATATGTATATAGAGACATTCAGTAGATATTCTGACAGACAGAATACTTTGAGCAGACTTCTTTCAGTAATGGTTGAGGCATCCAACAAAAATAACATTTTTAAAGTCCCTGTTTGTTTGAGGTCCACTTCCTGAAGAAAAAAGCCAATTCTCTCCCCATGCTTACTCTTTGTGTATTCCACAAAGTAAAGAGCACCTCATATTTCTGGGGCTCACAGAAACAAACACAATCTACTTTTACTTGCAATAGAATTCACAAGTAATCTGACCAGAACTTATTTTACATTTTCATATTATTTGTTTCATTTATGGCACCAAACGTTGATCCGGATCCAGAAAAAAAATAACTGCAAAACTGGGGAAGATGGAGCATGTTCAGAGAATTAAAGGAAGACAGAATGCTCTATTTTTACTGTTTTTGATGTTCTGCATTCGTTCTTATTGACAATTTGTCTTTGTTTATGATAAACAACTACAAGCCTGTCTTATTAGTAACAGCCAGTTAAGTAAAAACGCAGGAAAGAAAGAACTACCGATCAACAACTGCAGAAAAAAACAAAAAAAAAACATTCACATATGTCTGACTAATCAAAGGATAGCGGCAATAAAAAGTGGATTAAGTAAACAAATGACTCAATGCTGTCTTAGCATTACAAATAATGAAGACACGAAGGTCAAGGCAATTATGTTTCATCAAGTCAAATCAACAGATTCCACCCATTTATAAATACCATCGGGGGAAACAAACGGACTGAGTAATTATTAATGACTAACGCACATTGCTGCTCTGGTCCGTAATTAAAAAGGAATACATTTACAGTCCGCATAGGAAGTGTAAATACAAAAACAATGGTGAGAGTCAGTGGCACTGGACAAATGACAGGAGGCAGAGCTGAAGGTCGCAGAGATGAATAAATTGAGCTTCTCGTTGAGTGACCAGGATGGGTTGGATTCAGATATTAGTCCATCAGAGGACAGCACGTGTTATATGAGAGATAAAGCAAAGGAGCCCAGACTGAGATGGCATGTATAGAGAAGGGAGAGAGGAGATCAGGGTTATGAGGTTGCGACTGGCAGGGAGGAGGCGTGGAGGAAGAGCATAGAGAGATTTATGGATGTAGTGCAAGTGGACGTAAAGTTAGTTGGTGTGAGAAAAGAGGATGCAGAGGAAAAAAATCTGAATTAGAATTAGCCAGAGGCAGATGGTTGGCCGTGGCAACCCCTGAAGGAAAGAGGCCAAAGGAAAGGGATATTTAGCGTAGTAGCCTCAGCTACTAGCCATCTACATTTAACTCATAGTTGTGAGCTAAAATGAGTTGAAACAAGGCAACAATCACAGCTTCTGTGGTGGAGGAACTCACAAACAAATGCAGCTGCTGCTCTCAGGTGAGGCCATCCGAACCATCCACTGAGCTCCACGGACGATGATGAGATGGTAATTGCTCTCCCTCAATCCTCTCACAGATCATTATTTAAGGCCCAGACGGTGGCTAATTTGATGTTTGCAATAGTTTCTCCGAGCAACAACACAGACTCATTGCACGCTGCAGCGGTGGCGTCAACGAGGCTTTTTTTGGAGCTGGATTTAAGAGGCACGTAATGGCTGCCAAGATTATAGGAAGATTACCGCACCGTGATTGCAAATCAGCGATTTCTCGAAACCCTGATCATCTTGTAAAAATATAAGACGTTCATTCATCCGTTCACCACTGCACGTGGCTTTTATGTGTCACGGCTGGAGATGCTCCTTTTGTGTGGACATGTTCTTTGTTCTTTTTGTGCGTACGGTCAGCTTTGGTAGCCCTAAGCTAATTGTCACAGCTAGCAAAACAACACAGGCGGGGGTGGCGGTGAGGGAGGAGTGGGTAGTTAAGGTATACTATTTATAGACTTGAAACATTCCTTTGCAGCCTAAAGGCAAAAGATAACCTTCTCCACCAGTAATCAGTTTTAAACACATATTAGCTACAAGACCGCGGGGCTCAGCGAGTCCCGGCAGCTGCGAATGAGAACACATTCACACAACCAAACACATTCTATCTTAATGTGGCTGTTTCATGATCACAGCGGGGGAAAAAAAAAACAAAGCGCAACACAGGTCAGAGGATAAACAAAACAACCAAAGCTGTGCCTGCGTCCCTTCACGGTAGCTTTGATGTGATTTAACTCCCCTCCCCCCAGCCCAATTTAAAACTATACTTTCAAAAAGTTTCCCCCAGTATTTAAAAAAAAAAAAAAAAAAGTCTTTGGAGACCCGGTGATCCCGCAGAGGCTTCGAGCGGGAGCTGCAAGAGCTGGCAGAGTGTACGTTTAATTCTAATCCTGTATCTTCAGAATCCTCAACGTGAAACTGGGAGCGCTCACTTTCACTCGAGGGGGGAAATTACTGGTGAGAGGAGCGAATGCCTTGCCAATTCCGAGGCGTCACAAAGATGCTGGGGGAAAAAAGAGTGGATGGAGGCGAGGATGGACACGATGGCGTTGTTCATTGTGAGGATCTGCGTTGACAAGTAAATTAGCATATGAGGCTAATGGGGATAAAAAAGGAAAAAAAAGAAAGTGTGCGGAGCCTGGTGGGCATCCTTTCACGCTGACAGACAGGCAGAGTGAAAGAAAGGATGGCGACTCGCTGACCCAACCACAGCCTCTGTCACTCCGCTTCTCAATATTTAAACACAGAAACAAACAGCGACCGGACTTTGACACGCTGACAACACAGCGCGCGAGCCCCTGGCGCACATAAAGGAGATAGTTCTCACCAAAGTGAAATTTCGTCAGCCGCCTACCACTTTGTTGGCGCGACATCGACTGACATTTTCAATGGCACCTTAGTTTGACAGAGGTTAAACAAACCAAAACAAAACAGCCCATCTAGCAGAGGCCTCCATAGTTGCAATGTGAGGCCGTCCACCCTAGACTCAATACGGCAACGTTAAGGATGTTTTTAAAGTAGCATCTCACTGAGATGCTGGATTTTCTTCACAGAAAAGTTCAATTTTAAGCTTCAAACCACTTTCTACCACAACAGAACATACCCCGGGGCAGTGCTTCCTGATTTCTTCTAAATAAATACATTTTAAAATATATATAAACATTTTCTTGTTTAATAATTCATGTTGCTTTCATTTGCTCCACCCGTTTTTGTTTTTTTTTTTAATTGTGAGTGCCCTTACCTTGACTCTGTTAAAGAGTATTTTATGCTTTTATTGTCGTTATCATATTCCAATCAATGTCTTCCAATGAAAGATGAATACATTTTCCAAATCTTGAATGCTGACCCTTTGTTTTCGCCAGGAATTACTCTACAGCCTCCTATCCAGAAGTCATTTAAAGTTATTTCAAATACTATGATGGATAAGGGAACAAAAAAATGTTGATGGATTGTATTACGTAGGAGGAGAAGAGAGTGCACAGTCACGTGAACACTACCTCTAGGCTATGAGGTGCGGAGAAAGGAAATGTTCTTTTCATTTAGTTTTATTCATTTATTCAAAGAGGTTTAAGTAAAAGCATAACATAAATCAAATATATGTGACCATGCTTGGCAGGAGAAAAAAATAAAAACACAAATGTAAAGACAACTCTATAACAACACAACAGTTAAAAAAAACTGTTTGCTTTTTGGTGGAATCATTTGTGTCTGTGAAACTGTTACATGGATTTTTTTTTTTTTTTTAATTTCCGAGTCCTGCCGTAGTAGCAAATGGGGAAAACTTTCAACTGTGTCGGCAGCATCCCTTTAAGCTGCCAACTGTGTGCTCAGACAAGCAAAATATTGTGGATTGACAAAAAACAAAACAAAAACAAAAACATTGGTATGAGGAGGTTTTGATGGATCTCCCCTCATGTCTTGTGGGGAACAGTCTAGATCACGGCGTGCGTCTTGAAAAGAGCGCGTCGAGCGGTTATTCATTTTTTTTTTCTCCAATCTGCTCGTCAAATGTCGAGGTGAGTGGCAAAATGTCTTCACGCATCCTATTTCTCTGTGTATATTTCTTTCCCCCCTTTGTGCACACAGAAGTAATCGATAGCCACCCCTGAATGTCTCTGCCACTCACCCCCCCGCACCGCCTCCCTCCAATCACTTTGCACCAGAGCGGCGGTTACATGCCGCGTCTCGCTCATAAATCAAGGCCCCCCCTTCTCAACATGGGAGGCAGCGACGGCGCGTGTGTGTGCGCACGCCTCGCCAGGCGGACGTGCCCGCGAATTAATGTTTGTGGATGGGCGACGAGGGAGACCGCGGCTGGGTATTACCGCGTATCAGCGAGCCCCGTCTCCCCGTCGCGGGTGTCTGAATGTTTCATCTAATCATTAAACGCTGACAGGCTTCACAGAGCCGAGCCACTGATCCCCGTCAGAGGAATACGGGCCCCCGACTTCATTAGCCCTGTTAGTCCTAAGCTGCTTTACCCTCACTCACGCCTGGCTTAACCTGCGCGCCGATAAATGCGGCGCGACGGCGAGTCAGGCGGAGGGGGAAAAAAGACGGGGCGACGTGGAGGAGGCGCGGGGACAAAGGCGTTTAGACGGAAGGCGAGGGGGCGAGCGAGCGAGCGACCGTGTGAACCTCCGGCCTCCAGAGGAGGAGGTGACGCTCAAAGCGAGAAAGATCTGAAGGAGGGGAAAAGATAATATGCGCAACAATCAATCAACCTGCGTGGTCATGAAGCAATTACCTCCACGGACGGTCGGAGCGGGTCGCGGCTTGTTTGACAATCGGCGCCGACCACTGCGCAATCACGGGTGTCGCGACACAAAGGCCGCTTCTCAAAATGAAAGCTTGTCCAGACTTGTCATCTTATGGACCTGCAGAACATCATTTCCTCGCCGGCCGACTTTCTTCCAGGATCGCGCCTTGCCAGGTGCTGGGAAAGTTCAAGAATGTGATTTCCACACGTCCCGTTCCCTGCATCTTGTTGCCCCAGAGTGCCTTTGGTGCCAGCCGGTGGAGGTAGAACGAGGAGCGAAAAGCGCACACATATTCTGACACATCACTGTGTTTTTGGATTCTATTTTAAAGCCTTCATGAAGATTTTACCCCCAACAATTTCTGTGATGCAAAGTCTTGCTAGCAGTGTTCCGCTTGCACAATGACCATGGCCTGTTCCTCCTGTACCCAGAGACACACTGTACGCCTGAGACTTCACAAGTCCAATCTTCACATGCAGTTTTTTTCAGCTGCCCCTCCTCCTCCTCCTCCTCCTCCTCCCCCTCCTCCTCCACCTGCTGCTAACAGATGTGTTTGGTTGGCTTCGGCTCAGCCCCGCAGGCCCCTGAGGGACATGCCGGTGACGGATGGCAAGCAGCGCGACTCCGATTCCGTTCAGCCCATTTGATAAATTTATTGCCGGCATTTTGAAAATGAAATTAACGGGGACGTCTCACGCAGGCTGTTTTCCCAGCACAGGTGCCATAAATACACTTCCTTTGGCTGCAGAGCGGGAGGATGAGTGCAGGAGGAGGCAGGCGGGCAGGTCCTGGCAGCATCGACGTGAATCCCTTCAATGAACGGCCGTTCATGAACTCTCATTTCATATTTTGGGGAAAATGTGAACCGGACTCACTGTATTCCTGCTTGATGAATGTTTGTGAACAGCACTCTCTCGCGAAAGCACATCGCAAACAGGCGTTCGTGTGTCACCAAAAAAACACCCGACGCAAGCCAGCACAGTGGCGCCACCACATGCATCACCAAACAAAGCATGGAGGCAATAACAACTGAAGGCAGCAGCACTAGTTCAGATACAAACTAGGCCCACCATTAAGACATCTTTGCATGATTACTACTACTAACACTACTGCTACACTTCTGTTTCTGTTTTAAGAATTCCTCATTATAAAGAAAAAGTAGCACGTTTTTCCTCATGTCTTTGAGAATAAACTAAGACTGAATGGGCAGCAACAAGGTGTTAAAATATCAATGGGGGAATGCAGGTATTCTGAAGGCTGCCCCTCAATGCTAATACAAACCTTGATAATGATGATCATTTGAAAAGGATTCAAAATTGGATAGGAAAATGAGTTAAAGCTCGCAACAACATATTGAAAAGAAAATAAAGAAAATAACTCTGGACTCGCTGACTTTTGACACCATGAACTCAGTTCAAGATTTTTAATCATGAACTATGAACGGAACTGGTTCATTTAAAATGTTGTGAGCTGAACTTGGAACTAGTCCAAGCAGAAAGTGAACTTTCCCCAACACCGGCTCCTGCACGGTGGCAGCGTGATGGCGCAAACCTAAAAGCAATGGGACGGGCTTTGGGTGACGTCCATTTCGGAGCTGATGGGGCTTTTGAGGAGCTCAACTGCAGATGAGCAGAACCAAAGACTGCGGCCGCAGTGACGTAACCTCTGAACGGGGGAGGAGGGGAGGGAGGGGTGAGGGGCTCACATTGAATTATTAACATAATTGAGACTTGGCCGACATTGCCAACGCACACCAACGTCCTCCTTTCGCCATTTCTCACGCTCAAGACACACACACGTCGCAGGGCGCAGGAACTCCCCCCTCCCCCTGCCCCTCCCCCCACGAGGTTCTTCAGCAGCTGCACGCCGCAGCCATCCATAACTCACGACTTATAAATGAAGTGCACGAAGCGCAATTTTTCTCTTGGGCGCGGCGGGCGAAGCGATCCGGTCGACACTTCGGAGCGAGCGGATTTGAATCGGGACGCGGCGAGCGAGTGGGGGGGCGGCGGGCGGAGACAAGAAAGACGTATGGAAGCTCTGACGCGGACACGGCGACGGCGTTGGATAACGGTGGCGAGCGTTTCTTCAATGTCAAGGCGGCGGTTGCACTTATCTGCACGTCAGTCAAGAGCGAGCGGCGGGATGATGTACCCACACACACACCGCCGCCGCCGCCACCGCCACCACCACCACCACCACCGCCCCCTTTCAGCACTTCCATCAGAGAATGAGGCTCCCAGTCACTCAAACCACTTACCCTTATGGCCCCATGTGACAACAAGCCTGCGTCGTCAGCACTTTGGTCTCGAGTGCACGTGCCAGTGCAAGTGTGTGTGTGTGTGTGTGTGTGTGTGTGTGTGTGTGTGTGTGTGTGTGTGTGTGTGTGTGTGTGAACAGGTGGGAGACGTCTCTCCCTGAACCCAACAAGACTCTCCCTCTGCTCCGGTTCCTCGTACCTACACATTCGTGCGCACACGCTGTAGACACAGATTCAGATCTGGGTGACGACGATGCCCCACCCCCCCCCGACTTCCATGAAATGATATGATCCCCCCCTCCCCCACCCTCCGCCCCCGCCCCGACTTCTTTAACGTCAGGAATCAAAGGAAGTTTCAACAGGATCAGCGGGGAGCCCGTCCCGACTGATTGTCTGCTCCTGATTTGCCAGCGAGGGAGGGGGGCAGGGGGGCAGGGTGACCACCCCCCCCCCCCCCATTTCCCTGCCTCCACGAGGAGTAAAGAGCCGCTAGAGGTGCACACCGTCGACGCATTGTAAGAATTATAAGAAGGATACCAGACTGGCAATATGGCGGCCAATTTCTCCCAGCGGTCACTTGAGGTACTGCAGCAAAAAAAAAAATCCCATGTGCCCAAAAAGCATTTTTTGCAGGGGTGTGGTGCACACATGCACACCTGCAGGCTGTCACTCCTCCCTCCCTACAACTGCCCCCCACCCCCACCCCCACAACACTCCCCCTCCCCCAGTGCTGTTTAGACTGTTCTGCTGTACCCCTCTGTAATCTAGCGGAAAAATAAATAAATAAATAAAATAATCAAAACATCCCGCGGGCACGTTTCGTGCAAACATCTCCTCCCTCTATCCGATCTGGGTGGATCGCCTCCCCCCGACTCCCCCACCACCCACCCACCCCCGCCACCTTCCCCCGTGCGAAACAATCACCCCCCCTCGTTTTACCCAACCTCGCATTACCGCAGACACGAGAGTGCGGAGGAGTCTAAACACGAGTGTGATTAGTCGCTACGACGGGAGCGGCGCTCCAAGCTCGGCGGTGTGGGCCGCCCGCAGGCTGCGGGATAATGTCGGCGTCAGTGGGTGTCGAGCGGATGATTGACGTGGTAATCAGACAGATTGTTCTCTCAAGGAAACGCCGGATAGACTTAAATTCCAAATCAGCGACGCCTTGAAGTGTTCCTTCATCTCGTTAGCGGATGCATGTGAAGGTGGGGGACACACACAGGCATGCACACACACACACACACACAACAATAAACCCAAACTCCTTCACTAACGGAGTGGGTCTCTAACTTGTAGCGCGGCTGTGGTGGGCTCGTTGCCCTCTGATGTGTCAGACCAGTGTTCCTGTGAGGTGAGTTCAAACAGTGTGCGTTTGAGTAGGACATCAAAATTCAGACACACAGCTTGCAGAGTTGGCATAAACACTTCTTCACCAGAGGGTTTGAGACTTGAAATGAACAGGATTCAAAGCAGGTTCAAGTGGGGACCTGGAAAATGTCCCCTCTTGGCCTTCAGGTCCCCCTGTTGGTGAATGTGTAGCTACAAGTATGTCCCCAGTTGGGTATGTAGGTAAGTGCACACACACACACACACACACACACACACACACACACACACACACACACACACACAAAGGGAGGGAAAGTGTGGAAAGTTGCAGCGTCTTACCTTTTTGTGATGACACGGTTGTATCTGCGGATAAATGAGAGGAGAGACAGAAAGACGGACATGTTAGGAGCTGACAGGCTGCTGCTGCTGCTGCTGCGTCCCAGACACACAAAAACACAGGTGATGACAGCGGCGGCGGCGGTTTGCCGAGAGGGAAAACAAGCGAGCCGAGAGGATAATCAGACGGCGGCTGTAAACAAGTGAGGGGAGAGCGGCCGGGTTCTCATCTGTGAAGAATGTCCACCGCACGCTCACTGGCGCGGGACTATGCAAAGACACGGACGGAACCGCGCAGCGCAGCGCGGTGCGGCGTCGCGTCGTGTGGTGCGCACAGGCAGCGACAACAGCCCTTTGTTTTTGGCCGATTTATCGAGCGAAGCGGGAAAACAGCATCCGAGCGAACACAGCGGAAAAGACGCCTCCAGTGGAAAAGAAGTCTCCAGACTCCGATAGTGCCTTGATTGTCGAGTCTTTATTTTTACACAATTTACTAATAGTAAGCTTTCTAATAAGTGGAGGGGGGTATAATAAAAAAAAAAAAGAGAGAATCAGATCCTCTCAGTAAGCATTTCTGGGTTCCTACTGTGGCCCCTCTGGAGACACTCCTGGCCCACAAATCCTGGATCAACACCCAACAACGCTTGGAGGGAGAGATGTACCCCCACATGTTTTTCTTTCTGTTTTTTTTGTGTTTTTAAACACAACTTCGAACAGTTTCATGTAGAAAAAAAACAAAACAGTAAATTCCGCCTAATGTTCTCATGAAATATTTACCAGGACGGTGCCTACAACAGCCCCAGCTTTCATTTTTATTTAATAGACTCATCAAACCTGCAGGGACAATCTCATTTCTACTTTCTTTCTTCCTCATGTCTTTGCTTTTTTTTTTTTTTTTTAAAAGACAAAAAAAAAAAAAAAAACTTTTATAGTTTCCGCAGTTGAAATCCTTCACAACAATTCTCCACTGGCCGTTCGCCCCCCCCGAAAACAATCCCAAATGGCCGCAGACATGGGGAAGGGAATAATTGAATCCGGGTGGATTTGTGGCGTGCTGGCCTGAGGAAGTGATAATCCAAAGCTCTGCCTAATTGCCAGAGTAAAGATGGTGCCCGTTGAGGGGGTGGCGTTGGCGTTTATCAAGGCAACGTGGCGTGGGATTGGACCGAGCATTAGGCCCCTTCCACGCTTTTGTTTTCGGAGGTGTTACAGTGGATTTGTGCAAATATGGGCCCTCCGCTTATTACATGGTCTGATTGTCTGCCATACAAGTGTCTGTAAGCTCTGCATGTCGAGCCTAATCTGAGCGCCGGCTTCAAATAATTAGCCAGTGGAGCACTCTCAGTCAGCCTTATCGCTAAAACACCGCTCCTTTACACCAAGGAGTCTCAGAGCTTCGAAAACGGTTGAGGTCGCCGCATATGGTGAGAAAATATTACAAATTCGCACAATGGCATTGACACTGGTATGTATCCGCATGGCATGTCAGAATAAATTGCCCATAACCTGCTGCTTCGGTTGGCGGAACACAAAAAAGCGTCAGACTTTTAGGAAATGATCGTATTCCTGGGAAAGCAAGAAGGAGAGGCAGCTGAAAGTGATCTCTTTATGTATTTATTTTGTGCTCCATGTTGAAAAAGATGCTCCACAATGGCGCCAAACGTCAACAAAGAAAACGCTGCACAGCCGCATTGCAATGAGTGAGCCCGATGCCATCTGATAACTCTTGAAAATATATTAATAAAAAAATCCTGTAAAACATCGGCCGCACAAGTAAAAAACAACCCTGACATCTCTGTCACATTGCACTAAATGCACTATTCATCTTTTATCTATTCAAGCGCATGGGTTTCCATGTGCTTGGACTGATATGATCTAAAATTCAATTTAATCAGCAGTGAACTGTGCAGCAGTGGACCCAGAAGGAAAATTAGCATTTCAACTGCGATTAGCAAGTATGAAATAATATTAAACTCTTTATGTTACAGTTCTATGTCCTCATTAGGACTCAAAAACAACAGAAAGTGCCTCTTTGATGTCCAAAGACAAATTCATGAACATTTTGCAGTTTACCAGTTACATTTGGAAATCAAGAAAGTATCTGCAATATTCAGTGTTTGCAAAATCTTTAAAATTCATTAGCGGAGTTCAAGCAAAAATAAATTAAAGCCACAATTTTAGAAATTGGATTAACAAAGCCTGCAGCCAAAAAAAACAGTAACAAGCAGGCACCGCTGAGACACTCGTCGTGAATTACATGAATGTAAAAGAGGATTTGAGTGACGTTTATTAATGGAATAAAACATGCATAAGTTTTTGGTTTTGGTCACAAGAAAATAAATTGCTGATTTGCACTGATGTGATGTGTGTCATCATTTGCAAGTAATAAGCTTTTCTAATTACCCAAGGAACAGGCCCAGCTATCAGGAGGTGCTACAATCAATCTCTATGAACTACAGACAGGACATCAGGAAACAAGGACGGGCATCGGGGGGTCTTTCCAGGACACAGCGGCACAGAACAACAGAAGTCTTGACTGGAGTTTATCATCTGATAACATCTGAGGCATTCTCAGGTAATTTGAGAAAAAGGGCCGAGCTGCTGAAATGCACGGTGACCTCGAACTCAACACCTTCTAGTACCTAATAAAATGGCTGCTGAGTGTATCTGAGTGTGTCTGTTCAGAGATAATGTTCTGCAGACCTCCAGAGGTTGTTTACGTCGCTGTCGCCTTCCCATGGCCTCCAACGAGTCTGATATCGAGAACAGATTTTCCTCCACACAACTGCCGCTGACTGGATATTTCCTCTTTCGGGAGCCGTTGGACCCATTTGATGATCCAGTTGATCAATCAGTTTGTCACAACACTCCAACCTGCAGCCTGTCTGGCACCGACAACCACGTTCAACGTGTTCAAAGTCACTTAAATCCGTTTTCTTCCTCGTTCTGATGCTCATGCATATCATTGTTTAAATCTGTAGCAGCAGCAATTATTCTCTTATTATTTGATCACAACTTCATTTCCTTTCCCATTATCTGCAGAAGGCAGCGTCATTTCTCACTTTATTTCATTTCCACAATGCAGAGGGCGTCAAGAGGAGGAGGAAGGGTTGGGATAAATACCAACAGACATTCTCCTGAAGAATTGGCGCCCTGCACCCTTTTAGTCAGACGGACCAGCATTGCGACAGAGGACAAAAACCTCCCAACGCCTTTGAGGAGCCAGGCAAGCCGCTGCTGGCTATTGTCCAGAAACAGGGGAACCTAAACGGACAAAATGGAGTAACATTGTGCCCGGTGCATGGTTCACATCTGCGCGGGGACCTCTTTTCCAGCAGCAACCACCCAGGATCAAGCTGTTTCCTCTCGATGGGTGGAAGTGCGATCAGAGGCGGCAGAGCACATCTCACAGCTTGGCGCCCAAACGCTGTCACAGCTCAGGGGAGGTTCAGATGATCAAACCCATGTTTGCTGTTTGTTATTTAAACACGCTCACTCAGAACAGAAACCAGAAGCACGAGTATCATATATTAATTATTAATGGTATTTTTTGATAACTTTGACACAGCGTCTCTCAGCAGCACAATGCACAGATCACAATTACTGTTGTTGATATGATTATTTATTTGCTTTTTGAGTTTCTGCCATTTTGACGGCACAAGTTGTTGTTGACACGTGTTTTCTGGCAAATGATTTGACTGAACACAGGCCCGGCTCGGTCACACAGCAGCTCCACCCGCCAGGTTTACACTGGCACGTCAGCTCGTCAAAGAGGGGAACTGGGAATGAGAGAACCGCGGCAACTTTTCCCGCTTCCCGCAATGGCGGCGCGGTTGTGAGGAAACACAACCGAGGGAAGTGACAACTGTCTTGCTTATGAAAGAGCTGCAACTTTTACATCAGCCCATCATATTAGTTTTTCTTTATTATCTGGAACAATTCTGAGGAGACTGAAAGGTGAAAGCTTTGATGTGGAAAAGATGAAAATACATTGTGTGGTGCGGCTTGGCCTGATAACAAGTAACTCTGTGGCAAAAGTTTTATTTTTTTTGTTTACTGATCATTCCAGTTGTCTGGAATGCAAAAGCAATTGATTTAATCCAATCTACTTGTTCATTTCCCCAACCCGGACTACATTCTGATTAAAGATCTTTTAAAGTTGAAAATGTTGGGAATTCAAATCTTCAAATGGCGCAAAGACTGGAGAGGTTTGAGACGGCGGTTCGGTTCAGGGTCCGGGAGAACTGAAAACCCCGCAACGGTCGAGGTCAACTCCACGTGTTGAGCAGTGCGGCCCATGGGCAAAGACGACATGCCGGGCATCCCACCAGACAGCGAGTGTGCTCCTCTGTGCAAGTGGGCGTTCAGAAATCACCACGGTTGCTACTTAACATACAGCGCGCAACACAGACTGATTCAATTAGAGCGCTATTGGAAAGCTGTCTTCTATTGACCTCTTAAAGTTGTGGCCTCGCAAGCGCTCCACTTTGGGAATTGTTTTAATTACAGCTAGAAATTGGGTTCGATTTGACCCCACTTCCCCCGCTCCCCCCCATCATGAAGTCGCGAATCCTTGCAGCTAATCATCGCTTTAGCAAGACAAATGAAAAAAGAAAAAAAAAAGGAAAGAAAATGCGCGGCATCGTATGCGTATTGCTGCGTCTTCTGCCTGTAAATGTACGGAACGCGGCCGTGGGCGCAACCACCGCCCGCCGTCTCCGCGCGATTAGCCGCTATTGATGCATCATCCACCCGATGTAATCGGGGATGAATCCCAAACACGGTCGCAGTTTGTCTCCTAATTATCGCAGCCGCCGGTGGGCAGTGACGGACCATTTGTTGAAGGTTACCAACTGAAGAGTTTGGCACGTGATCGATGGTGATTCCGCTCAGTCGTGACCGTCGACCCGCTCGCCGCTGCTTCCGGTAGGACTCGGTCGCAATAGCCAAAAATAAATCATTTGAAAATCACGCCGCAGTCAAACGGAATTCAGCTGCTTCTCCGCTTCAGAGGCTCAGTCGCTGCTCTAGCGGGGGAAACAGGAAGAGGCTGCCGCACGTAGGCGAGTCCAACTGTCCGGCCCATATGATGATTCATTTGGAAGAAGTAGGCGAGGACGACGTCCCTTTTCTTCGCTGCACTCCAATCCAACCATGCAAAGGTATAAATCAGAAGCACGTGCATTTTTTTTTTCCTTTTTTGCGCCATTAACATTATCCCGCATTAGCAGTTTGCCGCGCAGGATGCCAAACGGACGCGGCGGAGAGCTCAGGTGCATAAAATACTTATGCACCATGATTCATTAAACTAATATTTTAAAAGCATCTGCCAGGGCGCGTTGCACGCGGAGGGAACACAGACACAAAATCCAACGCTAGGTTTTAATTAGCTGAGTGCGGCGCGGCGCTCGTGCGCCACATACAGCATGGGGGGGATCGCGGGGGAGCGCTGCCTTCTTGCTCATTATGCACTAATGAGTTGTCTATTAATGAAAATGGAAAGCATTTATTTTGCGAGCACAAAAGGTTCAGCTGGATTAATTACTGCACTACGGCAACAAAATGAAAACAGAAAGTGCGGCATCGCTCTTGTGTGGCACATTTCCCATTAGCCAACTGTTATCAGAGGCCGGCGAATGGCGCGGCGCAACACGGCGCGGGAAACAGGGGCGGCGCGCACGAGGGTCATTAAAACTTCATGCGAACTGCAATTTTTTATTTTCTTCCTCCGCTGCGACATACTTCCTGTGTTGCACGCGCGGACCGACCCCAAACATGATGAATCATCAAAACAGCATCTTGTCACTGAAACACTGCAGAGGCACGATGGGGGATGCTACACTGCTTTACATTTGAGGAAGAAAAGTTAATGTTTGCTTTATTTAGCACTTTTTTTTTTTTTTTTTTTCAATTTTAGGGCTTTTTTTTCTTTAAGGGGATTTACATGAAGCTGGTCGACACCTCAAATGTTTATCAACTACACCACCAGCGCTTTGCCTCGGCCTCCTCCGCACACCCTTGATCCCCCCCCCCCCTCGTCTCGAGCCTCGCAAGGACAACGCTGAGGCCACCTCATTACCATTCATTTTCTCAGGTTTCCATGTCAACTTGTGAAACGGCACGGATCTCTCGCCGGGTGTTTTGACAAGCGCATTTGCAAAGTAAGCAGATGGAAAGTGTCATCCCAACACAGCTGTCATTTTCAGTCCAGACACTCTCAGGAAAGTGGTAAAATCAGCTCATCTTTTGTGCCCACTGGCATGTTGGTTCTGATAGGAGGAGCGGATGCTTTATTTTATTTTTTTTTCTCCCAGGGGATGGGAAGACCATTGTGTCAACTAGAAAACTTTGAAATTCAATAATGCAGCAACTTTTCTATGAGATCACAGACCCGTTATTAGAATGGCAAGGCTATCTTAAATGGAGGCCCTTTAAGGCCTATGTACTCAATGCAACAATGCAACAGTAAGAAGACATGCGGTAACAGGAAACACCACTGTAATTTCATTTCAACTCACCTGTGACTGATGAAGGCCAATTATATCCCCAATGTGATTTTCCCAGAAAGTGTACAATTGCCAGGGGCCCAAAATTGTGCCCAAAATACAAAACGGTAACAAACGTCCTGCAAAGATAACCACCTGATTTTGAAATATAGACGTACTGAGAAGAAAACAAACAAACCAAACACTCATTGTCACAGTGCTGATCCAGTTTTAATGCCTCATCAAATGACGATCAGAATCACCCCAATGGCCTGTTAATGGCTCGATCTCCCTCTGGGCTCTCTATGAAGAGGTCCAGGCCATCGGCCGGCCTGTGTGTGTGTGTGTGTGTGTGTGTGTGTGGGCTCTGGCTGCCTCAGCAGATGGTTCTTGATCAGATATTAGAGTCTGGGCAGCGAGGCTCTGGCCATGGGAATTGCGCCCTGCCCGGAGGGGGTGGGGGGTGGGGGGTTAACAACCCTGTCTGAACCTCTCGGCTCCAGCTCCAGCTCCGCTTCCAGCACCACCAGACGAGCGGCTCTATGTTAGCAGCCAGGGCAGCAGGGACATCGGAGCTGCGGCAGGCTGCCGTCCCTAAGCTCAATCTGGGCAGAGCAAACTCCAAAACATGCTTTCTGCTGTAGCGCATTTTTTTTCCCCCACAGGGTGTTTGTCTAACCCTGACATGGGCTCTGCGTAGTTTGCAGAAAAACGGCTACATGATGCTATTGCTGCTGATTTCTTGCTAAGTTTTTTAAAAATGCATTTGCTGTTTAATTCATTAGGTAAATGTGTAAATGTTTAATCCATTGTGAACACAGATAGCCAATGAGCCAATCGCAATGCAGCAACTCAATGCATTGAGGTATGTAGAAGTGGTGGATGACATAGCATTAGCAAGTTGAATCTAATAAAGTGGCCGGTGAGTTTATTACAAGTAAACATACTGTCAGGAGTCTGACTTCTAGATCTGAAGTCAAAGGCTAGTACTGAGGAGTACTGATGAGAAATAAATGTGTTTTTTTTGTTTTTTTTATTATTAAACGCAATTTAACAGACGCAGAGACACCAGGGGAAGCAAGGTTACATGATGGAAGTTGAACATCAATCAGAGAGTTTCATAATTGTGCCGGTGTCCTTTAGAAATATTCGCAGACAGATTCTCTCTGAATCATCCCCTGGCATTTCTGCCTTCCATCTCCTGCCTCTCCCTCCCTCCTCCATTAACAAAGCCACAGAGAAAGCGGGGCGAATAAACACGGCGGCCTGAGCTTTATTTGTCCTTTCCCCCCGCGACAGCGGCACTCTAAAATGGCAGGGTTTTTCGGATGTGACCTTCAGTTAGAGTAGCTCTCCATCAGTCATCCCCCGCCACCCACAGATCAGGCGGTGGCTGAAAAGCTGTTGCGCGCCTCTCCTTCCTGCTCCTCCAGCCTCCTGCTCCAACCGCCCCTGCAGCTGTCTGCAAGAATTTCCCTCCTGCCTCTACCTCCACAGTCCTTCCACTTCTATTTGATTTCTCTATTCCTCTCCAACCCCCGACTGATCTTTTTATGGCACCTTCCTTTCCTCAAGCCTTTATTTCATTTTCTATTATTGCTTAAAGGGGCATGAAACCCAAAAAATATATATATTGATGATTACTGCTTTTTTATTTTATAAAAGTAGCACAGGATGAAAAGAGACAGACTGAAGAGGAAAGAACTGATGATAACAAAAAAATAACACTAATCCAAAGTAGTATGAAGATACTTTTACCTGACTGGAGTTTATATGAGTCACTTCTTGATTTTGACTCAAATGATTCATTGTGTTTGTCAACGAGAGTATGGAGAAACCCATACGCACACACAAGCTCCACCCAGCCATTAACTTGATCTATTTACACAAATGCAATTCAAATGGCAGGCGCACAATAGTGACATGTTGTGTTGTCTGCGCTAGCTAGCTAGCGGCTGCTGCAACAAGTCAATGATCTTGTTAACAGAGAAAAGGAATCATAACTCATCAGACAGTTAAATTGTGCTCTGTTGAGGAAGCGTGCATCACTAATCCGCAGGCTTTAATGAGTCATTCTCCAACATTTGATTATCATCACATTTTTTTTTCCTTTTTTTGTGGCCTCCAAAAATCTTGGTTATGATGATGAGGTTTCCTGATTGCGCCTTTGCTTCCTTTCCATTTCGGTGGAGCAGCCTTGATGAGCGGTTGAGCTCCGGGCTGATTACAGTATTCAGAGAGGCACAATGGTAAAGAATGCCCATTACAGACAATGTAGGTAGAAAACCCACACGCCCGGCCTCTCTCGCGACAACTAAATGGTGTCAGCCCCCGTCATTTGTTTGCCTTTCATAAATCTGTCTGTTTTCCATCAGCGATATTGTCAATGTGGAACACGGGATAAAGAGCGTCCACTTTACTTGATAACAGATATTTTAAGATGACACGCTCTTCCAGCACTCCCTATTACCCTAAAAGAAATAAGCAAGTAGTGGTGTGCTCTCTCGCCCACTCTCATATTCAGCACACGCACGCACGCACACGCAAAGAAAACTATGAGCTTCAACATTGGAAATAAATTAGCAGCAAAATGTTTTATTTTACTTTGGCACTTTTCAAAACAATCAAAGCTTTAAAATCATTTGTTTTGGTCTCAATGTTATGTATTTCCCCACTAGGTGTTTTTAAATATGTATGCGTGAGGGGAAAAAAGACCTTTTGAAGGAATGTATCACTCAAAACTGAAATTTTTCAAACCCCAATGTTTTTTTTATATATATATATATAGATAGATAGATGGATACACATACATATATAACTTTAATGCACTATGGACACAAATTGGAAAGAAAAATACATTACGAGTATTTTGAATGTTCCAGTAGTATAGAAACAGTGCATGTGCAGATCCTGGCTGTTTGTTTGTTCCTACGTATATTCTGGATGCAAGATCTGAATACTTTGAGATGAACTTTAGGAATTTTACATTCTATCCATCGTTTAAAAAAAAAAATGGAATCTATAAGATACATTTACATAATTCACTGCTTCGGTATGTTGCATATGCTATATGTGATACAACAACAGCAAGTTCTATATCTTTATCTTATTTCTGTCCCTTTTTCTTTTTTTTAAAGATACACACTTATACACACTCTCAGTCGTGACAGTAAAGGTTAAAGACATCCACCAGTTCCTCCCTGGGGCTCGGGCTAGCAGGCCTCTATGCATTT
Source organism: Nelusetta ayraudi (assembly GCF_046127955.1). NCBI lineage: Eukaryota > Metazoa > Chordata > Actinopteri > Tetraodontiformes > Monacanthidae > Nelusetta > Nelusetta ayraudi. Next base: position 3,331,391 of record NW_027466120.1, read on the forward strand.
GGTCGGAGCACATACTGCCGCATCAAATGCCGTGAACTTCTCTCAACTGTGGAACATTTTGGAATTCGGTGCAATGCTAATGACGCATGCAAACACATGCATATTCTTGTTGGCGCAGACATGAGAAAAAGCTAAGTGAACTGCATAACAAGATGTAAAGGTCAACGATGTTGAGTGGGAGTTGCTGAATAACAAGGGGCAAGTGGTACGCAAGGCTAAGTAAGTAGCAAATTATTTCTGGTGAGAAATGCGTCTGCTCGGGGTCTCTTTTGACAAATACGGTGCGAACGGCTATCGAACAAAAATGTGGTCATATGGTCAAATAAAATATATGCTGCATGTATGAATGGCCACCATAGGTGACGGGCATCAGAATTAGTTCACAGAGATTCATCATCTATGATCTATACGTGCATGTCTTACTATACCAACCTGCAGCTTTTGAGAAGAGTGTGAAAAACAGACCCACATTAGACAGGAAGGACCAGCGAGAGATTTCCCATGGCTGCTGCGTAACTGTTCCATTCAGCACCAAGGACAGCTCCGCGCGGTGGCAGAGACAAAGCAGGCTGAGAATCTTTGTATCATGAGCGCCACGACTGGCTCTCGTAAGAATGAATCAACAAGTCATATAACGGTCCCCTCACTTCAGGGATAGCAATATCTACATGCATATATGCAATGCATGCATTTTTCTTCTGGCATCACATTGCAGCAGTAGAAAATCCTGACTGTTAAAGCATAGGTTGACTTGGCAAGCTTGCACATCAGTTTACAAACCGTTTGATCCTTCAGCATCCTCGCGAAAACATTACTGCGACAGACCTGCACCTATGATTCTAACTTAAAACCTTAGCATAATCGTGAATATATTTAAATTGGAAAACAGTAGATTGACAGAAGGTCATTATGGGCGTAAAACACCTGAAGCTAAGTTTTGTTTGGGGCAAGGGGTGTCTACTGATGATTTTTTACTCATTTTATGAGCTGATTAGTCTGAAGCACGAGTCAGGACATTGCTGCAGGAATAAGTTGCTGCGATGAATTCACAATTTTTTGAGGGGTAAAAAAAAAAAAGCAGATGCATCGTGAACATCTTCAAACCAGCGGCGACACAGAAGATTCATGCGATCAGTGCGGTTTGAAGCTGGGATACAGAGATTAAAAACAACTGATTCAGGATCTAACCACAGGCAAAATACAGCCACAAACCTCCTCCGCCTTGTGTTAATGGACTGAACCAGAGTCTAATGGACTGAACGCGTCCAGTCAGCCTGGAACACTCTTCAAACGCATTTTTGGACTCTGATTCAGAGTTCCGCTAAAGTAAATCTGAGTTCATCTGCACAGGAACAAACACAAAGCTTCAGTTTATTCCCCTACGCCCCCATCCACAAAGGTACAATTTCTGATGGAACATAAAAGGAACACCTGCCCTATTCATAAAATAATATGCACAGCGCTGATGCCAGCACACACTTGAAAAGTCTGCCCCCGTGTCTTCCGCGCGCATTTTACTCACACGCACGTAATAAACCACGCCAGCTTGTCCAGAAGTACCCCGGCGAAGCTTTTAAGCAAATGGCAGTTGTGTAAACTAAAATGGCAACGTTGAAAGTCAACTCAGTAATAACTGTGGGCTCTTAAATTATTGCCATTAACAAGGTTTTGCAATTGCGGATGAGCAGAGATGCTTTGAGAAAAATTGCAAGACCTTTAATAAAATAAAAAAATAAAAAATAAAAAATAAAGAAACACAGGTACTAACACGCACAACCTGAAATGCAAATGGAATAAAATTATGAATAATAAGGAACATGAGGAGCAGCTGTGCTATGGGAAAAGCAATAGCAACCAATTTCAGACACAAATTTAACCCGAGTCAGCGAGGGAGAAGAATGTCTTCAGAACCGACTGAAGACTGAAAGGAGTCGAGCCACCTGATCTGCAAAGACCAAATGCAGACACGGTGGAATGTTTTACCCGATATCATAGAGATAGTATGCAGCATCTTGAAATATGTCTGGCGCAAAATACAGAAAAATGGCATAAATTGCAAACTGCCGGTCTTTAATGGGTAATACAAATATTGCAATTATTTTCCAATTCTGTGTTTTCAGTTCTTGGAAATCGCAGGTAGAGTCAAGGCAGCGATTGAGCTGGCGATTATTACTACTTCCTCTTTCTACACAGTGAAGAATGTGTTTTGTTGAACTTCTCCAGTGGCAGCAACATGAGACACCTCCTATGTAAACTTTCAAATGAGCGCAGGAGCTATCATGCAACCTCTAATGCACGCAGAAATTAACAGGCCCATTTCTCTTGCACGTTCGAGGGCGAGCGAGCGTGTTGGGGGTTTGAGGGGGGAGGGGGGGGGGGGTGCTGGTGAAGGATGTGGAGGTCGTGGCTAAATGACTGATAGGCATCACTGTCGCGCGCCAGACTCCCAGCAGGTCTCTTTGGAGATAAGAACCAGCTGTCGGCTCCCAACACGCCGCCATCAAGGTCAAAAACTTGCGCGTGTAATGTAAAAAGCCACAGAATAATTAGATTATTGGGAATCAAAACAGCCCTTGTACTGGATAAGACGGAACAAATTGCTGTTTGTGGCATCAAAGTATCTTGGCAACATACACCCCTCGAGAAAAATCTGGGTTATTGTAAAAAAAAAAAAAAAAAAAATGAAAAGAAAATGTATCACTGGCGCTTCCTCTCGGAGTTAAAATAACTGTTTTCACATCAGCGAAAAACAGCGCGGATCTCATGGGTGTGCTTATTAACACTTTTGCATAATTCAGCAGCGTTTACAAAGCATCTCTCCCTTAATTTATCAAGGGAATTCAGGATGTGCGCAGCTTTTTTTTTTTTTTTTTTTTGCCGGTATGCGCTCCCTCCCTCGTCAGCATATAAGCAAGGGGAAGCTACCTGGAACGGCGCCTCATCACTGTGCAGCCTGGGATGCGACGGGTGTTGGAGGGCGGCGACATCCGGGCGCTGAGCTCCGAGGCGGCAGACGGGAGGGTAATGAGGAGGCAAATATGATGAAAACCATCTCCTCGGGCTGCCTCGGACCTGCCATTAGACCGGCGGACGCCCCTCTCGCCTGATCCATCACAATGGCGAGCTCCCACAGAGAGCAGGAGGGGCAAAACCCACCACATCCCCTCGCTCAAACACAAATAACACTCCAGGAGGCTCGCTCTTTATTAAAGATCTTTCAATGAGGCCCCAGAGCAGAGTTTTTTTTTTTTTTTTTTACTTTAGGAGTACAAGCAAGTTCACAAAAGAATTGCAGTGTAATTTTGGGAGGGAAAAAAAATAGTATTAGTGCAAAAGCCGCGCCGGGCAGTTTTTATGTCGGGAAGTAGTCAAAGGCGCGGTGCAGCCTCCCATCCTGCTCGTGAAAAATAGAAAGCCCAGAATAATTGGCTATTGGATGCAGGAGTCCCTGCCAAACACCTCAGCGTGCAGAACAACGTGTGCCAGAAACAATAAATTACACCGAAAAATTAGCATGAGATAACAAATTAAGATTTTATCAGCTACTCCATAGACTAAATCTCCTGCCAGAGAAACAGACAGGGACATCAGCGTGGTGAATCACTCCCATTGATTTGCCTTGTCTCCCCGTGACAAAACATTTCAAATGACTGGAAGTAAAAGAAGAAGAAGAAAAAAGGAGAAGAAAAAAAAACAAGAAACGGACGTGCGGCGCAATCTAATGCGAAACGCACAATGGATTTTTTTTTTTTTTCCCTTCAGGGATAATGTAGAGGGAGTTAATGTCATCTCGTGTCCGGAGCCCATCCTTAATGGGCCCTCGACTTCGCCGCTCCTCCAGGCGGACGCTCAAACGCCCCCGCGCCATCCCCTGAAGACACAAGAACAACGGAGAAGTCCGCCGGTGACTCACCGCCGAGCGCAACATGTTGTGTTGTCACGTGAAAAGCCTGCGGGATAATAATGGCGGGGGTTGGGGGGCACGGAGCACCGCGTCCCCTCCCGCCCTCCCTCCCTACCCACCTTTTAAATGAGCCCCGAGGACCTGCTGAAAGATGCTGCTGCCGCTGGTTGGTAAGGAAACAGCGGACAGTTCCATTAGGGAAACGGCACAGCGAGTCCTTTTCAGCGTCGTCTTAACAAGAAGTGCAAACGGCAGGCGGTCGTGACCGACGACGCCCCCGGACGTGCGACACCTGAACGGAAAAGTTGAGGGGCTGGCCGTCTTCTTGACGAGCAGCGGCTTCAAAAGAGGGTTTGACGCACGGAAAATGTTGAGTGCGTCTGAGTTGTTTCAGTGCTGAACACATGCTGCGTTTCATTGTCAGTGACGGGGAAAAAAGACTGAGAGATTCCAATTATTGGGAATCTTTCGGCACAACTTATACACAGCCATCATTTTCACAAAGGACAGAGGTTTTGTTAAGACTTACAACTCCCCATTTAGGAGCGGAAGCAGTGAATGGGTAATGAACATTTGTCACAGTACACACAATACTAAACTCTTATTAATAACGCAATTTTTACTGACTTTAAGGAGTTTATCTGAGCATTAGACTGATGTCAGTGTGAATAGTCACCCAATAATAGCGAATGACAGAGGAATTATTGGCAACTCTTTGATTACAGCAAGCACTCGTTGCTGTCAGAACTCCAGCAACACATCACGGGAAGCCACCAGCACAACCAAATTAAAGTCCAATTCACTGCCCAGCCTGACACCTACATTTTAGAAACTTTTTCACTGACAGACAGACAGACAGATTTGTTCTTCACAACTGTCCAAGTCCAGATCTTTGCAAAGGTCTTTCATCCACTTTAAATACAGCAGAACTCGCAGCATCCCTGCCTGGTGGGATGTGTGAAGAACTTCAGGCCAATTACTGCTTCTGGCTTCCCCCGACACTAAATGGTTAAGGAGGACAGCAGAGCTAACGGAGAACAGAGAGGACGGACAAGCTTCTCCTTTTCCCCCCTCCTTCTTGTTCCCTCAGAGCCACTGAAGTCTGGCCTTCATGTGTCTTTTTGCTGGAAGGCGTCGAGGAGCGCAAAGACGCCGAAGCCTGGCTGAGAGACATTTTTGGAACCGTGGGGACATTTATGATCTCCTCCTTCTTCATGGCAGGACTTCAGAATCAGATTTTTTTTTTTTCTGTCTTTCTTTTTTTTTTTGACAAGCCAAGTCACCTTCGTCAGAGTGAACATTATGCCACCAGCAGGCCCGTGTGAAGGGATTCAGCGGGCGGAGCGTCGGGGGGGCAGGCGGGGTGGAGGGTCCCCGGGGCCGCTCGGCTCAGTGCCACATTTTAACCTTTCGCAGCATTACGCCGATCCGAGGACGCTTTCATCTCCGCCCTGACTCGGAGAGAAATAAAAACACCAACACGTGGAAGCGTGTGCGCCGGGGAGCGTGCGCGTGCGCGCACCCCCGAGATGCCGGTTACAGTTTAATCATTTCAGTCAGGCGTCGCATTGCTTGTCCAACCGAGCATATCTCTCCATCTCCCTTTTCTATTTCTGCCTTTCTACACTCGGAGAGAAATTTCAATTTTATGTGCGTTGCCGCCGCCGCCGCCGCCTTCTCCGGGCCGTCGGCTGTCCCCCACTACCTTGGCTCGGTTTCCATGGCGACGGCGACAGAACATTTCCTCCGCGGTGATGGATTCTAAACTAACGTAGCAGCCGCGATGACACGCAAATCAAGTGGGCTGACAGCGGCGATAACTTCCTCCTCCCGAGCTTTCCGCCAAACTGTCTCTGCCCGCCGCCATTTTCTCATTTCACACGTGCATTCATTTACATGTAAACATTTCTCGCGCTGATGGATATTCATCTTTTCTTGTGGAGTCATCCGCTGGTAAAATATCGAGTCGGGGGGTAAGGGGTGTAATCTTCGCTTTTATTTATTTATTTATTTTTTCCTGCCGCGCGCCATCAAAACTGCAGGTGACAGGAAAAATGGAGTCTAAAAAAAACCCAGCAACACAGGCAGCGGTAAATAATTGTAATCCGTAGCTTTTGCCAAGACGGCCATAAATCCCGAAAGCGCGATTTCAGATTTTACAAACTCAGCTGGGCTGAAATTCTATACCGCGCGACCGACACTCACCTGCGGCGGCTGGACCCCGAGATGACCCATATGCTATTTCTCCCGGACCTAATGAATGTGCCATTATTAATTATTTCTTGAGAGCGGGAGCAGGTACAGCACAACAGCCTGCTGCAGGGCACTAATGGGGAAGACTCCACTTCACTTCCCTGCGCCTGTTCCTTTTGAAGTGGTAATGGGCTTAAGGTGCGTGTAATTTCCTGCCGATAGCGGATGCGGGTGGTGGTGGTGGTGGGGGGGGGACTACACCTGGGTGCGCAGGATAAGGAAGTAGGACTCGGGGGCACTCCCACGGGCACCGCTCACCGTCCCTGCAATCGGGGTGGCTGATAAAAGAGCAGGTGTGGCGCTGGAGTGGGGGAGCGATAATACCAGGCAGAGGCAGCGTCCTCTGGACTGTGACAAGATGAACTGGCCCGACGCCGCAGTCGGGACGCGTCGACTCGCCGGGGTTGATTAGAGCTGCCGCTGACTTAAAGTGAATGGGGGAATGAAGTTGCGCCCTGTGAGATTATGGGTGGCTACACTTTTGGGTTTGGCTTTGTTGTTGAAGGAGGCTGAGCATAACGACGATACTGGGTGACAGATTGAGAGAGTGAGAGTCATGTATAGTGAACTTTCAGGTCTTCATGATGTGGCTCCAAGTACATCAGCCTCGATCCTCAATGCCCTGCAGTGTCTGTGTACACACATGTGGGAGGGGAGGGGTCTTCTTCTTTGCTGCATGTTTCCAATTCAGAATTTTCTTTTCTTTTTATCCTGCAAAACATTTTCTCCTGCTTTCACTGCATGCAAACTGCTCCATGGATAAAGTTTGATTGACTGGTTTTTGAACCTTGGCCCGGAGCCACGTTGAGCCCAGTTTTTATTTTAAATTTCAGCACGACGATGCGAAAACACAGCCAGAGCGTCCTTGAAAGCGGCGCCCACATTCGCCTCACTAGGACGAGCAGGATGAAGAAAGACCGAAGTGCAGCCAGTGGACAGCAGCCACTGAGATGTGACTTGAACCCGAGTCGATAAAGCGACAGCGCCATTGGATGTCAGTCTCTGAAAAGAAAGTGGTCCAGTGGCCAAATCCAGTTCCGGTTGACGAGTGCTCAGTCCAGCGAGCTTCTTATTATTGCTGCGACGGAAACAAAGAAAATCAGCCGAGCTCGCAAGAATGTGGCCGCCGCACGGGCGAGAAAAAAAGAAAAGTGCACAACGAAGACAAATCCACACCGGAAAGAGATCCCGGCTCATGTGCAGGTGTGTGTAGTGTGTAGGTGGCTGGGAGGATGGATGCAGCCCCTGTGTCCTCTACGGTCTCCTGGTGCGGGCCAGAGCCGAGTTCACCTTCATCTATCAGCCGCATCGCTGTGGCCACTATAACTCATCTTCACCTACACGGCGCCGCGATGCGGCAGCTGCGTGCGGGGGTGGAGGGCGGGAGAGAGAGAGAAGATGGGGAGCCGGACACGGCGGCGGAGGGGACGCTGATTATTGGCGATCTGGTTTTTGAAAGCCATCAAGGTTGCGTGAATACAGCGTGGGCAGGGGATGTTTTCAAAAAATTGGAGACAGGGACGGTGTGAATGCTGCAGACGGACGAGGTTAACGCTCGTCATCGCAGACAAGCTGCAGAAACACACACACACACACACACACACACACACACACACACACACACACACACACACACACACACACACACACACACTGGAGGCTGGGGTTGTTTCAGAGGCTGCTCCTATTGGATTACTTGAGGACACGCCGTCTGTCTTTATTGCAGAGGTCCTTGTCGATTAAAGTTGCAGATAAATTGATTACGCCTCAAGGCCACCTGCTGGGCGCCGTCTGGCAACAAACAGGCTCAATAGCAAATCAATGTGCCATAAACTGGTTATCATAGCCATATTGACCTTATCAGAGCACGCTGGAGATAAAGAGCGCGGGATCGAAAAGTGGGCACGGCCCGAAGAAAAGGGCGGGGGTTAATTAGGTTTGAAGCGTCGCTTAGACATCACCCAAAATAAACAAGTGGTCAAAAAAAAAAAGGGGGGGGGGGTGCTTCGTTTGACGGAGTACGGGGGGTTACAGTGTGTGTGTGTGTGTGTGTGTGTGTGTGTGTATGTGTGGTGTGCGTGTGTCAGAGCAGGTGTCCCCCATCTCCTGAGGAGTGTTCTACATACAGTCACCTTGGGCTGTGTCTGTCCTGGTGCTGAACACAGTGCACTGGGACAAACTGGCTGGCTAACCAGGAGTGAAGAAGTGATGACAGGCAGATTAATGAAAAAAAAAAAGAAGAAAAAAAGAACAGCGTGAGGACGAGGAGGAGGAAGAAGGCAAACAGGTTTCAGCGTTGTGACATTTATCTCGAGCCGACAGAAAATGAAGGGTGATAAAGGAAAGGAAGTGGGGTTTGGTGGGAGGGGAGGGTGGGGAGGGGGAGGCGGAGGCGGAGGCGGAGGCGGAGCGGACAGACGGAGGGTCTCTTGCCAAGTTCGCAACTCTCACCTCCCCTGGTAGCCACGGTGCAGGAGGACGCTGGACAGTTTAATCGGTCACTGGAGCAGAAAGTTGAACGGGAGAAGTGAAGCGAAAGAGAATGCAGTAAAAAAAAAAAAAAAGAATAGAAATAAAAAAGAAAAATAAATAAAATACAACCCCACCAAACCCCTCCCCCTTTCAGGTCTTGAGCTGCCAAGTAACTGCCGCAACTTTTCGTCCTCTACGAGCAACCCGCTGAATGCACGTGCTACAGTTTGACTGACAGTGGCAGAGGTTCGCATCACGGGCTGAACCCTCAAGATCTTTTTGTTGAGTTACATTTGACAGTTGCTTTAGGTAAATGTAGAATTCAATTCAAAAAACTTTATAGCAGCTGTGATGTCAGGGTGGAAATCACAAAAAAGACAGATTTATACTCTGGGCTGCTGAGAATATACAACACAGTACAAACAATAATTTGATTTCAGTGAAGTTATTATTTTCATTCCATACTGATAAATCCTTAAATCACATCCACTGGGCATTTGAATTTACTTCCTTGTTTGATTGGAATGGAAGTTTTGATGCAAGTGTTATTGCCAATAATTGCATTAAAATGTCAAAAGATGTTATTTTAAATAAAGAACAAAAGATGCAGCTTTGCCTGTTTTTATTTGCTCTGAAGGAGAGATTCAGTGTGTCCCATATTGGCTGAACTCATTCCCTTTCGCTGTTCCAATATCGAGCTTTCATCAATAGTATATGAGTGTGTAAATACAAACCTACCACACAAACAGGGCTAAAAGCTGAACCTCAAGACACATAGAAAAAAAAAATAATTTGTTTCTGGTTTCATTTTGTTTTCGATTGGTTCTTCAATCATTTTCAATATTACAAAAACATATAATATTGTTCTTTATATATTATTCTAATAAAGACTAAATAAAAAAAAAATGGTGTGTGTGTGTACACGTGTGTGTGTGTGTGTGTGTGTGTGTGTGTGTGTGTGTGTGTGTGTGTATGTGTGGTGCGTAGAATGAGCTCACCGGGCCCTCGGAGGGAACAATGTGAAATAGACGGGATACAACAAACCAAAAAAAACAAAAAAAACAATAAGCGCTAAGCCTGGTGGAGCAGAGGGGAATTGCTGGGGAGAGAAAGTAGGTCCGTTTTAATGCAGTGAGGGCTTTGGGGCCACGACACCAATCCAAACAAAACTAAAGACTGGAAAAACGGAGTTAATGGAGCACAAACAGAAAGGAGAGAGTGTGTGTGTTTGCTCTCGCACAAACCCTCAGCCGCACTCGGATTGACACATTATTGTTGCATTAAATCACAGGCATTAGGAAGGGGGGGCGCTTTTGGGAGCTCGACAAAAGCCGGCCGAAGGGACGGATCGCTCGGACACATCAGCATCTCTGAAAAAATAAAAAAATAAAATAAAATAAAATTTCAAAGCCTTCCGCGCCGCTAACACGCGCTCTCCAAAAATAAAGCGTTTGGCTCTTTGAAGCGGCGATGACGGGCGATGAAACGATAAAGGTGAGATATCCTCCCCTCAAAGAGGAGCGCGTCCCCGAAGATGCGGCGATACGGCGGCCGTCCGACAGCGGGAGCGGAGATGCGTGGCTACCGATAAAGGCCTCCCGACGCGGGAGATTGCCACCCGCACTCAGGCCTTATCACAGAGGAGAGACGAGAGCCTTTGTCTCTGCCCCCAACACCCGTCTGATCAACAGGGATCCACGAAGGCGACCAGCACACCTGTGACATGCGGCCAGGTCTCCGTCTGGAGAGACTGGAGGAAAAGAGCAAAAAGTTGGGACGACAACTGAAAAAAAAAAAAAAAAAAAAGTGAACAGCATGGGCCTGTGTGAGAGTTGGTCTCACTCTGCCAGTCGGACACAACTCCTCACTGTCTTCTGTATGTTTCAATCTGGGCACCCGCCCGCCCGCCCTCCCTTCCTCTCTACATAATTTAGTGGCGGCTCGCTGAGAGACGGGGGTCCAAACTTCTCTCCACGCTCACAAATGACAGCTATAAAAGCAATGTGCCCCTGCCCCAGGGCAGGATTTTTTTTTTTATTTTAATGCCACACGCCTGCTCGACTTGTGCCATCTAGCGCGAGCACCTACTCCCAATTCGCCGAAACGCGATGCAAGAAAAAAAAAAAGGAAAGTAGAGGAAAAAAAACAAAAAAAACACGCCTTTTGTTATTCCATTTCCCAATTCCATTAAAAGTGACATTTCATCTAAAGCGGAAAGCTCCAGGGAGGGAAACTAAAGTGTGCGTGTGTGTGTGTGTGTGTGTGTGTGTGTGTGTGTGTGTGGGGGGGACCCCGCAAGATTTAGGTGTGTGACTGAGGCTGGATGGGGGAGGGGCCGGCGATAACTTGACTGTGGAGGCAGGCAAAAAGCGTCGGAGTGTTTTAAAAAGGCATCCCGAGCGAGTGTATTAGCTCGTGTGTGTGAGAGTGAGCGCGCGTGAGAGTGAGAGTGTGTGCGCGCCCGTACGCCCTTGGGCGGTACAAGCCATTCTTGTCCTTCCCCCGAATGAGGAAAAAAATGTCATTATTTGTAGCCATCAGTGAGAAATCAATGCAATTATGGCTTGGAGCCTCCCAACTCCGCTCTTGCCTATAATGCATAATTTGTAAAGTCATAAAAGACATTAACACATGTTCCCTCCAGAGCTCGCCTCCCTTAACCCTTGATGGTGTGATCTCCTTTGATAGGGAATTAATTATTCCGTTTGGAGACTTGAGAGCTTGTTCTACTTTCCGGCACACAGTTGACGGGCACTGGGGACCTGACACTGGGACATGCAGCGCCGAGCACCAGGACACTGGGGCCTCAGTGCCTTCCACTCTGCTCTGCCAAGGGGAGATGAGTGACGCGGGCGGAAATGCAATAAATAGTACGCAGTCGAGCCCATCCGTAGCCGTGCACAGACGCCGAGGCGAGCCGCCGCTCGGCGGGGAGAGCGGGCAACGAGCTCAGAAACACAAAGGAGACACTTGTGTTCGCTTTAAGCAAGCGCAGCGCGGTCTGTGGCTAATCCCCCCCCCCCGAAAACAACACCCCCACGAGTTTATTAGGGCCACGGTACGGAAACACGGCGGAGGCACGCCTTCTGTAAATACCCCAGGGCGAGAGCAGCCGAAGATAATGCTAAGAGAAAAGAAGGGATTTAAATACATTTGTACGAAGCTTATAAAACGGAGGCTAAAAGTTTTAATTCGGAGGAAACATGCAAAATTGCTGACAGGGTGCGATAGTATAAAACTGTCACTTGCCAACAAGCGCTGCTTTCACACCTGGATCGATTGCTCCAAGCTAACTTCTAAAAAGGGACGTCTAGGAGGGTGGCTTAGTTGTGTTGTGTGTATAAAGTAGTGCTGCAAAATAAAAACATACTTTTTTTATTTATTCCGTTTATTGGTGATTTAAAAAAAAAATAATAAAGTTTCAAGACAAAGCAAAACAAGCAAAACTATCCTGGCGTACACATCCTCATTACAGTCATGAGTCTAAATTTCTCTCTTTATTTTTTTTTTCTTTCAAAAAAACCCTGTTTCCTTACGAGTTATACCAGACACTAAAGTTTAATATGAAGAGGAATACCCTGCATGTAATAAATAAGCTAGCAAAAAGACTTTTACCATGCAGTGGCAATGGCAAAATCGTAAGCGTTAAGTCAATAAAAACTGAACAATGTAATTAATTGATTTTGTTTTCCTCAGATGATAATCAGTTGCCACAACGCTCGAGCCAAGATTTCCAAACCCAGTTTTGCTAGAATGGTTTTGATTGTTTTGTTTTTTTCTTCTTCTTGGGATTCAAATGAATCAGCCCAACCAGCTAATTGCTTTAACTCCATTGTGAGCAGCATTTCTCTTTCTTGCTTCCTCAAACTCTGACGTTGTGACTCATTGAAAAAGAGATGCTGCAACTTTACTATTGGACATATATCCCTCGGAGAGAGTTAAAGTGCCAATCAATAAAAGAGGAAACGGAGTGTAATCCTTATTTAGAGCGGCAGCAAGTCTGTGATTGTCAGAGCCACCTGTCAGTGCAAAAAAACTGAGACAATCATCCATCCATGTATTTATTTATTGTTTTGTCCAGAGAGAAGTTAAATGTAACATTGCTTGGAAAATAGAAAGTGGGAAAGCAATTTTTAAACCTAAACTTCTCATTTAACAGAAACCAAGACGGGATAGATTTACGTTTCAAAGGAAACAAACCCTGATTGGAATCTCTATCTCTCTATTAGGCTCTATTTCTGGTTGGACAAACAGGTTCAGTGCTAAAATGCAAAATAACAAGAAAAGCCAAGCTGATAAAGGCAAAATAAAAAAAGCAAATCCTTGTTGCTGCTCCCTCAAGGGGTCAGCAGCCAGAAGTGGATTTGTTTAGTTTTTAGGTCGGATGTGGTTCCCGACACAACCCTTCCATTCAACAGGGCATGAGGACCAGCACATGGAGCGGCCCCTTGATGCTGCATTTCTGCTGTGACCTTGTTGGAGGTTAAAGCCGGGACCCCCAATCTCAAGGCAGACACCCGAACACCAGGTGAAGCTACATTGATTTAAACTCAACGCTACGGAAGGTTGGAGGGTTTTTGTTTGTTTGTTAACGAGGCTCACACAACTCCACTTAACACGCGTTCTCCACGTCACTGACTCCCGCCTGCAATACTTCAATATGAAAATGAACAACCTTTCTGGTCCGTTTCAGCGCTCCTTCTCCTGAGTACAAAAAGCATCCTTGTGGAGAACGGAGCTTTCTGATGGGAGTTTCAACCAGCGCCGGAAAAAAAAATGGGCAAAGCATTCCAGATGTCAGCCACCAAAATGACCATAAAATGAGAAAAAAATAAAAAGGTGGCATCCTGTCTGCAAGACTCTCCAAGGGCACGCAGTCCCCACGGTTTCACAGGCGCGGCGGCACCACAATTTAATCATGTGGCAACAGACCCACAACTCTTTCCCACATGGGCTTCGCCCCCTTTCCTCCTCCTCCTCCTCCTCCTCCTCCTCCTCCTCATCTAGCAAGCCGCTGCAACTTGACATGAGGTCAGTGTGTCTCCGCAACCTTGACAGATTAGAGACATGCAAGCAAACACTTTAAAACCCACACCTGGCCCGGCCTCTTTATAAAAGCCACTTCGTTTCTCCACTCGGGCTGAAGGACTAAAAGGATCGCGAGGTCAACACGTTCGCCGACAATCGCACCTGTGTTCTAAAAAAAAAAAAAAAAAAAAAAAAAAAGCCGCAGCACCGTTTCTCGTTTTCTCTCTACGTGCCTCCCCTATAGCGGAGCGCTGACTCCAGTCGCCTGCTGCCTTTTGTTCCACGCAGACCGACTCTTTGGTCGCATCCCGGTCGGTGGCAAATCCACTGGGCCGGTCGAGCTCGTCGACGCGGCGTCCTTGCGAGAGCCTCTTTAAGTGCAACACGTTGGGGGGGAGGCGGCGGCGTGTGATGTCCAACTGCGGCTCTTTGATTCCTTGTGGGCGCCACAACGTTTAAGCTGCAGTTTAGATGAAGGCTCCAAGGAAGCATCCCAGCACAGCCGGACCCCCGCTAACTGCTGTCTGTCTTTGTGTGAAAAGACAATGGTATCAGGCCAGCACTGGTGGGAATGTTTATCCCTTTCATAATGAGAGTAGCTACATCGAGGCTGTGGGAACAAGTCAACGTTTTTTTTTCTCTTCTCCACCCCCCCAACATAGCTGTGACTCACTGAATAACAACCGCGAACGGTCAGACAGTGACCGATTCCTCATACAGGCGGAACGTGTTGTGTCACGGCGCAGTGGAAGGGGCTTCGTGCGGCCAAAACCCCGCGGACGTCTTCCTGAAGGCCAGACAAAAAGGAAGCACGTCACAGGTGACAGAAAACGGCGGATGAAAAGTAACTTATTTTGAGAAGACCGTGACTGAAATAAAATCAGCTGCCACTCTTGTCAACGCCCCAAAAAATAAAAATAAGAAATGGTTCCTCTGTCGTTTCTCGCGATGTCAACCTCTGACATGGCAGTGCAAATACGGCTCACCGTGACCTGGGAAAATGTTCAAAAAAAATCAACTCTGCCAAACTACACAAGAGCAATGAGTGAAAAAAGAGAAGCACACATACAGTCTTCTACTTCCAAGGCCACTTCTTGAAAAGCTCAGGCTTTGATGAATATAACCTTAAACTAAGCTCATCATTACATTTTCTTCACTCCTCTCATTTGACTGGCTGCAAGGTGACTTATGTCTGCTCTAAGGAAGGCATGATTTCTGCTGCTTTTAAAATCCCCTATAAAATAAGCAGGAGGAAAAGACTTCAAATATACACACGGTCAGAGGAAAATTTCGGGCAATCAAAGAAAATCCTCGTCAGTGAGACGATGAGCTGCGATCCCGACAGGAAACCACTGACTTGTTGAGTTCAACAAATCAAAAAATCGATGTAAATATGGGGACTTCCTATTGTGTATGGTTTGAAAAATGTTATTGAGATGCAAACGGGGACTGTGGCATGTGGCTTTGAATCGTGGCAAACTTGCAGTGGAATCAGTGCCAGGAATTTCTCACGCAAGTCGCAATTGCATTTTTTTCCTCCAAAAAATTGTAACGGTGCTTATTCTGCCGCTGTTACGCAACGTCCCAGCCAAGTAGAAACCTTCAAGTGGTAGAATCCCGCCATCACTCAAACAGTTGACACAATGAGGTTGTGAAAGCGCAACCGTTGCAATTTCTCCATTAAACATTAATCTTGGAGATGAGGACTTTGGAGACAATGTTATCTGCGTAAATGTCAAGGTTTTAACTTTCAAACCTGTGGCACCTTGTCGGGAAGGTCTGCCCCAAGTGCTTCCACACTTTGTATTTTATGGCCAGTTTGTTAAGTAGTCAAACATGCAACTTCCCTTCTTGTCGATTTAGACTGCATTTAGCTTTAGCTTTGAACATGTTGTCATATAAGCACGAACATACAAACAAACAAACAAACAAAAAAAACAATTCAAAAGATAAAAAGATTCATTTAATGAGACCAAAACTATTACATTGAATAAGTCATTTTGGAAATTGTGTTTTCCCGGAGCTCACAAAGAAAAAATGAACAAAAATAAAAACATCAAAGAGAGCCACTGTTTCCCTTTTGATGTTTCTCACCTGCACCATCGCAACTTAACAGAAACACGCAAAAATGTGATGCAAATCCAATGTTGAGGACGTATTCTCCACACTTTAAAATTGTACAACACAAAACAAAAGAGCATTTACCCAAAAAGGCCTAAATAACACAGCATGAAATACCCACACGTCTCTTCAATCATTTTTAGCATCTTTACAGCGTGACTCCCGCACACCCCCCATCTTAGTTTTGTCGAGTGTATGCTCCAACGACCGCAATCAAAGTGGTTTGCTCTACATATATGTTTAGAGAATGTTAAATGTGCTCAAAAAAAAAAAAAAAAATTCAAGTGCCTGATTTACTTGCTCTCACTGTCAAGTAATTGGCAAACGCAAAGTAGAAAGTTAGAAAAATTGCCAATGTTATGGGTTGACAGGGGCTCGCAGAGTGCAGTGGAGAGGACAAAGCAGACAAGTGCACAGACTATGAATAGTGCTGAGTGTAAGTGTGGGTCAGGGTTCAGGTCGCTCACTGAACCCTTAATGGAGGGTGAATTAGTGGATGGGGGGATGAGCTAATTAAGGGTGACTCAGACTAGCATAATTTAGCCTTAATAATTTAACCTCTTTGGTAAATTATTCATTAAAGGCTGCATGTGGCCATCCTCTTTAGTGAGGGCAGAGCGAAAACACTCGGGTGCACACAAGCACGTATACATTCGCCAAGGCAGAGGTGAGAATAACACATCAGACTGTCTGGTTATTACTGTTCAAGGTTATTATTGGTAAAAAGAAGAAGAAGAAGAAGAAGAAGAAGAAAATAGTATAGCTCAAACCTTGTGGACTCCTATAATGTCATATAAAATAGTGATCCCTCCTCCCGTCTTTCCCCATACTGCATTAGTGTCTAATAGTAAACCTTGAATGTTCCTCCCATGAATAACATGGCCATGTCTGAAAGGAAAGACCCATACTGTATCTTTGAGAAGACACCCAGCTACAATTGGCTAAGATGGTTCTCCTCGTACAAACGATGTCATGATTTGATTCAAACCTGACCCATATAGGAAGTTAAAGCAAAACATTGACAAAGTGAACTGAGGCTCTTCGCTAAGTGCACTGTGGTTGGCCAACTAGTTTGACAAGTTGGTTAAAAGGAAAACCAGCAAACGCAAACAAAATAGTTCACTGTTAAATATCAAGTAAATAAAACAACACAGATGCAACGGTGCACACGGATGACATGAAACCAACCTCAGCCAATAGCTCCCAGCTAACTGTAGCTAACGCACTGACAAGAATGACTGCTAATGTCACGAATTAGCTTGGCTACTCTGTGCACTGCAGCAACGGAGGCTACTCAGCTTTCCAACAAACTAAAACATGATTTCTATGTCTCGTCCAAGGTGTTTTTAAAAGTCACGGTGAGAGAAAGAGGTACAGCGCTATTTTCCAAAATATTCTTCTTCAAATGTCGCCGTACCATCCAAAGAAACGTCGTATCAACAGAGTCACATTCTTTGCCTTCATTTGTCTGCAGAGGCGAACACGCTCACACCTCAGCTTTCTTTGTTCCGCCCGCCACTCTCTCAAATCGCGCCTCCTAGATAACTAATGCAATCTTGCCAAAGGTTACGTCTCCAAAACAGGCGACGATA
The DNA here is from genome assembly GCF_046127955.1 of Nelusetta ayraudi. NCBI lineage: Eukaryota > Metazoa > Chordata > Actinopteri > Tetraodontiformes > Monacanthidae > Nelusetta > Nelusetta ayraudi. The sequence goes on from NW_027466120.1 coordinate 3,348,761, forward strand.
TTAAAAGCTAATGGATACATAAACTCAGCAGCTCACAGGTGACGATTAATCAAGGACTGAAAGGCACTGGGTTCAAATCAGTTTAGACTGAATTAATCCCCAACCAGCCACTGTTTCCTCTCCTCAGGGCAATTTAGTGAGAAAATACAATTATGGCGTATGAGTTACACTCCACTGGTTCATATTACTTCTTCGTTTCTCTCATTGTGCCAAATCAAGCCCCCGTATTCTCACTGCCAGGCTACCACATCTCTAGTTCCGGGGCTTCTTGTGATTATAAGGAACCTTGATGCATATATTTATGAAATCCAGTCATTAGAAGCATGGAGCCAAAGCATATTCGTTTGAGAAATAACAGTTTTTTGTGATGTCCAAATCTCATCACTCAGGTTAATACGTTCTCCGGTGTGGGCGGAGGACACAGGATTTCAACCATTTCTTTAGATGTTTGAAAAAAGAAAGACTGGCTTCCTTCCTTTTCTTCGTTCGTGTTATTGTGTCGGCTCTTGCTTTAGTGCTTTCGACCACGTCCTGTGATGGCTGGGAGCTACTTTCCAACTTCCCTCTTCTCACTCTGAGTCGAACAAACTCTCGCAGCGTAAAAGCAGCACACTTCCAACTGTCTCATCCTGCACTCAGGAATCACAACTTCCCTTAATTCAGATGGGGTCAATGTGCAGAGCTCTGCCTCGAGTGTTCGCATGTGTGCATGTGCACAAAGCTATTTCAGAGTCTGGGGTATTCAAGGCATTGGAAACTACACAGAAAAAGGGTGGATTTTCTCGGAAATTTCAAAGCGGCCAAATGCTGCAGAATCAATGCAGAAGTTTTTTTTCTTATTTTTTTTTATGTCTGAAAAGACAGACATAAAAATCCAAATGTGCAGCAATAAATAGCTGTAAAAGTTTCATTCTTGGCAGTGGGACACAACCCACAAGACGACGGATGGAGTCGCGTGGTCCACAGACTGCAATGATTGTGGCGTTAGATTCAATTCAATAAATTAATGGTTCATTTACGGTGAAATAAAGTCCGAGGTTCCGCGGCACCTGACTAAACAGCATATCGATCTCGATCAAAGCAGACAGGCTGTTTTTCTTTCTCCCTCCGCCGGGTTCCCATTTCCTTCAGTAAAGCGCCGCAAATTAAGCGCATTTAATCTGTAGGAACTGTTTAATAAACGCGACATGTTGGCGCTACTGAACGCAAAATGCCGCCTGATGATGCAGCTGCATTCAACGTCTACGCAACCGTTAACAAAATAATCTCATGCCGACAGATTCGATTCCACTGTGGCAGATTTCACCGGAGAGACTCTGGACGGAGGCGACGATCCTACAACTGATTTTTCGTTGCGAGAGTTCGTTCTGAGCTGCAAAAAAAAAAAAATAAAATAAAAAAATTCTTCCGAAACGGAATCTTCATTCCAATCACAGTCAAAACAGGGTGTGGAAATGAACGAGTGGTGCTTCCCTCCTCCTGAGAGGGAGTTTTTTTTCTTTAAAGGTTTCCAGGCGAGGGCCGCTGACATGATTTATTAAAGGATGAGTGGCAGCCGGTCGACTGTCTGTCGTTCACACTCTCCACGCTGTGCCACAAAGCCCGGGAATTCTAACACTGAAATTTACTTCAAGGTAGTCAGGTAGTAACCCACACACCCCAAAAACACGCGCTGTTCTTATCGCACCCGCCGACTTGGGGATAAAGCGCGTTCATTCCTTATTCTCCTCCAAAGACGTCGCAAAAACGTATATGGCGCCGCCGACGGCCGCTCATCTGGAAATGCATTTGCGACCGACGGCGTGTGTGTGTGTGCGCGCGCGCGCGCGTGTGTGCGTTTAGGCTCGAGTGTGCACTCATTCTGTCATTCTCGCTCCCTTGTTCTCTCAGATGCCCACAGAGAGAGGCAAATCCACTCAGAGAAACAAATAGTCCCCTGTTGCGAGTGTGAAGTGGCCAAAGAGAGGAAGCAAAAACAATGGGGCAGGCAGACAGCGAAGCTGCTGGAAGGGGAGCGGCCAGTGAAAGTAAAGCAGGTACAAAGTCTTTATCTTCCGTCATCCATCTGTCCTCGGTCTCCAAGTCCGCACCTGATCCTGGGCTCCACCCGTTTTGCCTTTTTCATTTGACTGATGTGCCTCTAACGGGCGGGGGGGTTCAAAGTGGCACTGAGTCAGACAGGATGACAGTGTATATAGGCTACGGTGCAATTCAATAGCAGGCTGCTGAGGAAGGATCTTTCTTTGGAATCAATTTAGCCTTGAAGTGAAAAAAGTCAGTTTCAGATTTCTTCTAGAAACCCACTAAACGGCCGCAGCCTGGAGTTAGCATTAGCTCACGCTGCCTTCATGTCTGCGGTCACTCCCGTATCCATATTCAAATATTAGGGATTTATGGGCATTGATGTTTTTCCGCCGCGTTCTGCTGACGTGTTCAAATTCAAAACAGCCAAGACGTGATGCGGCGGCATATTTTATGGATACTGTTTGGATGTCAGAGTGAGGGAAGAGGCAGCGGCGGAGGCGGCGGCGGCGGGAGACAAAAGCGGTGGAAGGCGGCGAGCGGTGGAGGTGAGGTCGGTGAGAGGGGGAGGAAAAGATGAAGGAAGCGCCTCCCTGTCGAGGCTTCACAGGCGCAAATCATCTGGATACATGCAGATCAGCGCGGCTGCGGCGTCCGCGACCAAACAGGCTCCCTGAAACACGTCGGCTGGATCTCGGCGCTTTTCCCTAATTGCCGAAATTACCCAGCACATCCGGCAAAAGAGAGAAAGTCCTTGGCTTGGCTTGTTGAAAAAAAAGTCCAGCTTCGCTCAACTTGCAAACTCCCGTTGTGCATTTTATCAGCGGGCGACGACGTGCGGTAACCCATATTTAAAAACACATAATTGGAGTCTAATTAGAGAGGTATTAAAATCTACTGCCGACTATCACTGTTCAAATCCTGGAGAGAAGCGCACGCAAGTCCAACTTCCTCTGCTTTGTCTTTGCGCTCGCACGAAGGCAGCGCTGGCGCTGGCACGTTGACAACAGCCCACCCTCAGATCAGTTGTGTTGCTTTGAATGTTTCCGTGCCAGAGGTGAGAGTTGTTTTTTGCTGTTATTTTTCTAGAAAAGAACTCTGAGAGCTTTGTTCCGACTCACGCAGAGAGACTGCTGCCGTCAAGAGACCCGGCGCTAACTGATGTGAAGTGACCCCCGTCCAGCTGCCATCGCGGCGGCGCTTTCAGATCAGAACCCGTCGCTACGAGAGAGAGAGAAAAAAAAAAAAAACTAGCTCGTCACTCTCGGCGGATACGTTCCGTTTAAACGTGTCACACTTGGCCGTGAAGCCTGGGGATGATCACAGGGCATCCAGCTGCTCTGGAGAAAAGCCACTCCTTAGCCTTTTAACCGTGTCATTAGCGTGGGGCGGTGGTGGTGGTGGTGTAAGGTCGACGTGCCCCCAGTCAGAAGACATAGTTCTCCGTCTCCAAATCAATGTGAAACTAATGGAGTGATGCTGGCAGTGCTGTGGCGGCCATGTACAGTCGGCAAACCTCACATACACGCGGCTTTCGTTTCATCCTGTCAGCAGTAAAATGCTAACACCTTCTGCACCATGTCCCAGATTTGGACCATTTGCATAAACTGCCATCTTAAATTATTCAGAGCTGCTGTCTTGGCTTTTCTGACTAATTATATTTTGAACTTCTTCGCTTCTATATCCCCCCCTCCCCTCCCTCTACCGTTTTGACAGGGGTCCCAACACAAACTCACACACATTCGTGCACTGGATCAGCATATGAATCAATAGATCATTCCTCTTCCTGCTTTTAAACTCAGGAGTGAGTGAATGCCACCACAGAAGCTTTAAACAGAAGTTAAATTAGCTGCTATTTTACTCCCAGTTCAGAGAAGGAGCGCAGTTCCCAAAGGCCTGTTTGCTCGTGACCTCAAATATTAGTCCAACGAACAGCACGAACAGCACTCTTGCTTCACGCAAATAGTCCGGCACCCGATTTTAATCAACATCACGGAGCATTCCATGTAAATCCACTCTGCCCTCCGGACCCCAATTCCTCTCTTTGGTATTGGTAAACAGCTTATGTTAATGAAAACATGCTGCGGCGTACTGTTGGTTTGGCCGGGTGCATGAACTTAAACCCACATTTGCAAAGTGTAGGTTGGGAAATCCAGCGGCCGGGGACGTCGAGCATAGCAAATTACTTTTGTGGTCCGCGGTGATTTTGCAGGGAAAACATTTATTACGAAAATGTGGTGGGGAAAAAAATAAAAACAATATCACTTTTATTTATCACTAATAATTATTGTTCTTTCAGCCTTCTAAATATCCTTCCCAATCACAATGTTAGAGATATGAGACTCCGCTGATGGTAATAGGTTTGATAAGTTTAGTAAACATATGTATTTAAGGTAAAAACAGAAAACCAAACAGCATTTTCTTTTTACTTACTAAACAAACACAATCTAGAATCTGGTGGTTAAACCCTAACCCAGAGAACATTATTACAACTACGATATTTTGCCACACCTATCAGAAAATGCAAGTGGGAAGGGGAAATGTTACCTCTGCCTGGTGAGATCTTATCTCATACCTGATTAAAGCACAGATGAATGACCGATCAGACGGTCAGACATGTGCATTATGGGCTGTCTGGTTAGTAAGCCAGACAAATCCGCGACATGATGAAAGTGGAGGTCTGGTTATTGTAGTGCAGGGCTTCAGCAAGTGTTTGAGGTTTGGTCGCCATTGGCATGTTTACATTTTACTCCTACTACTTATATATGCGGTTCATTTTGACTGACTGATTGACTTTTAGCGACACTAAAATGCCCCCAGTGAATGTGGCTTCAATTTCCAACACAAAACAGATAAACTGTAAAGTTAGTTTCTATCCACTCAACAAAGTTGTGTCGCAGGAAACTGTGCCACACCTTTTAAAAGCTTGAAACTTTTCTTTTCTTTTCCCCAACTGACTGTTTTCTCATTACCTCCAAACCCAAGTCCGATGGTTGAATTCGACACAACTTGACAATTGCTTAATTACTATCAGGTCCTTCCTCGTCCCCCTGAGCAAATACTGATTTACACTCTCATCACAGAGCGCTCGGCCACCCAGACCCCTCCCTTCCCCTCCCTCCTTCCTGCGCATTTCCTTCCCCGACGTTCCTGCCCGCGTCCCTCGCGTGTTTGGGCGTTACTCATTATGTTTGCTGCTTCCGCACGTGATGCATCAGCGACAAATGTGCCGCTGAAGGGCATTTGTCACCATCCCGTGGAAACGACGGAGAAATGTTGGCATGGAGATACAGTGATGCCGCTGTCCCTCACGTTGAGGCGACACAGGGAAGAGCAAAGCGTATCGCCTGGATTACCGTCTTGTATTATCACGAGACTCCTTCTCTCTTTTTTTGCGAGGCAGGGATATTTGTAGAAAGAAGAAAAGAAGGAGAAAACATTGACGCTTACTCTGGCATGTAGAACCAGCCCAGTCCTTTATAGCTCTGCTGCTTTCACCTCACACTCCGTCTTGGTCCCTCGTCATTGTTACCGAGGGAGCTGTTTTGCTGAATAACTTGCCACATTTACATATTCTATTGCCTGTGCACCCGATTTGTTATGCAGGAGCCAAGCGCTTGTATTAAATATTAAACTTTAGGGCCAAGGACAGGAGATATGTCAGTCCGTCTCCCACTATAGATGTGGCTGTGTTTCTTTTTTTTTTCTAACTTAATCACTATTTTATGCATCGCTTATAACTATATGTGCATACTGTCGGTATCAGAGCAGAATAAAGGGCGGTTAAAAGAGGTGGGAGGGTGGAAAGGAGAGCGAAAATCACCTTCATAAATCACGCTGTTTACTATTGATGACATATCTCATTGGGTTGATGTAAAATGTGTCTGGGCCTGATGATGAAACTGCCGAAGTCTGGGGCATAAAATAACCTTGCGTGATTGAGCGTTAAGCGAGTCCCCGGCGGTCGCCCGCTGGTTTTGTCTTTGCCAGACTGCGTCTTCATCGGGACGCTGATCCGATGGGAGACGATGCGGGGGCTGAGGTCTGACTGGCGAGAGAAGAATCGGCAAGCATGTCTGTCACACGTCGCCGTCACCTGATGTGCTCTGACAAAAGGCCCAGCTGACGGTAAACATCCTGCCGCCACAGAGTTTGTGTTTGAGAGCCGCTTTGCCGGCTCTTCACGTCACAACTCCTCACGTTTTCTTTCTCTCTCTTTTTTTTTTTTTTTAAATCTCACTGCATTTTGCTGCAAACTCGAGACATCTGCTATGACCGTGCCTGTGCAGCAGCAGACGGGCTGGGGAAGATGGGGGGGCGGGGGATGTTGTAGCACATGGTGACAAACCTCCACGCCTCCAGTAAAGTCAGACAATTACAGTATAAAACGTTTTGATGCGCACCAGGAAGAAATGAGCATTAGAACATTTATGGAAACGGCATCTCCTTAGCTCGCATCAAGTCACTTGATGGAAACGTATGTGAAAGTATGTTTGCTTTGAAGGTCCTCTGCATTTGAAAGAAATGCACAAATTGTCATTAAAAGTTCCCAACTGGTCGATGGTAAGAATGTGGGTTTCTCTCGGCGACTCGAGGTTGTGACGCAACGTAGGTGCCGCTGGCCTCAGTTGTGAGATCTATGACAGTTTGCAGAGACAGCTGATCCAACAGCCTGTCACTGTTCACTCCGAGTGTTAGCCCGAGACAGACCCAGAAGACTAGTTTGCGGAACACACACACACACACACACACACACACACACACACACACACACACACCAGCAAACACAGTGTAATGAAGGACCACTGCGGTCATCCATGACAGCCGGACGTCTCAAAAGGCACAAACACATTGTCTTCCTCCTCTTACACTACTTCTAACCTTGATTTAAAATACTGTTGGAACAGCAACTAAGGTCAATGGAGTCACTGTCCGTGGATGTTATTAACCTGTTATTAATCTCCACCCCTGCACACTATAACGCTACACTAAGTGCATTTAATTATAATAATTCACCTCTGCATGCCAAGAAAACTAGGATTTTATGGAATTAAGGATGTTTTGTTCTGTGTTGTTCTCATTTTCTTTTTTTTTTTACAATGGTGATCTTGTTGCGATGAGTGCCGAGTTGTGGACAACTGGACATTGGACAGTTTCTTGGTAACTTGTGAGTGTTTGGTTTTCATCCTACAGGTTTCTTCAGCCTTGAACTGAAGAAGATTTCCTCTTTGTGTCCGTGGATTGTAAGTTCTCATGTGCACTGTACATTGAGAGTCCTTGAGGCTGACAAAAGACTTTACAGGCCATTACCTCTATATCTGCAAACCCTAATCACTCCACTACCATATGTTTTCAAAGGAAAATCATTGCAGAAAAAACATAATCAAATGCACCTAGTTTGTACATTGATTCAGGATGTAACACAGAAATATTTGCACATTAGTGTTGAGTATGTGCTACACCTCCTGAACACTAATGTGCAGCTATTATTTCTTGTTACATCCATGGAATTTTTTCTTGACGCAGTTGTTGAATACGATCGGTTTCTTACGATGGGGAAAAAACGTGTTTTTCTCTTTTTCATAAACCTGAACTGAATTTTTACAGATTACTTACAGATACTTGAGGCAATCATGTTTTTGTTTTGTTTTTTTTTTTGTTGGGGGGGGCTCCCACGGCTATGTGTGGACAGACTTTTTTTTTAAAACAGAGGACAAACATAAAATTTTAGAATAACATAGTGCTAAGAGTGGCGATTAGGAGGCCTGTTCTGCACATAATACTTCATTACCATCGCAGTGATTCTGCCATGATTGCATGTCCTTGCACAAACGTGGGAAAAGAGGGAACAAAGAAAAACCTTTGTATTGTTCTAATGTGCACTCAGTCCCCCTGCTAATTAGTTAGTCCACCGGGGTGCCTTTCAAACTTTCAGACAAACTCTAAATATTGGCTTTCACGCATGGCGACTGCTTCCAACGCTGTGGTCTACATAGAATTGGAGGTGGAGTAGCTGTTCCTACGCAGGGGGGGATGTGTATTTAAATCCGGCGGTCTCCAATTGAACTATCTGCGTATCGTATCGACGTGTTGGAATGCAGTTTGTGCCCACAAGTGTTGTTGTGCAGTAGTGAGAGTGGGTGTTCTGCTTTCACCTGCGCAAAATGTACAGTAAGAGAAAGCGAGATCACATTCATCGAGCGCTGGGTTCACTCTCTGCTGAACAACACCAAGCATGCGCACCTTTTAACTGTCCCAGGAAAAAAGAAAAGAAAAAAAAATAGCAACAAAAGTCACAATTTACAAGCGCATGGATGGCGAACTGCTCTGATCTTCTGAAAACAAGTGCTGCGAGCTACTCAAACTGAGGGTTATGTAAGGAGTTTTTGTTCTTGTTTTTAAAAGGTTGCGTCGGAAACTTTGGTGTACGCAGACCTGCTGTGTAACCCACTTTAGAAAAAGGAACAATGAAGAAATAACGTACTATGTAAATTCCGTACTTGCTGCGAGCTGTCATGTCAATGACGGCTCCATACAGTCTGTTAGCCATGTGCTCAAACACAAAACATCTTTCAATACTCCAACACAGTGTTTAGCCTGAAATATTGAACTCCAGTGTCCTGCGCTGGTTTGCGACAATGTTCTGTTAGCGCTGACAAAGTACATGGGTAAAATTTCAAATTGGGTGAATTTTTCCTTTCCACACACACACACACACACACACACACACACACACACACACAAACACACTTGACAGAATCAGACAGTTGTGTTTATTTCTTACCTGGTTTCCAGAAAGTCACAAGAGGTCACCACAGGAGGGGTGGGATGGGGGGGGGGGGGGTAAAAGTCATGTAAGAGAGAGAAAAAAAAAATGTCGTTAGGAAACAGAAGATTAAATGCACGTGGCCAAAAGCCTTCCAGACGAGGTCAACGGGAAAAGAAAAAGGTTTCTTTCATTTATTTTTCTCTCTCGGCTGAAAATTCTACAGAACATTGGCAACGCCGCCGCCGCAGCAAAAGATCAAGCCCCACGTCGGGTTCCCCCTCTTATTTTTCTTCTCATTTCCTGTGCCGCGCCCACCACCCCCCACCCCCTCGCTCTGCTCTTACATGCACAGATATAAGTCACATTTGCACACGGAGAGCTGTGACTGGGAATGCTCTTGCAACTCTCGAGCGTTCTTCGGCAGATAACACTTCATAGCGGCTCCTCGCCAACAAAATATCTGTGTGTCCCCTGGCACCAAACAGCCGTGCACCAAAACAGCATAAAGTACAAGTGTGAATAATTTATAAGGTGTGAATGTAAAAAAGAAAAAAAAAGAAAAAAAAAAGAAACTCCAGCAAAGTGTATGTATTGTTCCTTTCTACCATGACAGATTTTGGGGTTGCCCCATTAGCTGGCACTCGACAGATTGTGATTTACATTGGGGCAGCCATGCAGCACTGTTCTCTAGCCTGGACACAGGGCTAATGGAGGCACACAAGGAGCTTTTATTAGCTGTGAAATTCAATGCCATCAAATATTAAACACTTCATTATGGAGTGCCACTTGTCTTGTTGCAAAGAACAGCCACTTAAACCTACAACAGCCAGGAGAAAATAAGGAGAAAAGGAATATGCAGTGACAGCTGTAATTACCGGGAATCTATTTTACACCATTCTGCAGCGGTGGGAAATTGCGGTGAGTGTGCATCTGTGTGTTGGGCCTACCTTGTGCGTGTGTGCATGTGTGCATGTGAGCACGCGCAAAAAAACCTTGCACTCTTGTTCTTATCAGCCTGTCAGCCGGCAACGAGCATAATGTTGTTTGTGAATAATTAATCCTTACGTATCAAAACAACAACAGTTCTCTCAATGGAAAGAGTGGAGCGCGTTTGTAATAAAATTAAATGTTCCCATTACGCCTGACATCAAAAGCCTGCGGAAGCCCGATTAAAAGGCAGAGTACAGAGGGTGGAGTGGGCAGCGGCGGCGAGGCTAGCGTGAAATCGCAGCGTTTCCTGTTCTGTTTCCTGCACGGTCCGCTTGCAGTGACGTCGTCGACGCTGCCGCAAACTTTTGCAACGCCCAACTCTTGGTTAGCGTAGTCCCTGTCGTTGACTGTCGTGCCTCAGCAGCGCTGATAAAATGACTAAAAACCACTATAAAATGGATCCTATTATGCTAAAAAGAGGACATGAGACCCCCTTTCCATTCCATCCCATCCAGATTCCATTCTAGTTAATGTGAAACGTCCTACGGTACCACGTTGCGACAATATGTGCCAGGTTTATTTTCCAAGTGCCATTGCTCCATTGCTCCCATTTGCATCAAATCAAATCAATGGCACACAGGATCCGGTGACATTTAATACACAACAGAATTAACTGGCTTTTGTTCTGGGAGGAAAAAAAAACAGTCAGAGAGTTTTGATCCACATAAATCCCAATAAGATTCAAGACGACTAAAATTGAAAGAAATAATGAACTACGGTAGTAAACTCACTAAAATCTGTGTATTAATCAATGGATAGATAAAAGATAAATAAAGTAAAAATGTTAATTGTTGTATTATTATTCTGTTTTACATACATTTTACATGAAATTGTTGCTTATATATATCTTCTTTGTAGCTGCTATAGTGAATAGTAAGCAGTTTGTGTGATGACCGTGATCTGGAGCTGGAGGTGCACCAGGTGAGCAGCGTGTGAGGACTCGCACAGTCGCTTCACAACCGTTTTGACGGATTTTGTGGAAACTGGGGGTCACACGCTGCACTGGATTTATCACGAAAGCGGCCTGAGAGTTGGCCAGGCCCTGAACAAGAGAACGAGACAGAGACTGGAAAAGACGGCGGTGGCTAACGGGGATCGGGGGAGGAGGATGGCAGGTAAAAAAAAAAAAAAAAAAAAATGACACGGGGAATTGGAGGGGCACCAGACAGGCGGCGGTCCGAGAGCGCAGGAGTGACAGCTTCACCGATGACCTCTGAATGATTTATCCGCAGACATGCCTCCGTCCATCAGACCATCAGAAGCCATTTAAATCAGGCGACGCAGCGAGCGGCGGCCCGAGCGCAGCCTTGGCTCATCAGTCACGACTTGAAAAGCCGACCCCCAGGACGGAGGGACGCGGCCGTCCCACTTCCTCTGAAGCCCTCCTGTCCTCCAGCAAGCGCATGTCTCCCTTCGAGGGGCAAACATTCAAAGTAGAAGTCCTCCCCTTCTCGTTTTGATTCGGTCGGAAAAACTATCAAATCCTTTGAGGAACCTAAATCAGTTCTGGTCCAGCTTAAGCATCAAGCTGAGCCCAAGGAGTGAACGAGTCTGACTGGAAAACACTCCGCTACCTGGCTGAACTCACTCGCATGTGGTTTATATTCATGGATGTGTCTTTGCCTCCAATTTTAATTTCAATTCAATTCAATTCAATTCAAATAACTTCAATTATCAGTAAGGTTTCTTCATTTGCGTAAAAGCATCAGTGTTTATACAGTTAACATATATAACAGCTCAACACAAGAACAAACCACACGACGTAAAAACAAATAAAAAAGTGCTAAGTCCTTTTGGCTATAGGCCATAATAAAACTGTAAGACAGAAAATAGATAGGGGTCAACATTGATAAACTGCAGATAAAATAAACAGATAAAAATATTACTCCCAACATTCAGTATGTGATAAATACATTAAAGGCAATGATCAGAAATGTTTTAAAACGTAGATGTACAAAAACAAAAAGTTGTCTAGGATAGCGGGGCCAGAGACAAAAACCTGGCGCAAGGAATAGAAAAATCCAAAGGAGGAGGAGCAGACTCACAATGACGACAATTATCACCGTTCCTGCATTTATCAAAATGGAAGTGATTTTGTGTCAGCACGCCGCCGCGGCCTTGAGGCCCGGCGAACTGCAGCAAGCTGAGCCAAGAAAAGAGAGAGAGAGAGAGAGAGAGAGAGAGACACATCCCAGCCTCTTTGGAGCACATCCATGAAAGCCTTTTTTTTTTTTTTTTTTTTCCTCTCTGTGAACGTCTCTATGAAGTAAAGCAAAAAGGAGGCGGTCGGGGTTGGGGGTGGGGGGTGCATGGCACAGTGATAGCTGCGGCGATATCTGTTCGCGCCAGTCTCGGCTCAGAAAGAGAGAGCGAGAGCGAGAACGTCAACACTTATGCTCATGCATTTTCATCAACTCAACTCGGTGCCAACCGGCCATTAAAAACAGTAATAGGATAAAGGCAATTAAGGCCTGCAGCGTGAGGGAGATGGAGCAGCCGCAGATAAAAAAGAGCAGAAAAGAGCTATGAACAAACGACAGCAATGTTTGTTGGGAAAGCCCCAGTTGAACCCAGCTGACCCCAGTTGAACGCTTCCCAGAGGTGACAGCCGGAGATCTGAGGGGGCAGCGTAAACTACAGACATGGATAAGCAGGGGGAACGGGAGGGTTAAGATTCAATTAGCCTGGTTTGTGGTTGTGGGATGGGGAGCAGGGCGGGCAGCCGGGGGGCAGGCGAGGAGGCAGACAGGCTCGTACATCGCAGCCACCTGCGGCATCACCAGGAGGGAGAATGACCCACCTTTTTTTTTTTTTTTTATGTCCGAAATTGAACCGAGCCCGAAGCAGTTCTAGGACATCTGGAACTAATTCCCGGAGACAAACATAATTTGAGGATCAAAATAAAAGTAATCGCGATTGCAATCCGAAGAGGAAACAACAGCGGGAAATCACCTCCTCGGAGAATTGAACACATAATTGGAATGTCTCCCCACCGTCAACGAGTAATCAGCATAATGCACTGGGTCTACATGAAGTGAAAGTCGACCACCTGAGGGCACTCTCACTGAGGCTGAGGTCCGACACACCGCTGGGACCGCTGACTCACAACATGTGAGACACCAGCAACATGTGTGTTGAAAGCAGGTGGAATTATTGCTATTGGCCAATTGAGCAAACCCCTTCCGCCTCCTTCACCCAGTGGACAGAATGTGTAAAAGCGAAACTGAGTGCAAATGAAAGGCCGACGGTTTGCATTATGCAAAACATCAGTAGTCGTTACCATGGTTACGGCCTGCTTGCTGCAGTTTGCCGTGACAAATGGACCCCCACAACCAACAGGGAAGAGAAGTTTGAAGTTTTAATCTGGGAGTTCTCGCAGTCCAAACTCAAACTGAAATATTGGTTAAAAGTCGGTTTCGACCCACTGGGATCCAGCCGGCACCGTCGGACACAAGTTGGGTCTCCGCCCCGCACTGCGCTGACGAGTGAGTCCAACCGCTGATTGACTTTGTTCCCTCCAAAAAACAAACACGTCCCTTTGCTTTGAAGCGCAGGCGCTGACTGAGAGACACGGCAGCAACCGGCACAAGTCACATTAGAGTTATCGCACAGTGCAGCATGTCAAATTATTTCTGGATCACCCCACCCACCCCCCGACCGCCCAAGTCGAGCCGGATCAAACAAAATGTCAGAACTCAAAGCTGTTTTTTGTTTGTTTTTTTTTTACCTCCCACAATCGAAATGTTAGATTCCTTTGGGGAGGCAGGACTTGCAGCACCTGACCTTGGCTGAGATGCGGACATGAAGGAAACCCTTAATCATTGATGGCCAGATCGGTTCAATAGACTCCGTTGCCATTCGGCGGTTAATGATAACATAAACTGCGGGCAGCGAGACCTGACCCAAGGATGCGGTGGATTATGAGGGTCGGGCCTTGATGAAAAAAAATTTGGGCACGGCCAATAATGAAGTCATAAACTGGATCCCTCCCGATGCCCTCAGATCTGCTGTGGGAGCGAGAGGGGATGGGAACCATTGATTTTCTCCTCGGCCCAGGATGTTGTGTGGATGTTGTCTGCAGACTGCCAACTATGCGCATCGATACAGACGTGCCTCGATTCGCCAATGGCATCCTTCAAAAAAAAGCATGAGGAGGTAGAAGGAGAAGGAGAAGACGAAGAAGAAGAAGAAGAAGAAGAAGAAGAAGAAGAAGAAGAAGAAGCCTGTGTGTGTCCTGCAGTCGTCCTACAGCTTCGGTCAATGTGGAAACTGTGTCTTGAAGCTGCCGATTAGGTGCACAGGTGTAATTAACCAATGGGGGTGATGAGGATGAGAGGCTGATGTTGGTCACTTGTTTTTTTCTCATAATTTTATCAGAAAATCAGATTGTATGATGATTAAAAAAAATCACAAAATCACAACCTCGTCTACAAGTCTACAAAAAGCACACACGACATAAAAAATTATTTTCTCCCCTTTTAGCAGCGCGACTGACAACATGGCCCTTTTTTTTTTTGCTTGTGACGTCATCTTCTTCCACTCTACACGCCTTCATCTGCTCCGTCAGCACGGCGGCTCCTCTGAAAGCCTTGGAAGTTGGTTCAAAATAAATGTGAGAGGCTGATTCTGCCCTGTGAAAACTCCTTTAATGAGGCCCGATGTGCAAAGAATAAATATGTGCAATGTAAATCGCAGGCTCTAGGTTAAACTTACATTTTTTTTTTTTCATTCCAAACAACAATTTTTGGCAGTCTTTTCCAAATGAGCAGTGTGGATCAAAACCGCCAACGTATGGCCGCTCCAATGTTTGTCCTCAGTTACTCAATTATATAAACAAGCACATTCAGCCCATAAATATCTGAAGTGGTGCAGATGTGCCACCTTTACTTCTTACCTGGCATTTTGTAAACAGCTTGTGGAAGCTGATTTTGTGAGGCACTGCACTGTTTTCCAGAAGCATCTCCCACAGATCCGAGCACACGGGCAGAGCAGATTCATGAATGTTATTCCCTGGATTTAGCATCTCGGCCAGCTTGGAGAGAGGTCATCGGGGATTTATGCATCTTCACCAGAGGAAAAAGAAAGTTTGTGGACCCACGTAAAGTTGTTGTTAAAAGTCTGAGTTCCGATTCTAGATAAGCAGTGACAAATAAATGGGTTCCTATTTACATAAAAAGCATCTCTACTTAAGGAGATGGACTCTTATTTTGCCACATTTCAATGGCAGCCAAGAACATAGAGATCCATGGTGTCTTTCTTTCTCTCTTTCCTTTTTTTTTTACACTTGGTACGAGGAAGACGCAAGATCAAGAGCGACATCGGAAAACTGGAAACCAGTCATCATATCCAAAACTCAAGTCAGTGGTACTTCATGAGATAAATACATTCCAAACTGCCCACCATGCAGCTCACAGTGCAGTGTGAGGCCAAGACACGTGTGTGGTGTGTGTGTGTGTGTGTGTGTGTGTGTGTGTGACCTAGATGTCTCCAGCTGTGCGGCTGCCACACCGGACATCTTCCATTAAATCTCCAATAAAGCAGGACCAGGTAGGAGCTCGTCGCCTAATCAACCGTGTCACTTCTCACACCGCCGACGCCGGTTACCTTCTTCTATTAGCCGTCTCACTGGCACAAGGACTCGCCCAGTGTTTGTACCGACCGACCTCCCTCCCTCCCTCCGTCCCTCCATCCCTCCATCCCTCCATCCTTCACCACCCTCCCACCCCAGCTGCAATCACGCGACTGTCGCCGACGCGCCATCCCTGACGGGCATCCGGCATTAATATTAACGACGCCCTGAATCAGCCCCACACTGAGCGCCGTGACAGCAATCACCCCGCCGCAAAGTTTTTTTTTTCTTTTCTTCCTCCTGTTTTTTTTTTTCTTCATATCCCCATCCAGATCAATTCTGATTAGCATTTCAAGCGCCTGGTTGGAGCCGAGCTGTCTGTTGAACTCCTCCTCGTTCTCGCAGACAAAGGGAGCGGGCGGCGGAGCAAAACGCTGCAGACACCGAGTCAAACTCGGAGAGGCGGCGTTCGGCAGCTGGCGGCCGAGCTGGCGTGGCTTCTTCGTTGTTAAATGACAAAAAATAAAATTAAAATAAAAAATAAAAAGGATCAGGCATCGCTGGGGATAGTAATTACCACCGAGAACTTGTGCAAAGGACTATTCATCCAGTGGGAGGGTTAGAAGGTGGGGGGGAGAGTTGGAGGTGGGGGGTGCGAGACAATCGGGAGAATCAAAAGGAAAAACCAGGACAAAAGCACCTGGGTGGGAATTTGCATGTCTTTATATGAGGGAAGTGACATTCTACTGGCCTCGGAGGTGGGCCCTATGGAGGCTCCATAAATAAAAAAAATAAAAAAAAACCTTTGTGTGCACCGAGCTCCCTTTGTCTCCGCCGAAAGACAAACCAATCTGCTTATCTCGGAACCCAGAGGGAGCGAAGGCGTTTGTTTCCCGCAGATCAAAATAATACGCAGGAGGAGAGGATAGTAACCTTCCGAGCAGATGAATGGGTGGGAGGAGGCGGCGGCTTGAGCGTCAGTGTGAGTGTGTGTGTGTGTGCGTGCGTGTCGTCTGCATCGGTGTTTGCCGAGTGAGTCTACGTGTAAGAGAAAGCCTCTGCCGGCCTTGCGGCGCCCCCACAGATGTTTATTTGTAGTGACAGCGAGGTTTGTTCTCCCCGTGTTCCTATTTATCACACTGAGCTGATTGCACGGCCGCGGACGCATCCTGGAGACAGACAGAGAGAGAGAGAGAGAGAGAGAGAGAGAGAGAGAGAGGACGTCGCAGCGGCCGCGACAGACGTGCATGAGTAAGCAACGCCGCGTATCCGCGGACGTTATCCATCAGCTTGGATCAGAGCTCGAAACGTAAGTGGAGGGGCAGGGCCACGGAAAAAGTCAGCGTCGTCTTTATTTTCGTATTCCCAAGGGACGAAGTGCCGAGTCCGAGCATACATTCACTACCTCAGCCGCGTTCCAGGAGCTCAGAGTGCAGAAAAGTTTGCGTGAAAAGTTACCTCGCTGTCAATGACGAATGAACTACATTAGCCGCCATCCTGGAAAATACAGCGACAGGGATGGGGAGGGGGGGGGGGCACAGGAAGGAGCCGGTAGCCGTGACTCCTTTGGGGAACAAATGCTCTTTGCGGCTTTAGAGAAAATAATGACTCGCCAAATGGAGCACTTTAAGGAAATTCACACTCAACTCTCCCGGCTCGCTCCTCTCACACGCGCCGCTCCGCTGCTGCATTGTCCTTTTCCGCCTCCCCCGAGGAACGCGGCAAGGTTCTGAAAAGGCGCACTCGGCGCTATCGCTATCACCCCAGCGTTTGGCCGACTCGCAGGTAGGTGGCGCACACCTGCGAGTCCGCAGTGTGAGTCATGACCTTTCCGCATGAGCCGCGTTTCCTATAAATACTGGGGCATTTTTTTTTTTTGTGCAGGCTAGCTTTTCAACGTCTATATGTGGGCATGTCTCTGTCTCTAATGTGTGTGTGTGTGTGTGTGTGTGTGTTCCACTGCAGAGTTGACCTTTCCATCCCTGCTTTGTCCCAGATTAGAAGTGACACCGCCCTCTGCTACGGCCCAAACTGAAATGCATACTGACACGCAAACACACATACACACGTGTGCGCTAAAAGCCCAGAAAAATGCAAACCCTTTGAGAGTTTACAAGAATTGGCAGCATGAAAGTTTGCTTAAAGTGAAAGCAAAAAAACAAAAACAATTCTCGGGGTTCAACCCCTGGCGACGGGCTGCTCTACGGGTCGCACATCACGCCCCTGTGGCCACATGCTGTCACATCTATGAGGCTGCCACCGAGGACTTCAGCACATCTTTTTCCAAAATAATAAAACGTACGGTCGAGCGGGTTGTCCAATTACTGAAAGGTTGGCGGTTCAAATCCTGCTCCATCCCAGTCTGACGTGTCCTTGGGCAAGACACTTAACACTAAATTGATCCCAATGGCAGCGCCTTGCATGGCAGCAGCCACCCATTGGTGTATGAGTGTGTGGGTGAACGCGTGAAGGAGAGGCCAGTGTAAAGCGCTTTGGGGTACCGTGATTGTGCTGGAAAGCGCTATGTAAGTGCAGTCCATTTACCATATTTTATTTTGCTTGTTATATTTTTTATTTATTTATTTTATTTAGATGGATAAAATTAATTGGAATGCCATAATTTGTATTATGTTTAACAAACTGCTTAGTAATGCCATCACGTTTGCACAAAACAACAAAACTCAACTCTGTGTGGTGCTAAAAGAATCAAAAACACAGAGACCACAGTAGCGACAAGTAGTAATGGTGCCGAGTGTCTTTGAAATAAGTGTGTGATTTATGAGAGAAAATAGCTTGAAAGCACTTATGACATTCAGAGAAAATCAAATTTTGGAATAGGAGTTCTAAAACATGATATTGATATTGAAGTGAGAGCGGAGAAAATTACTCTTTCAAACCAACCAAAACGAAAAGTTAACCCGGCATCGATAGCGAGCCAACTGCATTGCCGTCGCTGTAAATATTAGCCACACGTGGAATAACAACGGCCAAATTTTACAAAAGTGACTCATTTACAGGGTCTCGCATTCGCAGGCGCTGCCGATCTGACTCGGAGAACTGTTCCCGCCGAGTCGCCCGACGCGTCGACAGCAGCCTCTCAGCCACGAGGACGGAGGTGCGTGACGCCGGTGGTGAAAGTGTGTCTCCCTCTCAGCGGGAGTGAGACCAGGGAATAAAGCCGCGACTGAGCCGTGCAACAACTCCATTTCACTGATCGCTGAGCAGCCTCGCTGCCTCTGCCACAGGGGGAGAAATCTCACTTACCTGCCCTGAATATGTGTTTCTATCTGTCCCCTATCCCCCCACTCCCCCCCCCCCTCCACTACCTGCCCCCACCACCACCGACCGAGCGCGCCATATTGTTTCCAATCTCTCCCACTGTGTCCCTAATACGCAGCGCACGCCTGCGTTTTTTGCAACATGCGCCGGGTGACTAAATGTTGCTGCGAGCCGGTTCTCGGCCCGCCCGTTTAACTCCAGCGCTGACCCTCATCACTCATTGGCCCTGAGAGGAAGAGGGGGAGTCAAGAACCCTGCCTCCCTTGGTGTTCGGGCAGCCGGGTGGCTTACGGCTGACCTGCGCGTGCACGTTTGTGTGTCAGAGTGAATGTGTCGCTTTCGAATTTATAGGCCAAACAGCAGCACAAGCATTGATGATTTCTAACCCACAAAAAACACACACGTCTCTCATTTCAGACACACTGTGCAACCCAATCGACAATCAAATAGTTGTTTTTTTTTTCAGGATGGGTTTGAAAAGGTTTCTATGGTGACAGATAAAAGGTCCGCTGCTCTATATACAGTGGGCAACGCACAATATACGGCAAAGTATGTTTTTCTAACAAAAGAGAAAAGTCAACGCGTTTTTACACATTGCAAGTTGTAACTTGCGATCACCAGCGGCTTTCGCGAGAATAGAGGACCTAACAAAGAGGCGCTCCAAGGTTGGACATGTTGTGCTTTCAGAGAGGCTATTCTGCAGATCTTGGTTGTAACCAATGGGTACAGGTACATTTTGACCTCTGACCCCTAAAATCAACAAGGCATTTTTTTTTTCTCCGCACAACTGGATATTTTCTCCTCCTCAGAACATTTTTTTTCTGAAAACCCACGAGATGGTTGAAGGAAGCATAACAATATTTTACCTGATGAAGTGGCTGGCAACTTTATATCATTATCCCACTCGCTGCATGTGTATAACTTCCTAAAAAAAACATAACATTTCTTTGTTGAAAGCTCATTGTTTCATCATCAATCAGATATTTATTTTTTATCATTTAAATGACGAAAGCAAAAGTTTGAGCGGCTTTTTTTTAACCAACGTCGGAGAAATTCTTTAGAAGAACGCAGGGAAAATACCTTGTGATGAGCACCATCAGGCGAAGGAGCAAAGCTCAAGATTGTCGAATGCTGGAATGTTGCTACTCCGGCAGGCGGTCGGTTGTGCATTCTGGCCCAACTGAACGTTCGGCGCGCTTGTCAGAAGCGAAAGACGCCGCCGATCCTCGCCCTCGCGGCACGACGGTGAATTCAGTTTTCTCTCTTTTATCCACCGACGGCGCCAGAAGCACGCAGGTTCATTGGCAACGGCGCCGGAGATAAAAGATTCAAACAACAACGGAAAAAAAGAACATTGGGCGAACGCTTTGCTCAGGCATCTCGCAGGCCGCCCTCGACATGCGCACCGCCACCACCGCCGCCGGAGCCATTTCCTGCCAGGGGAGGGAAGAGAGCAGCCTGAAGGAGATAATGAATAGGAGCAGCGGGGAAGTAATATGTATGAAAATGACGCGGGCAGAAAGGGGCGCGGAGAGAAAGCGCGGGCTGTCCTGGATAACGGATAGAAGGCGGATCAGAGGGCAGCGCTCGCTATACGCGCTCCAGCCCGGAGACCTGATGAACTCTTGTCGTCGCCGCGTGAGCAGATGCTGAGAATAAACAGGGGCTTTGCGAGCGGCACCCCGGAAGATCAATATCAGGGAATTATTAATACATCTGCCTCTGGTGCCCGGTGCTGGAGAGGAGCTGGAGACAGAGGGAATGAAAAATTGGCAAAGAGTTCAAATCTGACTTCAGAAGACGTGAGGAAGCGATCCTGAGAACACGGGTTTGCTCAACAATGATGCGAGACCAGCAGGGACTCGTTCTACTTCTCAGGAGAAAGTATACTTTTCTGATGCCGCGTGAGCATACTTTTACTCCCCCCCCCACCCGCCCGCCCCTTCCTTTATTTGCTTCCTGTTTTAGAATCAAACATGCGTTATCCCTTCAACTTAAATCCCCCTGACAGCGCAGCAAGTTCAGCCGACGATCCGCCAGGACGCCGCGGCAAACAGGGGAGCAAGCGCTGGGGGACGGAGTGGGAGAGGGTGGAAAAAAAAAAAAAGAAAAAAAAAGTGTGACTGATGAGGAGACCTTATGAACATGCTGATTCATTCATGTGCGAGCGCCGGGAAGCTCCTCCTTCGGGATAGAGGGGTCAAACGCATTAGCTCGCCGCATTGAGCGAGCGCACTGCTTTGAGGGGAGTGATGGAGCTCGGCAGACAGAATCGCTTCACCTCTGCCTCCTTCCCCGCCGTCTCCCAGTACAAATTGACAGGATGGAAATCAACCTCTTCTTTTTAGCCGAAGACACCCAAAGCATACTGCACCCGTTTTTTTTTTTCCGATTCTTTTATTTATTTATTTTTTTTGTTTCATTCCGGCTTCCAGCAGAGAAGCGCAAAGATCTCCAATTTCCACAGCGATCATTCTAAAAAAAAAATAAAAAAAAGTGAAGCAAGGCTCAAGAAGTGCAGGGTGGGCTTTTCTCTTTTCTGCAAGACACATGTTACAGTTGGGAAAGAGTGGCAAGGAGCCTTTTGCACAAGGAAGGAGAAAACTAAGAAATACTGCAACTCAGTGTAAACTATATAACCGCATGCGCTGCAGCTAAACTGAGTTGGTGGGGGGGGAGCAAATAACAATAAAACTGTGGTAAATAAACCTGTGTGTTCCACAGGGACTTGGGAGATTTTATTTCATTTTTTTAATTAGTGCTGTATAATCACAAATGTGCTTGTCAGTGGGATATTTCGAGCTAATAAACATTTCCCATTACTTTTATGTTGTATGTATTTTTCAGAATTCCCCACGGCCGCTGCTATCAAAGGCCTGGCGGTCCCACTAATCAAAGGCGGCTTCTTAATGAAAGCATCAATATTAATACGCAAACAGAAGCAGGGGGATCAACACAACTTAAACGCCTGCTGATACGAGTGACTTTGTGGCCGCCTCTAATTAGAGACGCAGCGCGTGGTTTGGGTTGCGCGGTGATTTTGTCCTTTAAATCGCGTGCGAGTGGAATGTGAAGATCCCTCGCGGGGCAAACGTGAAATTAAAACCGCTGAGACAAGAGGCGGGTTTTCCATTAAAACATATCGGCAAATATTAAAACTATGTTTGGACATTTGGGAAAAGAAAAAGCCGGTGCGTTCACTCTCATCCAATAGCGGGTGTGATTCACTGTTGACTGAGAAAGCAGCAGGGGGTGTGGTTTCTTTTCAAACATGTTCAACGTGTCATTTGTCAGAAAAGAAATCCCAGTTAATCAGCAGTTTGTGAAGATCTCCAACCAACTTGTCACATTCAAAGTGTACAACCACATGCCCTTATATACCAAGTTGCTGCCATGTGATTGGCTGATCAGCTATTTGTGATAACAAGCGACTGAAAATGGTACATAATAAAATGGGCGCTGACTTCACAACTAACTGGGAACTTACATTTTACCAACAGCTGGCGAATCGAAGCCCATCAGAGGCAATCTAACCCCTGACATAAAAGTGATTCCTCCTTAAAAACCGGGCTGAATTATCACCCGGGCTGTTCTGTGTCTGCACTTTGTGACGTGCACTTGAAGCCCCGTCTGGCCAGCGTCCACGTGCCACTTTCTGGCCAAATCGCTGCGAGACACAAAGCCATTTTGCGCAGCAGCCATTCCCGTCATTTCCAGCACTGATGCAGCTTCTATCACATAGAAAAAATTGGCCCAAGACGGCACATGTTCTTCGCAGAGGAGAGCAAAAGACGCTCAAAGTGTTTTGTTTTTTTTTCTTTCCTCTGTCCTATAAAATGCTCTGCGGCAGAGCTCATCCAGCTAAAAGCCCCGTCTGACAGCTACAGCAGGTTCATCTCACGTCCGGCCGCAGGTGGAGCAAGGAAATATGTTCAAAATTGCAGCCAAATTTCCCCTGCTATTTCCAGCTCGCGTCGCTCGCATCGTTCACGGTAACTTTTGCTCACGGCTGCCCTACTTCTCCGCCCGTCTGCTGTTTATAGGCACTCAAAATCTGCAGGAACGGCAGCACTCTGCCTCTGACACTTTGTCCCGAGACGCAAAACAACAGTGTGGTCCTGAAACCTATCGCCTTCTCCACGGTCTAGTGTAAGGAGGAGGCGGAGGAATGGGAGTGGGGGGGGGGGGGGGGGGGGGGGTGGGGGGGCAGGGTCCCGTGAGCAAATAGAGATGTCATTTACTGTGTCTTATTTAAATGCTTCATTCCGCCGCCGCTGTTGAAAGTGTACATAAATCCACAGGCTAGATTGCATATTGCTTTCCGAATGGCTCTCTGGAGAGGCGCAGAGGAGCGACTGCAGTCGGTGTGTCAAGAGTGTCAAGAGTGGCAGCGTGTGAGGACGGGGGAGGGAGGGAGGGGGTGACGGCTGGCGGAGGTTAGGTGAGACGAGGCAAATTCGGAATGATTCATGTTGTTTTAACGACAGCGGGTCGAGTTCCTCGAAGTCCTGACGGGATGAACGTGTTGGAACGGCGAGGACCATCACGTCACTTCCCATTTCCTGGTGTAACAGGTCCCGGAAGCAATGTTATCACAAGGCCACCGGTCGGAACGGACTTGTATAATGAACTGACAAAAAAAAAAAAAAAAATCTGCTGGAAATTGCATTTTTAATATTAGAAACACTTAATTGGCTTTTTTTTTTTTTTTTCTTACACATAAATACATAAAGTGTTGAGTGTGAAAGGTGTTGATGATTTTTTTCCCCCTCTTTGGACTCCTGGCCTGGCCGCTCCCACGCTGGCCGCCAAGCACTGCTGAGTGCCCGAAAAATGAAAAAATAAAGTAAAGAAATAGCATGCGGGCTAAAAATTTATTGGATGTGTTGACACGCCGCCTCTCAACCGGGTTTGTGGCGGAATGAAAAGGTACGAAATTAAACAAATTAATTCTGCTCTTTGGCTGGCTGCCCCCGGTGCCTGTCACTGCTGCTTAATGTGATGCTGCAGGGTGAGGAGGAGGAGGCAGGCGGTGGTGTGGGGGGGGGTGACTTCAGGAGAGGGGGAAGCCTGTGGAGGGGGAAGCCAAGGCCGGACGTGGACTGTCAAGCGTGGACGTGACGCTCAGCAGGCCCGTGGGATCCCGGCGGCGGCGACGGCTGAAGGAGCGGAGCAGACAGGAAACAGGCAGGACAAAAAGAGCGAAACAACGGAGACGGAGAGGGATGAAGGACAGACAGAGGGAAATAAGATGAGGAGGAGGAGGAGGAGGAGGTGTAAGTGCAGCACGGCATGCTGGGAGCGCTGGTGGAGGAGGGCCGTGTGTGTGTGTGTGTGCGTGTGTTCGCAGTGTTGAAGCACTTGAAATTTATTTCAAATAACCGATCCTGATGCTCCTGACGCCGTTTCAATTTCACACAACACAATTCCGCAGCTCTGGAGCAAATGTGTCCCCGTCAGCATCACTTAGTGCCTCGTGCCTGCCGTTCCCCCGCCTCACACACACCACACACATCTGCCCCGTCCCCCCACCACCCAAAACACCCTCCACTCACCCACCGACCACCCCACCCTCCACTCCACTCCTCCCTCGTTTCCTCCTGCATTTTGGGGAGAGCCTTATCGTCACCATCTCTTTTCAATGTTCTCTTAGTAAAAAAAAAAAAAAAAAATTGGTTAGGGGCGACTGCAGGCGGACGCAGATAGGGACGGGATGGGAGGGAGGGACGGAGGGAGGGAGGGAGCGGGAGGAAAGACAATGGAGGAACGAGGGGGGCGGACGAGGTGGGCGAGCCGAACAAAGAAAAGTTAACTTAAGGGAAACTTTATTTCGCTGCGCACATATCCAAGATCAGAAAGATGAAAAAAAAAAAAAGTGGAAAAGAGGGACAGGGAGGATGGGGGAGGAGACGATGGGGGGGGGAGGCGGCGTTTGTCTCAGCCAGCAGACGTTCAACAATGAGTGGAGCGGTGGCGACGGGGAGGAGGAGGAAGTCTATTAGAGCCGCAGTAATAAAAGGCTCGCTGTTCATTAGCGCGGCGACGCCAAACTGTCCTCCAGCCTTACAGACTGACAGCCCCGCCCCGCCTCACCCCCGTCACCCCCTCCCCTCACCCGCCGCAGCAGGTGAGGTAGGTCGGAGGGACACGGGGGCGATGAAGGCACAGGGCCGGTACAATATTATTCATTTGAGGCCGTGTTGTGAATAATTTATTTCCAGGATGAAGCGCGGCGCTGGATCCGTAATGAGGCCGAGGCCAGTGTTTGGAAGGCTTTCATCTCCGCCGACTTTAAAAGACCCCGGATCTGGCAGAGTAAAAGGTTCGCCGCGACCGTCCCTCACTACGTCGCGCTGCTCCGTTCGCACTCGCTGGCCCGGTTTAAAAGTTCGGTGTTAAGTGAGTCTTTTAAAACTTAATAAAAAAAAAAAAGGGTACAAATAAAAAGGAAATGGTTTGAAGTGGTCTTTTAGCTTTTGGAGGTCGAGCTCAGCCCGATTTTTCGACGGAAGGCGGAGATTTCGGTAACTTAATATTTAACTGATACTTAACAGAACTGGAAACATGTTGGCAAGTTGATTGAAGGGTTAAAATTAGCAATAGGATTTGATATTTTTTTCAGGAATGGAACTCAGGGACACTTTCCTGTTGGTCAACTGTTCTTGTTGCTAGCAGCCATATTTCCCCACATTGGGTAAAGTAGAAAAAATGCCATTGACAGTCATTGTTTGATGTCAATGTTTGCTAAATCCAAACGTCTGGATGTCTATCCACCTGCATTCCCCTTTGCATCAAGTCACCGCAAGCTCGCATAAAACACTTTTTTGTTCACTGATTAATTCGAGATATATTTTTTTTTATGAAACCAACATTTCCAGGAATACCAGCGCCACTACCTCCAGGTCCTCTGAAATGCATACAACACGTAAACCCGACCACCGACGGACTGACTGACTGACTGACTCACTCACTCACTCACTCAACAACACAATTTTGCAAAGGGCGGACGGAAAAACTGCAGCCTTTGCCGCATGCAACGCGGCCGGATTAGGCAGCAGAGGCGACGTCCAAAGCCCCGGCAGACGAGACTGAGTGGCAGGAGAGAATCAGCGAAGGAATCAGCCTGAGAGACAAGTGCTGAGGCAGGGCGAGAGAGAGAGAGAGAGAGAGAGAGAGAGAGAGAGAGAGAGAGAGAGAGAGACCCACTCAGTCTGCAGTGGTTTGATAAGAGTTATTATTTCATTATCTCTCCCTGGCCTTAGTCCTGAGCTTGCATATACAGGCACAGACACACACACACACACACACACACACACACACACGCGCACAGACACGTGCGTGCATATACTGTAGACAAAAACACACCTACCTGCATGCACACAGAGGAGATAGAGAGAGGCGGGGAAAGAAAGGGGGAAGAGGGGTGGAGAGAAGAGGCTGCAGATTAAAGACATTCTAATGAGTGGGAGAGGAAAACAGGCCACAAAGCACTTATTACCGGTTAGCGCTGAAAGTGCAGGAGAAACATCGCCAACACCTCCCCTCCCCCTCGGCCTTTAATACCACCAGCCATCTAGCGTGTTTTATCAGCGGTGCATCCGCGGCGGGACGCCACTGCGACCAGCAGGGCGGCGCTCGGGCTCCAGTTTCTCCAGCTCCCGTGGTGATCGCACCCACCCAGCCAGCTAGCCCTCTTCTCCCAGGGCTCCATCCTCAGCCACGGACCCCAACCTGAGAACACCTCTTTTATATAGAAACATATACACAGTGGTCAACGGAGAAGTGGGTATTACTCTTAATCCATGCCCTTTTTTTTTTAAGGATCTCATCCAGCAAAGGATAAAAGTAACAGTACAGACCCTCCCCAGGCATCATCCATCCTACTCTGCCTCTGATTGGCTCGTCAGTATTTGTCATGCCTAAATTTCACTTATCTAACCTTAGTCTAACCAACGAAGGCAACAAGTATTAGACAATTAGAGGCAGCGTCGGGTGGCTTATGCCCTCGCCATCCTATGAAAGAAAGAAAAAAATCGGACCACTTGGCTTGCAGACACGACTGAATGATAGGCAACAGAAGGGATTAATAAGTGGAAATATGGAATGCTGACTGAAAAATAGGTGGATATACTCCATATGCCGGCATATACCCTACACTACCACCACTGCATACACACACAAACACACATATATGTTTATGTATAAATACATAATTCCCTCCGAAATCATTTGAAAAGGTGTGACAGCTCAGAGATATTTCCCTCTCTCTACCTCTTTCTCTCTCCATCGCTCTATTTTTTTTTAATCGTCGAAAAAGAAGTTTTTGCTAGGAAAGTTAATTACCCATCAAAGTAAGTGCTGCATCAGGCGAGTGATTTTTTTTTTTCTTCCCCCCCCCACCACTCTTCCACTGTCATCAGCTTAGTCAACCAGTTTAGGAGGCCTTGGATTTGATTCAAAGTGTGGTGGGCTGTTTGATGTTAGTGCCGTATCCCCAGTGGGATGTTTGTCCCCATTAGGGATGTATTTGTCCCGCTGTCTGGCGAGGAGCCGAGCCGATGCCGCAGGCTTCTTTTCTTAAAGCTCCTAAACACCATCACTGTCAAACTTGGACAGCGTCCACAGACACTCGGAGGAATCATAAAAATAAACTTCTG
Organism: Nelusetta ayraudi; assembly: GCF_046127955.1. Classification (NCBI taxonomy): domain Eukaryota; kingdom Metazoa; phylum Chordata; class Actinopteri; order Tetraodontiformes; family Monacanthidae; genus Nelusetta; species Nelusetta ayraudi. The sequence continues at coordinate 3,376,047 of NW_027466120.1, forward strand.
GGCTTTTCTTTTTTTTTTTTTCTTCTTAATGAGCGCCCTGTACATTTCAAATATACCTTTATTTCCGTCACTCCTTTCTGATAATTTGTTGCTCCAAGTGTAGAAAAACACTCAGACATGATGAAACGCCGGCGTCTCCGGACAGGCGGGGATGATTTTGAGTGTCAGTCGCCAAAGCCAAACAGAAGTATGATGACAGATGCAAAAAAATATGCATCTTGAAAGCCGCCTCAAGCACAGTGACATGTTGGAAAATTGTCATCTACACAATATTGACGCAGAGCATCCATATGGAGTGCAAGACGCTTTCTTTTCAATGCAACATCCCTTCACGTTTTCCTTGACGATGTATTTGACGGATCAGACGGATGCATTCGTCCGTGGAGCTGCGGGAGGTTAGTCACTAGCGTGTGCGGCGCATGGATAAGAAGAGGGAAGAACACGGCTGTAATGTTCTCCATCCAATAAACTATATTTTCCTGCAATCAAGCTGGTTCAGGCTCGGCATATCTGCTGTTGAGAGGCGAGTTTCTCCAAATACGACCACGTTGCTAGAATGGAAATGATGACTCATTTCTGTGATTCTGTGGTCTGCATCAGCACCCATCCACCAAAAGCAAACACAAGCATCAGCAGCTGAATAATTAGGTGTTTTTGTTCCCAACGCTATTTGCAAAATACATTTTCCTCATATCTCCGCTTTAAGGGTTGGGTTAGGAAAGACTAGGACAATAGAAATAGCGGCTGTGTTGCGTATTGGTGGAAAGATGACAACTGAAGTCAAACCTGGGGTAGAGATGGGTCTGGTAATATCATTATTATTATTATTCTGGTATATTTTGTGGTTGAGAGCAACACTGATTTATCAAAAGTTTTAAAGTTATTAAGCTTTGCAAAGAATGAGGTTATTTGGCTTCGTTTTAATTGTTATTCAGAATATGACGCTGCTGTAGAAGCATTTCTATTTTTTTTTCTGATGGACTATCAGCCTGTGCATAGCATGCCTATATTTTTGTATATAATTCCACCGTGGTAATTAATTCTCCTTTGGCGTACCACTAATAGCAGTGTCTAATGGCATATCGGGAATATTCTGAAAAGAAATGAACACCTACACGATGATATTTGCTATGTGCGGCTGAAGGCTCAGAGCAATGATGTCACATTAACTACAGCCGTCAAAACAAAAACAAAAATCCAGAGGAACAGCACACTGAATTACACCTTCTCCCACCTTGTCAACAAATTCTATATGGAGATGAACTGTCCTGATGCTGTGCCCTGTTTTCTGGTGTCCTGCTTCACCTCACACTTTTGACAGCAGAGACTGAGAGAAAAGAGACGAAGGGAAAAGTTTGAACGCCTCTGAACGTCAGATGAATAAAAGTGACTTTATCCAACTTAATTCTCATTTCTCGTCCACTTTAATACCAACAGATCACTTTAAATGTCACAGACTGGCCGGCCTGACGGTGGCCGAGTCGACTTCACACGGTGACTGACAGTGTCAGTCAGTCGGTAAGTCAGCCAGCCAGCCAGCCAGCCAGACGTCCTCCCTTCCTGTTTCAGCCACGAGCTTCCGTTGATTATGGCAAGAGTGAGGGCCTCAGACGCAGGGAGGAGAAATCACAAACTGTGCTCGGAGAGCAAAGTAATAACACGGCAACTGTTCCACATGCACGCGCAAGCGCGTCCGTGCGCACACACACACACACACACACACACACACAGACACACACACACATGTCGACTGGGTTTGAGTGGCTGAACGGGCGCATGTGGGCACTTAAGAAGACAGGTATGTTTAAATAACAGGAAAAGAGCACGGCTGGGAGCAGGCTGTGCAAGTGATACGGTAATAGCTTTGACATTTTGCAACGCCTCTTTTGTGCAGCTCGACAAAGTTTAAGGTCCAAAGGGCTGAGAGGAGGTGAAGAAGGGCAAAGCCAAAAAAGAAAAAGAAAAACTTGTGTTTCACATCTGTACAGAGTGCGGCGCAATTATCACAAATAGCCCAGAAACACATTTCCTTGCCGTTTTCTCCTGGTGAAATTGGAGTGCGAGCACGGCCGAGCACACTCTCCCACGTTGACCCGCCCTCGCCTCCATTTTCCCCCGGGGGCAGGTGCGGCGTGCTCGGGGGAGGGAGGGAGGGAAGGGGAGGGGAGGGCTGCCGGTGCTTGGCGGGCAGCATGCGGTCATGCTCAGCCCTTCATACTTCATTAGTGTCTCCCATTTGCTCCCTCGCCCTTTATTTCACCATTACCTCCCATTCCATGGCCGCAGTCTCACAGAGAATTACATCTCCCCCGGGGACGCCGAGCAAAGGGTGAGTGCGAGCGCATGGCTTTTTTTTTTTCTTAGATTTGGGCTATGCGGCGTACCCCGCCAACCACTTCAACCCCGCCCCCCGCCAATCGCCCACCCGTCAGCTTTGTCCATCTCACGATGGAGCAAAAAACAAGAGGTTGGAAATTCACTCATGCAGCAGAGAGAAGGAAAATATTGACCAGTGATTTAGTGACATGTATATATACAGTACATATTTATACATACATATAAAAGAGCATCAGAGCAGAATGTTACGTCTGTAACATGTAAACCGTGTAATCGTTTTTCCTGTGAACGCAAGCGGCAATTCAAACTGTAATGTTTAATCAAGGCCAAAGAAATTGTATTTTTCATATTGGAACATTCTGCCTTTATTGACCCGCTGATATTTCCGCGTCGCGCTCAATGCGTCTTACAAACATGTTATTTGAGGTAAATCCGAAAATGGAAAGACATCTCCGGCGAGCGGCGTGACGCCTCCTTGTACGCGTGGAAATCAAATTTTACGCCAGGATATTGGTAGAAATTCGGCCTTTTATCTCACAGCGGCTTGATCCAACGCAGCGCTTCTCTTGACCTAACCAAGCTTGAAAAGGCTGATAATTGAATGAATGTGGCCCGGCGCTGGCCGCACAAGGAGGCAGCGGGAGGTGCTCAGAGGGTGGCGCCGGTAAAAAAAAAAAAAAGAAAAAAGAAAACTCGGTCTCAGGTTCAGGTGAAAACTCAATCATGTGAGGCAAAAAGAGCCATAAATAGTGGCTGGTTTGTGGCCGCGACGTTCCCATCTCGGAGGTTGAAGAGGGCAGATGCCCCAAGAGAAGGAGGTCACGTTTGTCTCCCTCAAAAACCCTTTCCACGCTCCGCTTAGGAACTAAGTGGCCCCTCAGAGTAGTCAATCTGGAGTTAAAGACGTGATGAAAAGCCAACTGCTCTCTTAATAGTTGAATTAAAAGCCCGGCGCGTGAGATTTAGTGGCATCTAATGGCGAGGCAGCGCGTCGCAAACAACTTCAATCAAGGCGTTTTCCTCGTGAAAACCTTTTCAGGGGCATTAAGAAGAAAGTGGCGTTGGAAATTTTATGGACCCAGCTTAATTTGGAGCGACTTCCTCCGATTGCTGTTAGGGTTAGCAAACTGGCTTGATGTGGTATTAGCCCAATCGGAGCTTATGCGCAATATGTTTGATGGAAGCTCACACAGCAAAAAGAGGCTCCGAGTCGCTGGAGCTGTGATTTGTTGAGGGCGCAACAAACATCCATCTGGTGCAAATTATGGTTAAACTTGCTGTGATAGCCGTGTGAAATCATAGCATCCTTAGCAGATCAACATGTTTGGCTACTGTGGATGCATTGTGACACCACGTGGTCAACTTCTTGCAAGGGGACCAGCCCTCGATGTCAATATACTTGCTGTTATTTTTGAATGCAACAAAAACAGTCATTCACTTCTAGTGACTTAAAAAAACTGAAAGTACAAGTCACCTTCAGCCAATCACCTGCCTCCATCTCACCCTGCGTTCTCTCCTCTCACACCAGCTAACTTTGCATCCTCTCTCACCGCATCCATAAATCTCCTCTTTGCTCCTCCTCCATCCCTCCTGCCCGACAGTTCCAACCTCGGCATCCTTCTACCCTGATACTCACTGAACCTCCTCTGTACACGTCCGAACCATCTCAGCCTGACCTCTGTGGCTTTATCGCCAAAACATCTAACCTGCACTGCTCTCCTTCTGATGGACTCACTCCCAATCACTCCCAGAGAGAAGCTCCACGTTTTACTCTCCGCTACCTGCACCTCTGCCTCCCGTCTCCACCTCAGTGCCGGTGATCACTTTAAACGTCACACACTGGGCCTTTAATTCACCCAGGGAAGTGTTACGCCGACTGGGGGAATATAGAATGGAACATATTTACTGCATCAGGTTGGTTTTGGCGGCTCTTAACGGGACTCGGGCCAAGGCCCTGTCGCTGAAGTGGATGTGATTACTGTACGAAGCAGAGCAGGGAGGCTTTTGCCCATGAGAAACAAAGACAGACGCGGAGGGAAGATCAAGGATCGTGGCAATAATAGAGTGTGTGTGTGTGCGCGTGTGTGTGTGTGTGTGTTCGGGGGGGGGGGCAAACAGATTGAAGGTGTCAGCGCCCCGCTTTACAGCAGATGGGGATTTCACTCCTCCCGCTCCCTATTTACCATTCTCCCACTTAGGCTTAGCAAGAAGCAACTCTTTAGTGGCACTGTCGTGGCTCCCTGTCTAAATACACAGGTATCCTGCTGCACGAATGGGAGCGACGACACGATCCGGCGCCCCCAGATGAATCCATCAGCCAAGTGTGAGCAGTGGGTGTGATTCTGTCCGTGGCCACTTGTGCAGCGTAGCAGGAGTAAATCAAAGATCCCCTCTGGAGGCGGCGCGGCGAAATTGCCCGAGTGTGCGAGCGCACAAACACAGTGGCCGCTCCTTGTGGATGGAGGGTTCAGGGAAAACTGACATTTGGAGCGCATTGATATAGCTGATCCAAGCCTGCCAAACGTGAATGCGTCGGCTCTTCAGAAGCCAGTTGGAGGCCAAGACGTTTTTTTAATAATTCACTTAAAAGCTAAGATCCATATATTGACATTTATCAATGACATTTATCAAACAAAGACAAGAGAATACAAAGAGTCGGCCTGAGGGTGGTTGCATTAATCAGAATCAAAGCTATTTATTAATCCCCAGGGGAAACTGCTTTACGCGCCTGCACTGTTTCAAGTAAGAAAGCAAAAAAAAAAAAACAACATGACAATGACAAAGACTCAAGAAGTAAACTAAACTAAACGCTCCGGGCAAAAATAAAAAGCGCACTCCTGAAATCGACAGCATTTACAAATTAAATCCTTGATCGTTTTCGATTTATTTTCTTCTGTCAGTGGAAGTCTGCAGTTAAACCGTTTGAATAATTAACGTCAAAGATCATCTATAGCAGCGAGAAGCAAGGTTTTTTTGTTTCTTTGAATATCCTTGCAGCTGTCTTTCTCACAAGGCGCCACGCATAGAAGTCATTGTTACGTCTAATGGCTGGATTGCGTTGCGTTTATGTGCAATATGTCTTCTTCCTTTCTCGTTTGTGTCATCCCCTAACCTGAATTCTGCCCCGAACGTCTTAAGGTTAAAAAAGAAGAAAGAGAAATGTTACTCTGGAAAGAGGCGAGAAAGAAAGAGACCCAAAGGAAAAAAAAAAGAACCTTGGAAACTCAGTTTTAATAAACTCTTCATAATCTTCGAATAAATTTTAATATGAAGATCAAAAGATTACTTTTTTTTTTCATTTCCGAGCCTTTTTGTTTCTTTATCTCTTTCACCGCTGTACCAATAAAACCTTCTCCAATACGCTTTGGTTGTGTTGTTTTATTTCCAATGCCAATGTTTTCATTTCAATGGCAAATCGTGTTTTTTTTTTTTGGTTTTGGTTTTTTTTAAGCAGTTTTGCAGGAAAACAAAGTATTTTCATTTTGGATGTTCAACATCGTAGGTTATATGGGACCCACAAAGTGAAAGATTAAAATGAAGGGGGGGTGGGGGGGTGGGGGAGAATAACAAAGTGAAATGTTCACATCAGGTTTATTAACTCTTCTCTCTTCTGACTTTGTCAGGTGTTCTGGGTGTCAGGACACAAATATGGTGGCAATCACACGTTTTATCATCATCCTGGTGGTGAGACCTCGCAGTGAGAAAATCAGGTGGTGTGCAAGCAACATTTAGTTGGCAGGTTTTTTTCTTCTCTGAACGAGGTTGATTTTGTGTCAGAGCAAAAAAAAAAAAAAGGTGGTGGGTGGTGGGGCGGGGGGAGGGGGGGGCAACGAAACAGATTTAAACAACTTCCCCATCATTTTTAAAAAAAGATGCACGCTCTAAGGCTCAATGAACGTCTCGCAACAGGAGCAGTGTTTGTTGTGGCAGGAATGTGGTTGCTCCAACCACATTCCTGCTAACCACAACTCAACACACTTCCTGAGAGCATTCAAGGCCACGGATTTATTTGGAGCAGACTTGTGACTCTCTGCTGCAAAGCACAAACATCTGCATCCCTCTGAGGTCATCATCGAGATCTGGTGCACTCGGAGTGTTCGCTCGCCGTCGGTCCTTTAGATAAGAAAGCCACACAGGGTCGTTTTATGCCAGCTGGTATCGCCTCTACCAAATCAAGCTGTTTCGAGCTATTGTTTTGAACAATAAAGTCTGGATTTAACACTTCAAAAGACTGTTTGGCAGCGTTTTCTTTTAGGAATCCAAGTCTACTCTCAGTGGGGTCAGAGTATGGTCAACTGTGCTCTGCGGATTTTAAAGAGAGCTATTTTCAGTTTAAAAATTTCTCATGAATTTCCAGAATTTAAAACGCACCATCAATTACGATTTAAAAGAGATATAAAAAGTATCACAAGACAATGTGATCCGCACCAGCAGGCTAATATTCTTATTATGTGGATGTCTAATGAACAGTATCATTATATGTGACTATAATGAAAATGCACCCCCCCCCCTCTTCATTTGATCATTTTAGGCTTTTTATTTGCCACTGCGGTGATCAGACTTTTATTTCAAATAAGGCAGCAGAGAACTTGCACAGAGAGCGACACACACCCAGGACTAAGAGACCTGCTGTGTCGGCTAACGGAGCAAAGTAGGTGTGCAGAAAGTCTGCAGGGCCAGAGGTGCCAGGAGGAACACAGTTACAGTTACATAGGAAGCACTGATTGTATAAAAAGATGGACAGAGCTTCCGAATTCAAAAGGTAGGCAGAGTCAAAAGTTCCAAAAACCTGCATTCTATTGTTTGGCCAGCAGGAAACGCTAAAGCTGGTTGCAAAAAGACTAAAAAGAAGACTGGCTGTCTGTACGGAAAGAAGCCCTGGATTCACACAGATGCAAACGAGTTGTAATCATTTATGTTGGACGAAATCACATCAAGTAATAATGTGAATTTGTTCTGATTTGGCTTATCTTTTAACAAAAATGGCCATAAAGTGATGGTCCCAGCAATAGTTTGGTAGCTAGTAGTGGTAACTGTAGTCGGCTTGCCAAGGGGTTTTGAAGCACACGCTGCACTTACACTCCAATCATTGCTCCCCTCCGCCACCACCCACTCATCCAAATATCGAATCGTCCGCTTTCAAAACCGACCGGAAGCTCAAGATGCCGCTGACCCCCGGACCCTGAAATTTCCAGGCTTCAGAACAAGTCACTGTGAAAGCCAGTGAGCAACACCCCGAAGACTCCAGCCAATTTCCCATACGTTCAAAGAAACAGCCTACACTTCTTCCCGGCTGGTGCAGTCTGGTGTACAGTGAGGGGAACAGAAGCAGAAAAATAAGGGGTGGTGCAAAAGTGGCATGATAAACGCTTTGCCCACTCACCCCTCAGCTTTCCATACCAGAAGAGCAAATGTGCATGACTCAAAAGTGACACAACCTCTAATGATGCAACACAAATCCTAATGATGCCCTCGCCTCCAACTCCGAGCATAAGGGCGACCCGCTGATCTCATCGTCTCTTTGTCTCAATCACCGGCGTGTCACCGCTGCCGCTGCCAGGTCACGCACACGCAGATTTGTCTTGTGCCCGCGCCAAAGCAAAGGTGACAGGGATGACACAGTAATAAGGATGAGTCATACCTTCCAGCCGGGGCTATGAAAACATCAGCCATTTGCATTTGCCGGCCGGAAGGTTAATTTGTTTTGACTGGTAAAATTAAAAAAAGAAGGAGGGAAAAAAAAAGCTAATAGAAAAAAAAAAAAAAAAAATGGCCTCCTCCTACATATGCTGGCCCCGCTGAAGGACACTCAGATCCTGGTGGACAGCGTGTCTCTATTAAGTGGCTCTTATTTTTAGCACTTGCAACCTCCCAGGACTAAAATTAAAATGAAAACTCATGAGGACGCTAATATCTCTCTGGACTGAGTGGTGTGCAGAGGATGCACAGGGAAAATGTATTGCAGCCTCCTGAACTCTGAAAACCCCACCCAATAACAAGGCCTGCACACTCACACACACACACTCACGCGCACACACACACTGCCTAATGTCTCGCTATCTCACCAGTGCCTCCTGGCAACCACATCTTTCCTCCAGATCGTATCTCCAGCGGAGCAGCGTCAGACTACATCAAGGCCGGCTGCAGGCATTAGCGCATGTGGCTAACCAGGGAGGCTGCCGATTGAATTACGGCTCCACCTCGCGCACGCAGGACGAGCAGAAACACATGCGTCGCCGCCGCTGATTTAATGAGCGCATTAAGCACATCAGCACGCTCGCCATAAAGCGTCTGCTGCACAGACATCTGCACGTTGTCAGGGCAAGGAATTCTCCGACTCCGGCTTTCATCGAAGACCCCGCGCATCAAGGGTTTTTTTTTTTCCCTCCTCGTCTTTTCTTCACTCTCCCTTCTTTCCGTGAGATGTCAGCTTCAGTTTGAGGCCAGGATCCCTGCTAGAGATCAGGACTGGAAATGCATTTTTTTTTTTTTTTTTTTTTTCCCTGTCAGCAATTTATGAGTGTTGTTTTTCTACAGGGCTCTGCGGTAACCACAATACTGCGCCGTTGACCTCGCCGTCGTAATTGCCATGTTGCGATTTTCCCTGTGAAGCGCGGCCGAGTTCAGAGCTGTCACGAGACGTGCCGTCTGAACGGCTGGGACGGAGGCCGTTATATCATGCGAAAGAGCACGGTTTGGAAATGAGGGCACGACTCGTTCCTTGTTGAGTCCAGAAGAAAAATCTCTGCAAACGCCTCAAAAGAAGTCAGCGTACTATTGAGAGTATTGTGCAAAATCCAAGTGTTAGAAAACTGTATCCAGCAGGAAACACTGTGGCGTTGTTTCTTCTTATCTCGTAGGCCTTTTTCATGGCTTTTGAAATGGTTGGAAACTGACAATGTTCAAGGGAAAATTCACTCAAAATGGTTCCGGAACAGCAACATGAACACCAGGTTCATCTCAACACTGTAACGTCCTAGTGGTCAACACGTTCAACTGTCAACAGATCCTCCCATTGCATGTGAGTGGTAAATGTAAATAGGTAAAAAAAAAAAAATCAATTTTTGATGACGCGCTTCCTTTTCAGGAGCCACAGCAAAACTCTTAGTATTTGTGTCTTACTGACAAGGCACACAACTGGTTCCTGCTCTGCTCACTTCTCTGCCATTCACTCCAAGGTCTCTCTTGCATTGTGATTATAATTTGTTTTGTCAATTTGGAATTCTGATAGTGAGCCTTTTTTCTATTTTCACCGGCAGAAAGAAAAAAATCTGGATCATTGTACCTTCTGTTCTCTGGCGGAAGAGAATTTAGCGATATGAAAGTTTTGGAATTGTTCCCAGATGAAGCCAAATTTTTTTTTTTTTTTCCCCATTTCATTCTTTAAAGCAAATTAAGAGATTTGAAGAGCCCAAGTCAATGTGTTTGGATTGCTTGTCTGGTCTGACAAAAGCACAAATGTCTAATTTAATTACTCAATAAATAGAGAAAAACTTCATGTCCAATCGGAAATTGATGGTGCTTGTTGATAAACGACCAAGTGTTTTTCATTCAATACAGTAATTGCTGCACTTACTATTACGACTGATAATACAAACCATTTTTCTCACTGTGCACAGCTAGCTGAATTATAAAACTGCATTGTCACATTGTACAAAGCATGCTGAGATTTAAAAGTGAACATTTCTCGGAGTACTATGAAACGGAGGCACACTTGAAGTTTGAGAAAGACATTATTTGGAAGGTTTGTGATGAACAGATGATCCCTCCAGTCACCTGCAGTTTTTCTGTAAGTATGTATTTGTTTATTTAACTGAGGCGAGCACTTTTACAATCTTCCTTCCGGCCCCTATCTCTCTGATTTACTAATGAAAAATAACTAATGAATAAATGTGAACCATTGCAACCGCTAAATAGGGTTAGTGTTGCAGTGATGCTGCAAGATTATTGATAATTCCGCATGAATTTAAAATGAAAACCTGTCTGAAGGTTATCATACAAGACAGCCACCCAACCACCAGCAGGCAACGGTGCAAAGCCAGCAGTTAGCGCTGTGCCACCATAGCCGGCGAGCTTTAGCTGATCCTGATCAATAGTTATTTACTCCATTGAACTGGCTGGGGAACATAAAAGAGAAGAGAGAAAACCCAGAAAATAGTGCTGGCATGCGAGCGTGTGTGTAAGAGATTTGCTGTGCAACAATGCAATCAATTGCAGCTGTAAAATATATTACTTTAGTCCGAGCAGAAAGAAAATTACAAAGGCATCTGAACTAAAAGGCAGCTTATAAATGTCAGACCATGTGTTATTGTATAATCACTCCATCCATCTTGCTCTGTGTATTGCGTACATTGGAAATGTGTGAGCAGTGAGGTAAAAACGTTAACTCTGGACCGGGGCGATGGGGAGAGTTGCGCGCTGCATTAAAAACAAACAGCTTTGTGGTCCAGATAGCAGAGCGATAACTTCATCGGGGCCAGAGTGTGACACTGTTTAAATGCGAATGGCCAGTAATGTGTGTGTGCTGTATGTATGTGATGGGGATCTGTGTATGAACAGTGCGGTGGAGTGACAGAGTTGTACAAATAAGACTCCACGGTGAAAGCCACTGAGATACGGAGAGGGAGGAGATAAAACCACAACAAACGGAAAGTCAGCCCAAGCAGTGTTTGTTGTTGGATAACTGTTAGATTAGCAGTCTTTTCTTCACACTTCAAGGCCCGCTGTGAGATTTACTGCCATCTAACGACAAGGAAGCATATTACGATTGTTACAATTAGTGCGTTAACACAAGAAAGAAATGTCACTGAACTTTACAGAACTATGCAGAAACAAGGCACTTTGAAACAACTTCCTCTAACTTGCGACAAAACTTGCAGCCGACCCATTCTGGGTTGAAACATGGCGGCACAATATGGCCGTCACCTTCCAAGTGGACCTAGTTTTTATGTAAATATAAAAGGTTTTTATTAGAGAATGAAAACACAGCACCCCCCTCCACCCACAACTGTTCCGCACTGGGCCGTCACAGTCAACCGGTTGCAAAGCGACTACAAGCCAGCCGAGACAGACACCAGAGGTCACCTCTCATGCAACACTCCAGCTCCCTGCTATAATTGAAATTACAGACGATGTTCAAATAATCCATCCCAGAGATCAGCGCTGACTGCTACAAGCGGAGCTCCGCGCTCTGGACTACAGTGAAACCCTTAATTACCATGAATAAATCACCTAACCAGATCTGAAGTGCCACTCCACATCGGATTTTCCCCCATACAAGGAGAGCCCAGTGCACCCTGGGATGTGACGAGGAGGACGGTGGGGTGGGGGGAGGGGGGTGGGGGTGGGCAAACAGTCCAATCACTGTCATAGACCATGAATTATACATGAGATGTAGTTTTAACGCTCTCTGCTCACTCCCCCCCGCTTTGTCACCATTAAATATTCACACCAACATCTTTGTAGGCCACTGCTAATTACTCATCACAACAACAAAAGGTCTCCGCCGGAAATTGCCGACGCCAACTTCTATTAGTATGTGCATGGAAATAGCGGAGATAGTGCAATCAGATCTGACGAGAGGGTTCCGGGAGGGGGGGCGGGAGCTCTCTTTCACACACCAAGGCCGACTGGAGGACCTGTAAACAAAAATCTGCTCTGCGAAAATGTTGCACGCTTGCGAGAAGGTGTCCATGCATTCAGAGAGACCCATCAACTCAACGGCAACACAGTTTTTTGGGGGCATTGATTGATTTTTTTTTTTTTATATATATATTTCTATTTTAGTTGTTGGTGCACAGAGTAAGGACACAGGCGGCAATAAGCACAATGGTAAACTGGTCTGTTGGCTTTTATGGATTTTACTTTGACCCCATTTCCTTCTTCTTCTTCTTCTTCTTCTTCTTTTTTGGCAGAGGAGCGGGAACGAAAGAAATCCGAAAAATGTTCTGGCTGTTTTTGAGAGTCAAGGGGCATTGATCAATCTGCACCTGCGCTCCACCAGAGTTGGCTGGGCGGCAAAAAAGAAGCACAAAAAGAAAGCAAGAATTGTGTGGCATTACACAAAAGCGCCGTGCTGGTGCCTCACAAACTCTCTGCAACCAAACACAGTCAATACGACCCTAATTGAGTCACCTGCTATCTGTTAATGCTACGAAAAGCGCTGAGCGTTTGCTTCTAATCCATGAATTATCTGGTCCCATTGACAGATGTGATTGATGCCGCAGCTGTTTTCTACTCTGCTAAACGGTTAACCCTTGTAGACCATTAAGTCAAAGAAGAAAAAACAAGTATTTACAGCAACAATGTCATTTTGTGGTTTCTTAGGTCAAAGTCGCCACTTGTCCATGTGAAAGCAACTACCGACCTACTGATAACAGCCCCTGAAGTCTGAGTCAAATGTTCACTTGCTATGTTTTCCTTGGACATTTTGATCCCCGGTATCTGCTCACGTCACGGTAACAGCGGACGAGACACCGCAAACCCTGCAAAAAAACAAAAAAACAAAAAGGCCTTTTCTGATAAAGACAGGAAGCGTCAGGGAGCTGTTTTCTACCACAGGATGACAGTTTGATGCTGTAACCCTGTTCATCCCGGGCCACACGCAACCGGGAACAATGAGTTTTGAACTCTGCTGGCCGGCTAACGAGGCTGTGAGGAAACATGGGAGAGTCACAATGTTCCAAAAAAAACAGAAAGGCGTTGAGTTTGGCCTTTTCAGAAACAACTCGACTCATCGAGCTCCACAGATACTGCATTCCCACAAACATACGGCAGAGATTTTTTTTTTTGCGTCGCCTCAGAACGCTTCCGCTCCTCCAGCCGACCACTTGCGGGAGAAAGCGTGGGCGTGTGTGGGCGTGTGTGCGGGGGGGTGGGGAGGAAGGACGGGGGGAAATAGGGGGGAGGGGGCACCGTGGCAGCCGGAGAGATGGTGTAAACACGCCAGCCTACATGGATTGGGCTAATATCCAGTTTGTTCCCCCTCGCCTCAGCTCTACGGTGGCTGCAACGCAATTTCTTCCAATTGACCTCCCTGCCACCGGCACAATCGCTCCCGGAGACGCGACGTCCCCGGAATACGGAGCAGCCAGCCAGCCAGTCAGCCAGCCAGCAAGCAAGCGAGCGAGAGAGTGAGCCAGCTCCTCGGCACTGGAGGAGGCGACTCCGAGGGAAGGCGGGGACCGAACCCGCGGCGAAGAGCGGAAATGAGATGAATTAGAGAGCGGGAGGAGGGAGGCACGCAGAGGTGAAGGAGTGAATTTATTCCGCGGCGCGGTGGCAGTGACAAAGCACAAACATTTAGAGATAGGCTGAGGAGGAAATTAGAGGCATTACGACCGGACCTGCTCGCTCCCGCCGTTCCTTTTTGTCCGACTTGAGTTTTTTTTTTTTTTTCCCAGGCTGAGTGGCACTGATGAAACAACCGAACTAAAAGGCGCCTGATGAATAAGACGGGAGGACTGGTTAAGGGAGACAAACGGCTGAGTTTAAGCCTGGTGCGAGATACAACGTCCAGGTGAACGACTTGACAAGGGGGAGCCCGGATCATGTCCATATACACACACACAGATTCACTTCAAAAAGCAACACGCCGATAACGCAAACATGTGGGAATTGCCCGAAGGCCAATAACTAGATTTTACGAGAGCAATAGCCGAGCCAAAAGGCTAAAAGGCTTTATAACACCAACGGATTTCCAATAAAAGTGAGGTTGGAGCCCTCTAACAGCGGCACTCTCAAGTAATAGGATTAGCAGAAGTCAAGAGCCGCCCTCCCCCTCGTTTTAACTCTTTATGCTGCAGAAATTGCTGAGAAGCATCTTTTTTTGGCCACGGCCGACACAGCTGCGCTGATAGCGCAGGAATAATCCGAAACCTGCTCCATGGAGCGCGGCGGCTAAAGCCCTTTGAACCTTGAACACACTTCTGCACAGGCGGACAGTTGTGCTGTCCACAATGGCGACAAAGGGGAGGAAACAAGCGCTTGGTGCTTTTGAAAGCGCCTCTGCGGCCGCGGCTCACACGCGCGCGTCCGGCGGGAGCGTTGATGAAGCGCCCAGGAGATGGGAAAAGATCCCCGCGAGCGCGTGGAGTAATGACTTGGCGGCTCGCGGCTTTATCTCTCATTTATAATCCATTCAAAGGCAAAATCGCTGACTGCACGCCGTTCCTGCTCCCTTGCCCCGTCACAGCCGCCCGACACACATCCCGTTTCTCTCAATGTTAAACGAAATTAGCTAAATGCATGGGTGACTTCATTTTTTTTTCCCCCACTGAATTAAAAAAAAGAAAAGGAATAAATCACATGGCAATCTGCTCCTGAACGTGAAAAGGCAGCACCGGGGCACCCGAAGGTCACGACACATCTCTGAGCTCACCTTGCACTTTTCTTTCGTCGGGCCCTGGAGTCGAGTCATCGATTTTTTTTTTTTTTTCCTTTCCTTGCTAGGCTGAATTTTCTTCTCTTTTTTTTTTTTGGCTTACCTTTCAACTCTGATCCTGCAGTGCAGCAGGACCACCATCATTATGCTAACGTTTGTTGCCTTGCAAGGCGTCCCGCCATGCGAGCTCTCAGTTTGCTTCCATGACCTGCGAGCAGTCACCCACAATGCCTTGCAAGCTCCTCTCTGCAACCTCTCTCAAACTCCCTAATGGGCTCCACAGGCTCCCTCCACTTCCTGTCTAAATCAGCCACTCCTGAGTCTCCGTGCACCAGTGTAACAAACAAAAAAAACAAAAAAAAAAGCACCCTTAAGCTTTCTGGGAGCACAGGCAATCTCGGAGACCCCCCCCCCCCCCCCCCCCCCCTTCACCACCACCACCACCACTGAAGCAAAACTCTGCTGCTGAAGTAGTGAACCGCCACTGGGAATTGGGAAGACAGAGGCGAGCGGCTGAATTGCGCAGAGATTTAATTCACCTCCGCGGGAGACGGAGGCCTAATGTGTATAAATGCGCTGCGTGCAAACACAATGAAGGGTGAAAGGCAGCCGCTGCGACGGAGGCAGGCAGGCCACCGCCACCGCCGCCACCACCATCTCCGAGCTAAAGAGTGGAGACGTAATACAAGATAATTCAATATATTGCGACCCGAGTACGAATGCCCGGCCCTGAACCGCAAAGTGGCAGCCGCTCGCTGCTCGCCGCTGCAGGGGGGTGTGTATGTGTGTGTGTGTGTGTGTGTAGGGAGGGGGTGTCACTGTGATTTGATCTCAAGCGACAGGAGGAGATGAGAAGATAAAAAAGTGCCTTTATTTTTCCGTTATCCAAGTTTCTTTTATTTTAAAAAAAAAATAAAACAACAACAAAACGCTGCCAGATGCAACATCTGCACGGTGGAGGGAATGTGGGGTGGGTGGGGAGGGGTGGGGGGACAGCAGATCTTTGCCTTGAAGATTCATCGTCCCTCTTTGTCGCATCGTGATGAACAGCTGGCAGTGCGCAGCTGATGCGGAGATTTGAATAAGAGAAAGGCGGCAGGGAGGGAGCGCCTGTTGGCAGACTTGAAACACGCCGATGTTTCGTTCTTTCTGCCGTCAAAGTCGGCGGCCGGCCGTAGTGACGGCCAGTCAGGGTGCACAGCCAGCGGGGGGGGGCGGAGTCTCCCTCCCTCCATCCCTGCCCCACGCCTTGTCTCGTGAGGCCGTGGAGCCTCATGTGTCAGATCTGGGGCACGCTATGACACGCCGGGGCTGAGGGAGGTCGGGGGGGGGGGGGGGGGGGGGTATGGGGGGTATTGGCTCTCCATTCCGTCCTCACACACTGACACTTTGTTCACTGTCACACTCCGCCAAGACGTGCTGGGAAAAACAAAACCGAGGCCGCCCCCCCCCCCTCCACCACCACCACCGCGTGGCCGCTTCCGCAAACACACGCACACGTGTCCGCAAATATGCACGCGCATATGCGCCCCCACCACCACCCCCCCAACACTCACACACACACTCCAGTAAACAGCTTGGCAGAAGGAAAGACGCGCCTGCGCTCCGAGGCCAAGAGCGAGAACAAGCTGCGATAAAGAAGTGAGACGACTTCGGGCCGAGCAAAAAGGCTGCACAGCCTCGTTGAGGAAAGCCAGGAGGGAGAGCTCGGAAGACCCGAGGACGGGGCGGCGGGCACGTGAAAGGAGTGATGGACACACAACAACAACAACAACAACAGCAGCAGCAGCAGCAGCAGCAGCAGCAAACAACAAGGGGCCTAGTTTACGTCTTTGTCTCCCTCTCGCTCTTCTCCAGTGTATCATGCGTGGCTACTCCACTGTGCCGGTGCGGCTGTGTCATTTGAAAGCCACTCACATCGCCGCCCGCGCCGGGCTCAAACACCCGCCCCCCCCCTCGTCCAATTCATCTTCCTCTCTCTCCCTGCTTCTCTGTCTGGGGGAAGCCGCGCCGCCTGCCACCACGGCTCATCCCGGGCTGGGGGTTGGGGAAGTTCCTGCATGTTCAAGGTGCTTTCATGCCTCCCAATCTGTCCACTCTCAATGCCTTCTTTTTTTTTATTCCTCGCCGCTGATGTGTTTATTCTCATAAAAAGCGGAGAAAACTGCTGTTGACTGGACTAAACGCACGGCCGCGGCGTCCCTAAATCTCACTTCAGCCCCGCCGACATCTAATGAAGTGGGGAAGAAGCGCTCCTGCTTTATAAAAAAAAAAAAAAAAAAGGCACGGGGTGAGTTTTTAATTAAACAATGCTAATGAGCAGCTAATTAAAAGCTTTCCGATCAAAACAAGCCAGTAATTACCTGGAGCAGAGATGGATAATGAGCACACTACAATCACTGGCAGACGGGCAAACCCGCCGAGACCCCAGCAGATCAATTCTCTTAGTATTAATGACTGCTCTCTTTTCTCCCGACTCCCTCCCTCCCTCCCGCCCGCATCTTCCTCCGCTCCAACTTTCTCAATATGTCAGACGGCCAAAGAGGATGAACGTGGGGGCGCAAATTAATCCTAAAAGAGGGAGGAAGCTCTCGAAGAAATAGTGGCGCCCGAGTGTTGACGGAAACATCAAACAGGAGCCGTGTGCCAGTGTCACTCACTCACTCACTCACTTGCGGCCTCCTTCACAGAAAAGCTGAATCTATCAAATCTGCTTTTCTTCTCGAGCCGTTCCTCAGCCTTCACACACTTTCTCCCTGAATGGCAATTAGCTTCTTTCTTTTTTTGGGGGGTGGGGGAGGTGAGCTGCCACCACTGATTTTCCTCGGCGAGGCAGCGGTCTTCATTTTCTGGCCCGACTAAGAGCAACGTCTTGCTCACAGGCTTTTCTCTCTGTTAGGGGAGAAAGAAAAGAGCCTTGACTTGGCCGATGAGGTCACTGGATGACACATAAGCGGAATCCAAAGCACCGGGATGGAACGACTGCAACGGTTTCTTCTTTTCATCCAAGGCCAGTAGATAAAAGAGCCATCTGCATATTATCAAGTAAGACACGGGGGCGATTGAAGACCGGGAACAATAAGAGTAAGTAAGATGGTGATTGTGATACACAATGACACAGGGAAACAATAAAGAGCCAGTGAGAAGAAGACAGGCCAGAGATGATGGATCCCGCAACGGGAAGTAGGAGAGATGCATCTAAAGCTTTGCAGAACCTTCTGTTTAGGAGAAGGGGGTAAGAACAGGCAGTCTTAAAATGAGGGAGAGATATCGTGGCGGGAGAAGTCACCGCGCCTTTTGTGACATCACAAAGGGTGGATATCCAGCGTTTTCGCGCACACTCTCTGCAGAGTGAAGCAAGTGAAAGAAGTAAAGGGTGGTATCTTCTCAATTCTGCGCAGTTCAGTGAGCAGTGGTGTTCGTATTGGAAAAAGCTGGCAGAGAGGATTTTGCTTAAAACTGGATGATGAAAGAAGATGATGAATGAAGAAAAAAAGAAAAACCAAAAAAAAAGTAAAAACCTGGATGATTGAATAAAGCATTTGACGCTTGTTTCACATTCGCTCTCATAACGATGCAGCAGACAAGTGAACAGTGTGAATGAATGAAATCATTGCATGTTTCCGGCACTTAAATGCACTTCACTGTGTTTAGTAATACACACCGTGACATAAAGGGACACGTGTTGTTTTTTGAAAAGAGAGGTATCAAGTGTGATGTATAAAGAGATTATTGCAGAATGTACGACCTTCAAAGAAACAATTCAAAATATTAACAAGTCTTGTTTTTTTCCCGCTGCTGTTGAATTGAATTGTAGCCTCCCTTGATCACTGTGATTCTGCCCATGTCTCGGTCGCAACAGAGTGGTTAAAGCTGTTTTATGCATTTTTTTTATTTCCAGGGTCGGCACCTGTCACCAGATTGGTACAACAACGAAAACAGCACCAGCTGTTGACTATTACTTCAGCTGAGTTGTTCTAATTTATAGAGTTAGTGGACAAACATCACAAGGTCAATGCAAAGTCAAAGTTTCAGTTGAGTTAGACAAAGACGCAGCTTCATTATTGATGATGGTCAGTTCATAAGTGTATTTGAGGAACACTTCAAGGAGATCCAAATCATTCCCCACAAACTTATGTAGATGGAGGCCGAGCGCAATACCAATTAGCATTAAGTCCCGCCCCCTTTGCTCCGATCAATCTCCAGGCTGAAGGCCGGATGATAAAGTGCGCCGCTCCCTGGATGATATGCTAATTCAAGGAGGGCGAGCCTCCGTCCAAATGAGGCAGGAAGTCGGTCGAAGAAAAACAATTTCAGCAACCATATATTTTTGTCAAGAGGCTGAAGAGACATTCTTGGCATCCAGTTTCCTCAGACTCAACGACCTCCAAACAGAAGGGAAATGTTCAAATGGTGCCGGGCTCTCGCCTCAGCTGAGACCACCGCGCAATGCGGTCCTGATAGACGAGGTTGTGAATGGACAAGGTCAGCCTTTCAGCCTCCCGCTTGGCGCGTCACACACCGCAAGTGTTGATATGCGTTATTCCACCGTCATTTCACGTCAGTCGTTTGCTACTCCTCAAGCACCTGTTGCAACAGTACTCTATGAACAATTCAAACAATCTATTCCAAGTGCAATACAGCTGACAGTCAACACTCTGATCTGAGTTTCCAATTGAATGCAGACAGCTTTCCCAAACAGACCCATGAACAAGGTAGGACTTTTTTTATATTGTTCCGCAAACACACTGTGACAGAAGTCGGCTGGAGTTGCTGCGTGGGCAGAATGGGTTATACCTGTGTCAGTATCTTCCAGTCACTTCCTTACTAGGTCATAGAGTGAGCTGAAAAAGCACAACTTTCATTTTTGCCTAGTTGGGTTTTGTCGCACACAGGCAAAGGAGCAACATTACTGTACCCCTAAAAATAGTTACGCAAAAACACAACAGACTTTCTTCCTCACAACAAAACTTTGAACATCACCTTTATGTCAGGCTTCAGCCCAGCGTAACTTCTGACGCAAGTCAGACAATGAAAGGGTTGCAAGCTTATTATTATCTTTTTAGTGACGCTTCGCAACAAGCGAAGTCACAGCCCAACACCTTTCACAAGTTTGTCTGCAGAAGCATAAACGCTGAAATGAAATGCTTGAACTGTATGCATGAATTTTGGTTTTGAATTAAGATTTGCTCGACAGGCACCACCGAACTCATTCTAAAGAAAAAGAAAAAGAAAAAAAACAGCACGCCTTATCCTACTTCCACCTACTTCCAGACATCCAAGGAAATTCCCAGGAGGCCTTGCCAAATAGCACCTCAGTGCAATTGGAGGAAACTACAGCCAATCAGAGACATCTAGCAACAAAACAGTGCTTGAAGTCTCAAAACAGCCTCTCGTAAGCCAGTGAAAAAGGTAAAGCAAATGTTAACATAGAGCAGTTTTTACACTAAACCATTTGACTATAAAAGATTGAGAAGGGATGTCAAACATGTCTTCCAGTCATCAGTTGAGAGATGAGATCTGAAAGTGTTGCCCAAAATCTGTCCCGGGTTTTTAGAAAATTAATAATCCATATGAAGGGGGAAAAAAATCATGAAAACAGTCGAGAAAAATCATTCAGATTTGCCATTTGGCGCCGGCATCTTAATTAAAACATGTTGATGTCATATTGGTGTAGACGTAACAGGCCCTATATTTACTTGATATTAGATCAATACCTTGCAGAATCTCAAACCACTACTGGGCAACGAAAACGGATAAAAGGATGAGGGAGAAATCAGACCCAAATCGGTTTATCTGCTGTGATTGGACCATCTTTAGCCAAGCAAAAATACATGTCAGCTTATTTCTTTAATCTCTTCAATGCCATGGCAGATGAGCCATCATCTATTATTTGTAATGGATCGAGCAGATACTCCACACATGTGTGCCTTTTTTTTTTGTGGTGTGGATTTTGCCATTTCCAGTTTGAATCTGCAGCCGAAATCTTTGCAGGACAAAGAAGTCGACTCTCTGGCAGACAGCCGATCGGCCCGTATGCATCCTCCTCTTCTTTCTTTCCGCCGCTCCCGTCTCCTGTCCACACTTTCTCCTCTCTCTCTCTCTCTTTTTTTCCCTCGTGTTTTTGTGAGGAGAGCAGGGAGGAAAGACAGATAAGGCTGCCTCCACAGAAATTACCTATCACAGCTTGGCAACGTGTTCAGCACTGCTGTCTGGCAAATGCTGAATTTGTCAATCCAGGTTCAACGGCGGCGAATATGTGAGCTCAATTCTGGGCCTGTCGTTTTAAATGAGTCAAGCGGAGAGGCGCAGCTATCTATAGGCGTAGCTCGGGAATATGAAACAAGTTACGTTGTGGCTGTTCATGATTTTTACATTTAAAATGAGTGAGATCACAGGGAATCCATCACCGACAGCGAAGCACACCTGATTTGTACTGACTTACAATTCCTCAGCACATATACATATAGAGTATACACATTTATATTATCACTGGAACAGTGGAAAGGTTTTCCACAGGAAACTCTCTGCAGCATTTGCAATGAAGCAGCATCGTAAATTAAAATAAAACAGCTCGGCACGACCAGCATGCTCTCTATATTGCATGCGATAGAAAAAAAGGCTAACGCACGAGCGTGTTACCTAAATGCACCATATGGTGCGTTTACTCGCTGGCCTTACTGTAAGAGAGGCCAATGTCCAAGGGAATGCAGGAGACACATTCCATTAAAGACTCCCGTCACTACCCCACATGGCAGGAAGCTCTGTCTTAAAAAAAATGAAAAACATTTTGTTTTATTTAAAAGAGATTAACCTTGAGCTATGTAGAGCTCCTCGCCTTCATCCCAACAACAGCAACGGCATCCTGTGGCGGCCGAGCCCCTCTTTCCCAGCGAGCACCTCAGGCTTCGGTTGACTAAGTGTTCATGAGAAACGTCTGTCAGCTCGACTCTGTCTCCCGTGCATGCCTGGGAGAGATGTAGTTCTGGCGTGTCGTGTTGATGCTTTATGCTCTATCTGGGACGCATCTCTTGGTAACATGCCACAGCCTAACCGGATCACAGGCAGGATGCTATGATCGGAACAGATGGTTCTAGGTTCACTTGTTGCCGCTCGGCCTGCTTTCAAAGGCCAGGAAGGGACTGTAAAGGCTACAGGGGGGAGGAAGGTGTGAGGTGTTACGGTTCAAAATGTGTAAATTACAGTCATTTTAGCTGTCGTGTTGAAAGCCTAGGCTATCGTCCCCTGAGAGAGGTGCACCACGGGGCCATAAATCTCAGAAACAACCCAATGTCATGCCCTTTTATTAAACATAGGCATTCAGAAAAAAAAAATATGAATAATATATGTGGAACAATAATCTTAACTGATTCAGTGGTTCTGCAACATCCGCAGATGATTTCCGAGGCAAGCAATTCCAATCCCCACATTCCCACATGTGCACTGCTGTAACTCCGAGTAACTCATTCCCGTTATTGTATTTCAACAGCACGACAGACGGGGAGTGCGCTCTGCAACCATCCGAGTCGCTCAAACAGAAAAAGAAGAACTTGAAAATGTTGTGCCGAGGTTGATCAAAGTGGGCCGAGCTGTCGAGCGAAACATCTGGCGCTCGAGGCCTGACTGTGACACCCAGTGCGAGGGCTCTGCCAAACAAGATGACCCTCTCCAATCAAAGGAGACATTTCAGGCGTCACGCGTGTGGAATGTAGTTCATTATTACCAACCAGCATCGTAAATGTCAGACCTAATTGGCAAAGGATGTGATTCCTAATAACGCTGATATTTTCCAAGAGCAAAACAAACGACTCTGCCAGACTCAGGAATGACTCTTTTCCTGCCTCTTTTCGTGATTTTTTTTTATTTTATGCTTAATTTTATTGCCCTTTTAGTGGAAAAGAGCATTTTCATTTTCACACAGAACGCTTAAATCTAACATTTAGAAATACTCTCCGAACAGCTCGGGGGGGGGGGGGAATTATGGTTCAAAAGCTTTTCACAGCGGTCCATAAGAATTACGAGTCACTCAACCAGATCCTTAAATCCAGCTGGAAAAATGCATGTGGTTGAAATAAATGAGTAAAACACACCAACCTAAGCTAAGCTTAAATTGCTCTAATGGAGTTGGCAAATGTTCTCTGTCGTGGCACAAATCACAGGCAGCAGCAGCAGTCTGCAAAGACCGGGATCGTCGGCATTACTCCCTCGATGCGACTCCTGGGTGACTTTACAGCGTCTTTTCCATCTTAAAACAATAGAGTATCTATTATGCAGCCGCGCTAAAAACGTCTGTGTCGGAAGAGGGCGAGCCGAAACATTGCGAAGACGTGCGATATTGATGTATGAGTTTGTTGGGGGAGGGAGGGGGGGGGGGGGAACAGCCTCTGAGCCGTGTCAAATGAGTCTTGTGGCGGCGGCCCTGAGGGTTAAAGAATAAGGTCGCGCGAAGACGTCTAACGGGCAGATGAAGGATCTTCCTAACACCCCCTACCTTCCCACCAATGGGCGTTACTATCATTAGAAATATTTCTCACAACACAGCCTTGGGACGAATAAATGAGCCTTGAGACGGAATAAATGGCCAGTCCGCCAAAAAGGCCCCGGTGTCGCCACTGGAAGAGCACGCAGCTACCGCGAGTGGCCGGCCCCCCCGAGCGGACCATGTGATTCTGAGGTCCGGCCTCCTATTGGTCGGTCGTCTTGACGGACGAGCCGCCAGAGATGGAGCCACGCCCACGGAAGGAAAAAGTGGGTTTGAAAAGACCCGAGGTCTGAGAGGATTGAAGCTGCCGAGAGTCCGTAAGAGGAGCGGCCTGCTGGGTTCGGATCCCAGAACCCCGACAAAGAGCCAACAAGCCCAGGGCAAACTCGGGCATCCCATTAGCCTTTGAGTCGAAATGTCACCGTCGCCCGGCCCAGTTCGGCAGGCTCCGGCCCCTCCCTGCCTCCAGCTGCAAAAAACACAGCGTTGGGCTCTCGATAGGAAATGAAACCTTTAATTTGTGGTCACACTACTTCTCCAATATGGTGAAAACTCAGCGGACGCACTTTGCGCCATCAAGAGAGGTTTTAAAAATAGCTCCTGCATGGTGTGATACCCGCTGCCTGGCCCTCATCATCACTGGTGCGCGTGCCTGTATGTGCTCCTGAATAGAGGAGAAAAAAGGCACGTGCGTTCATGTATGAGTGTGCGTGCCTGCGTGGG
Source organism: Nelusetta ayraudi (assembly GCF_046127955.1). NCBI lineage: Eukaryota > Metazoa > Chordata > Actinopteri > Tetraodontiformes > Monacanthidae > Nelusetta > Nelusetta ayraudi. The sequence goes on from NW_027466120.1 coordinate 3,399,971, forward strand.
TGTTTCTTTTTTCTTTTTGGTATGTATCCACCGTGTTCCTCCCGGCAGCGGCAGCCCGGGGCCCTGCCCTGAGAACGGCCCTCCATGCCTGAGCAGCTCTGTGTGACATTTCCTCCGAAAGGCCAATGCAAACAAAAGCATCTCCGCAAGGACTTGCAACACAAATTTTCCACCTTCCTCTGCGAAATGATAACCTCGTCCTACCCCCCCACCCCCCACCCCCCACCCCCCGAGAGATCTCTTTTTAACGGCACAACAGAACCGATTCGTCTGACTGCCAATTTTCCAAACTAAAGCCTCGGCTTCAGATTTCCAGTCTCCCATCGCTTTTCCTGTTGGATCTATTCTCTGTGCTGTATTCTACCGAAGAAAAAACAAGTCTTGGGTATTATGCATTCTTGAGGTTAAACAGACCGCTTAAAGTTATTTTTTTCTTTCCCCTTAAGTTTTAAGCAAAGCCCCGAGAAGAGCGAGCCATTTAAGAAAAAAATAAAAAAAATAATGCCACAGTTGGTCTATTAGGGAACCATAAGGATGGAAACAAATGGACACTGAGGAGGACAGTCGGCGAGCCAACCGGCGGGCGCAGACCAATTTATACACTCAAAACATGGCAAGAGGAAACGAGCGGTGCCAAAGGAGCAGCGCAGCACGACGAGCGGCTCCCCAGCGCCGCCTGCGCGCTAATTGTGCGCCGAGCGTTTCAGCGTCGCGCAACTTCTCTCCAGCCAATTTGTCGGACAATGGAAGAGCATTAATCTGCATTGTTCTCTCCACCCACCCCCAAACCCAAACCCAAATCCATAACCTGAACCCCGCCCCTTCCCCTTCCCCCTCCCCCGCCGCCAAAAACATCCCCCCCTCACTCTTCCCATCACTTGTCGGTGACGCGCATTGTGCTCACCGTTGGTTGGAATTGGAAATTACCTTTCCGTCCCCACCGCTTCATTTGCAACCTTAAAATGTGGCTCATTCTCCCCTCCACCTTATCGCTCTTGGACACACGTTGATATTTAACATACAATACATGAATTGCAAAAGAATTTAATGACTCATTTTTTTCCCCTTTTTTAATATACTGGCTTGCTTTCCATTCACAATCAAAAAAGGGTAAAAGTACCGGGGCTCCGACTCCCCCTACCCCCCTCATGTTCTCAGAGGCCAATCCCCATTGCACCGCCGTATCTCGTCCTCCCCTACCAAACAGTAATTAGCCAACCCAGGGCACTATGGTCTAATCGCACCCAGCACCTCTGGCTGTGGTTCACCAGCCTCTTTGACGCACATTCCACACAACTAACCTCCTCCTCATAATGGCACCCGCCCCCACGCTCCCCCCACCTCCCCAGACTACTCTCTCCAGCACTCCTCTCAGACCGACCCATTCACTGGCGGATGCGAAGGTTGAGGCATTATCAAAAGAGACACTTTTGATAATGCCTCCTTTGAGGCCGTTTGGATGCTTACAACAAGCAAGTGCCCATTTTTTTTTGCCAAGTTTGGCCAGAGATGTTTTAGCTTTTACACAGCTAATAGCGACATCCTCCATCTCAGCATCCAGCAGGGACAGTGAGTGTGTAGTAGGATGCCAATGTTTTTTTTTTTTATTATTATTTCTTTCGCTGCTTTATTTGTAAATAATAATACCAGGTTGATATTATTAAAATCAGTTTTCAACGACGGGAATTGGCAAACTGCTGTGCCTTCAAGCTGCTGGTATTTAGAGGCGGGATTAAGGTGTTGCGACTTTAAATAAGCAACGTGAACTGAATTAAACGGGGAGGAAAAGAAAAACATACATGGAAATGAAACAACAATACTCTTAAGCTCAATTACCCCCTCTGCGACCCAACGGTAAGAGGGAAGAACACACACACACACACACACACACACGCAACGGGGCGGCGAGGGGGGAGAGAAAACGAGAGACTAAAGGACAAACGGAGACACACCGCGACTGATAAAAAATGCAGGAAGCCGGTTTAGCAGCGTGCTGCCGAAGTCGCCGGGGAATTCGTGCAATTGTTGACTTCCATGTAGTGAGAGACAATGAGTTCAGCTTCATTGACTTCCACAGAGGCAGTGAGGCACGGTAATTACCGCGGCCCAAACAGAGGAGGCGCTGCCGCCCCAAATGCAACACTGCCGCTCTGCGAAGGCGGAAAAACTGCAAACAGTCGGTCGAAAATGGTAATTCAACAGTTTTCAGTTTTCCACGCGCACAGCGGAACAAAGGAAATCATACAGGCACTTTTCCTTCAACCAAGAGGCACAAAACACACAATTTTGCGTGAAGAGCCTGGGTGACCGACATCGCAGGGGCGAGAGTATGCAACACAGTAGCGCATGAGGCCAAGAATATGAAACAAAAAAAGAGAAACGAGAATCCCCAAACAATCTAATCTGTCCTTGAGTGCCCTCCTCCTGCGGCATTGTTCTGTCGGCACTAGATAAATTGAGAGCGGCAGTAGTGAGTGAACAGAAGAAAGGAAGAAGGTGTGTGTGTGTGTGTGTGTGTGTGGGGGGGGGGGGGGGATCAATGATAAGAGTCTCCACTTGCCACAGTAAAGGACTGAGGTGGGATAAGGGGTCTGCAGGCTGAGGAGTTTAGAGGGTTTAGAGTTTAGTTTGGGACATTCTGAAGAAGAGTCAGTGGAGAAGAAGAGTGCACGCTGACAGCCCTGTCGCCAGTGTCGCAACCCTGTTCTAACAGTGCAATGACTGTTCTGAGCCCAGAGGAGCACAGTGTTGTGAGTGAACTTGTGTGAATTTGACCAAATGCCCAAGCCAGTTATAATCATGAATCATTTGTCAACTTAAGGAACCCGTATTCTTCCCTCAATCAAAGATCAAACTTTTCAAGTGAATAGCAAAATAACAAATATTATCAACTAATATTGTATACGATATATCCAAACTTTCACCAAGATGCTTTCATTTCACATCAGTTTTCTTTGTCTTGGACAGTTTGGGATTATTTGTGGGTGTTTCTGAACTCGTACTTTGTTGCGAAAGTCTGCTGATATGGAACACTGTACCATAGTAGCAGGGTGGTGTCACGTCAGTCAACAAATCAAGATGCATTGTGGGAGATGCAGTTTCTTTTAAGCAGCACAAACTTCAGTTGTTTTCCAATCCGACACCTTTAAAAGTCCACATCCGATGAATGGCAGGTCGGATCTGAGTCCGACACAAGTGATTGAAAGAAATTCTACCTCTCCTTGAAACAAGCTTGAACTTTAAATGTTCTCTGCCAGGATGGTTAATGGTTTATATTACACATACACCCAGAACTTGCTCTCCCTGTGGTGCACGAAAATCAAAGGCCGTCCCCTTTAATAATTTCGCCGAAATTTCCTCAGCCAAGTGTCTAGCCATCCCAAAAGATATGTGTAATATATACAACCTCTTGGTCTCCCACCTCAGTCCCCCAGTTAACACCCCACTTAATTCATCAAACACCACCATAAGTAGCCAAAGCTGATGGGCTTTTAATTATTTAAAAAGTGTTACAAAGATTTCTCTAAAACAATCACCTCTGAGTACAGGTATCTAAAATTATTTTTTTTTCTGCCACTGTGCCCAGACAGATTGGGCCTCCATGTTGAGAGTGTTCCCGGATAAATCTGACTGCAAACAGACGACATCATTTGCTGTCTGGTCTGTTCTGAGTTTCCTCAGCGCCACGGTGTCCAAAAGCTGAGTGGTGCGGAAAGAGAAGCATGCGTTTACATATTTACTTTCAAAAGCCTTTACGCACACTCAGATTAATTAGAACCTGATGAATTTCCAACACAGCCAATTCTTTGGTCAGGGCAGGCGATATGAAGGTGAGCCAAAAATTCTGGACTGGACCAAGAAGACTTTAAACACTGGTGAATCAGGCCAAGGACTGGTTTATGTTTTCACTGTTTGGATTACAAACAACTGAAAACATGTGCTGGCAAAACTAGGGAGAGCTGCTGAGTGATTCATTAATTAATACCGCATTTTGCTGTCACATTCCCTACTTAAGTCAGATGAGGTGGTTATACTCTTGCCAGGGGTCGTCGTTTCACAAGAAATTGTGTGCACACAGTAAATAACACCCCACTTTAAACTACATCCCTAAACTTCGTGTAGTTCTGGAAAAATGCCCACTGTCCTGCTCATAGTTTTAGTTGGGAAGAATTCACTCATTTGACCGCTAAAGAGGAAAACCCGAAAGCCAAATATAAATAGGTGTGGCCAATATATTTCAATTTCAAAAGCATTTACATTTTGAAATATCTCAACAGAAGGAGTTCGTTGAGGTCTCCGAGGTCCACCACTGTATTTGGAGGGATTTTTTTTTTTGTTTTTGAGACCCAGTTGTAGAGAAAGCTTGGACTGAACAAACAAGTCTTTACGCTGGATGTTGCTCTAAGTAGTTCAGCTGTGCTTTTTTGCATAACAATCAATTCCAGTATTGCTGTAATTCAACAGGAACGTGAACACCAAAGAGCTCAACTATACCGCTCCTACAGACATCCTGGTCACTCTTTCTAAATATTCTATCAAACATCACTTCACTCTTGGGTGGGGGGGGGATAAAAAATACACGAAACCACCTTAAGCGCAAAGACCAAACAGTAAATGATAGATCGATAGATATACGGCACACATCCAAACACAATACACACAACCAGAGCGACATGTGTAGTTAACCAGAGGGGGTTTCTTTGTTTTTTTTTGGCATAGATTAGTGCTTCGACCGTGAGGAAAGGACAGCCCAATTTGTCAACAGAGTGCATGGAGCTAATCACATCAAAGGAACTGCAACCCAGACTAATATCAGCCCACGAGCAGGAAGCCTGATTCATTAGTCGGCATCTGCGGGACAAATCAGCTCTTTGCCAACATAGAAATGCAACATAGACACACACGCAAGATCATCCCTCACGACGCTGGCAGCCAGCCGCAGACATGAGATAAACAGCCCTTAAAAACATTCGATTTGGTTAATTCAATGTTACATCATATTTAACTTTTGTGAATTGTCTTCTGCGCCGCAGCCTGCGCCATAAATCACTCCGCGGCAAAGGCGGCGCACGAGCGCGTACAGCGCGGATCGTTCGCACGCAAATACAAGCGTCTGTTTCAAAGAAAAATTGCCCCCCCCCCCCCCCCCCCTCAGGTTCTCCTCAGCTTGAATGGAAATATGGATCAAATGGTTAAAAGACGTCTCTGGCACCCTGCAGCAAAGAAGAGCAAGACTGTATATCACGAATATTCTTCCTCCTTAGCTATAACAGCATGGACTTTTGCTCTTCAATGCAGTGTCATTTATCTCCATTTCCCCCGTCCAGTGGGTATCGCATCTGACTCAGCATTTCCACGCGCACGCGCACACGCACACGCTCACGCACACTCACACTCACACTCCTCTGAGAAGACCAGCCCTCCTCAGGGGCTTTTGTGGCCACGGATGAGATGGAAGTTATTGGAGAAGACCACATCTTTTTAAACATTTGGCCTTTGAAACACTGCGTATAAACCACACCATTGAGAACGTGGCTGTGCAACGGAACTCTGACGTGGATGACAGAGGCAGAATCTGCTGCATCAAAAAAAAAAAAAAAAAAAAATGGTCTCAAGTCATTTGGTCAAGCAAACAGAGTGCAAGAAGCAGACTGGTAGACAGGGCATTGTGGGTAAACGCGACACAAACAGGTTGGACACAAAGCAGGCAGAAGGTGGAAGGTAGAGTGTTGCTATAGAAATATGATTACAAAAATATCTTTCACAACTCAACTCAACAAGCACTCTCACACCCTGCACCAACCAACAGACGAGTGAGGCGTCCTGTTCACTGTGCATTCTGACCCAGTCGGCCGAAGCCGTCCATGTCTGCACTGCCAGTACGAGGCCACAGTGGGATTCTTACATATGCTGCAAGAATCCGATGCGGTGCAGTCGAGTCACTGATTCTGTTTATTTTCAGGTACTGCAAGTGTTTTGTTGTAGCTTGATTTAGTGCCGAAGTGAACAGTGAATAGAAAAGCTAATGAGGTGGTCGCCGGTAATGAGGATGAGCAGGAGTGGAGCTAAATAAAACCTCCGTGACTGACGACCGTTTCATACTGGCGTGTGTAGCCTGTCACACGGCTGAGATGGCGCTATGGCGGCTGTGCTGTAAATCCTTTTCATCATAGGCACAGAAGAAGTTGTTGTTGTTGTTGCGCAGTCTTGTGCGCAGCCTTTTATCACCGCCGCCCTCCCTTCCCCGTGCCTTTATTCTGCTTTTCTATGTAATTTTCCTTCATTCGTTTCATTTGGTGCAAGTCAAAACAAACTTTGTCAAGTTCGCCTCACACCAGCTGGCAGCTCTGATTTCCACACCCGCTTTCGCACACACTCACGCATGGGACGATGGATAAAGGAATTAGATGCTAAAAAAAAAAAAAAAAAAAAAAACGACAACCAGCGCTGCCATGGCAAACATATTGCAGGAAGTGTCAAATTGCCCCACTATATAATCTCGCGAAACCTGTGTCAGTGGTTGAATGAGTGGCTGTAAATGAAGGGGAGGGGCTTGAATGAGTGTTTCGGTTGGAGGTAGGGGGGTGGGGGGACTCAGATAAGCTGCCAAATAAGTAACCATGACTGCCTCATCACCTTGTCCGTTACTCACTCCTATCAAAGTGCTGGGGTTTGGTCTCCGCTCTCTGCTGATGGCTCCTCTGTCTCTGCCCATGTTGACTGTGCGTGGGATCACTGGCAGCGCGACGTGACGGCGCTGCCACCAACACTCAGCGGGAGAAGGTGGCCAGACCGATTCTCGGTGGCAGAGGGGGTGTGTGCTAATGGAAATTCATTAAAAGATGAAATCGGCTGCTGTGGAGCTGGAATAGCCGCGAGCTGCTGCGCACAGCTTCCCTTCGCCTTGTTTTTTTTACACTCCGCTCGAAATAATTGACGTACGAGCGTTTTTGATTTTCTCCTCCCTCCTCCGCCGCTCATTCTCGTTTTGCACGCGGCACTGCAAATAGGTCGACGTCTACTCAATCAAGTGGAAGTTAACTAGCCGTGAGCAAAGAGACCAGTTCAAGGGCTGCAGAATCCGTCGGGGGTGCGGCGGCGATGCAGGAGGAGGAAGAAGGAGGGGGGGAAAAAAAGAAAATCACAAGCACTGGAGGCGCCCTGACTGTTGGCAGTAATCCCTTTATGCGGTCATGTCGTATCCACCCCCCCACAACCACCCCCCCCGCCCCCATCCCACCATCCACATCCACCCGGGGTGGCGTCTGCCTGGGAGGCACATCAGCATGTCTCCCGACGGTCTCTCGCCACGCCACCGTGCTGAATCAATTCTTAATAAACCATCTGAAGGCTTCCTCTGCGATACCTTTCATTTCCCCGCTCCTCAAAGCTGCAGGGCAAATTAGCCTGCCAGGAGGACGAGAGGCGGAGGGAGGCAGGCAGGGGGGAGGGGGACGGAGCTGGGCGGGGGCGACGGGGAAGAAACAAGAAAAAAAAATTGACCCCACACCTGCAATTGAATTAACCAATCACTGTTCTTAATTAATTAGGGAATTACAAGCAGGGGTGTGGCTACGGGATGTGACTGACACGACTCGGCGCTGCATGATGGCGGCGCGGGGAAGTGGAGAAGGGGTGAAGGAGGCGAGGAGAGGCAGATGAAAGCTTAATACAAGCCCTCGGAGCAGAATAGAGAGGCTGTTACTTCTACACCTGCTCCCCTCCGCGCTCTGGTTTCCCTCTTCCTCCGACTGCCTTATATCATCCTCATCATGCCTTCCTCACCCCTTCACCCAACTACATCTGTCCCCTATTAGCCTGCACCCGCTTCCTGCCTCACGTCTCCCACGCTGCCTTATCCAGGCCCCCCCGGAAAACTATGTTTGCTAATGAGACGTGATTGACAGCTGGATTACACAATCAATTTGTGATCCTTTAATTTCCGTGTTCAGGACTCGCCCTCTCCCCTTCCGTTCAGCACTGACCCCCCCCCCCCCCCCCCGCCAACCCCCACACACACAAAGACCAGGCCCTTGGCTCCTGCTTCAGAAGGCAATCTACAGCGCGCTTGCACATTTGTGGCAGCGCACTCTCAAAATGTCCATTCCCGTGCGACGATTAATTGTGCTATTAACCTTTGCCAAAGCCGCGGCAGTAAAACATTCATTATCTTCCCTATACCCCGAGACCAACAGCATGTCAATCAGCACAGAGGACCACTGACTCCTTGCAGCACAATCCGTGGACGAGGTTTTGTCCACTGAAGTCCTAGCTAAAGGGATTTCGGCAGCTACCCTTATTTCAGATCCGCTGGAGTTTGTTTTCTTCTTCTGCTGCAGTTTGTCTGGGCTAAGACGGCAGCAGAACGCCACTTTTAAAGGAAGTCTGGATGACTAGTGGATCATGATGAGCTCTGCAGTTAGTTTGTGGTGAGACTGTGATCTAACCTCAATCAGAGCCAATCCCTCCCTGCGATTTATTATAAGTTGTAGTTTGTTATTACTATAACTGTTTTTTTACTTTTTTTTCCCTCTTATTATTCATCTTATACTTTTGATATTTGTTTCTTTAATTATGTAATTATAGTACATAGAGAGCCAAGTTACTGAAATTGTAATTGGTTTTGATTGGTTTCATTCAAGTTGGTGGCTGGAGACAGTGTAATATGTGGTGACCGGGGCTCCAACCAGTGTTGTCTTCTACTCCTTCCGCCAGCTTTTAGGAAACACATTCCGAGACGCATCAATGAGTGATGCGAGTGGGTAAATGAGACTTGCACTGCTGCATTAGCTCATCAACTGAATGGGACCAGAGCAAAGAGTGCGGTGGGAGAGAGAACTGAGACACAACGGCGTAGCGCTTTGTGCCTTTGCCCCCAGACCAAATGAAAGCCAACTAAAAATGTGGAGGCACCCGCGGCAAAATGCCAGCATGCCGACCCGTCGGTGGCTCTGCATTCCCCGCCACCGCGGAGAAGAGCAAACAGTGCCTCGTCCTCTCCTCCAGCCATTCCTCCTCCATCCCTATTCCTCCCCCATCTCCCCTCGCAGGAGCCCTCTCCCTCGGCGGCCACAGGATTCGCTTTGTTTTTGATCATCCTCAGATTCCGAGGCCGACAACTTATCTACTGCTGTACATTCTCCCGGGCCCAGAGGAGGAAAGCGGGGCCTTTTATTACCCTCGCTCTTTGCCTCTTCCTGTGATGTGCTCGAAAAGACAATAGGCAGATGGGGAGAGGGAGAAGAAAGGGACTGAGGCCAGCACGCTTTATAAAGTGTGTTGGTCCCCAGGCTTGCAACAACAGGCTTTCCAGACCCTCATTTACTGTAGACACGGCCTGACTCGCATTATTACAAGGCATTTTTAGCTTTGGCGAAGATTAAAAAAAAAAAAAAAAAAAAAAAAAAATGCTGCATCACACACACACACACACACACACACACACACACGCCAATCTGCAGCTTTTCGCCTCTGGCTCGCAGTTGTGTAGTGGAGCCACACAAAGCTCAGTATTTCTGATTTTTTTTTAAAAAAGAAAGTCATTAATTACAGCTTGAGAAAAAGGTTATGAATATATATTGCTAATTTGAATTGCTGTAAACATTGAAGGTACGAAGGTAAATACAACAGAGTTTAAATGAGATACCTGCCCTGGTTCGTAATAAAATGTGAAATAACAGCACAGAGGTTACATAACAGCCAGACTGCACTGTGGATGATACTTGGCAGTCGGCAGTCAGAAGTATGATTTGCGATATCCCACATGCAACGATAACCACAACCCGCTTGGACACACATTACACCCATATTGCGCGGAGGCCTGTAAATCATATTCATGTTGCGAACGTACATCTGGTATTTTAGACATTATTCATATGCTGGTAGTTGCTCATCTCTGCGCTGTCACGACGGCGCTCGTCAACGCGGCGGAGGGTCCGCGCCGGGTTCCTGGATCGGAGGGAGTCGTACGGCGCGCGAGCCCAAACCGGTTTCATTTCATGCGGACTGAGGATTCCAGCATTTGGCAGCCGGCTCCCGACATCAACTATGCCAAAACATCCTCGAACAACAATTTAACATTCATCCGCAACCTCAGACAGTCTAACTAGCCCTCTCGCTGCCTCCAGCCACGGAGACGCCTAACGATCCCGCACCACCCCATTGGGGGAATCAATAGGCTCTGCCAGAATCTATCTTGACATAAATCACCCGACATTCTTTGCAAAGACCAGAGCTCCTCTGGAAGCACCTTTTGTTGGCCCCATATTATCGTATAGCTAGTTGGGTACCATAGGCCAAGGAGCCATGGGACTCATCATTGTCTTCTGATTAATTAAAATCACTGGCACTCTGTTTTTTGACCCCTCCGACTCAGTCAGCCCTTTCTCTCCTCCGGTCCCTTGTGCTTCTCCAAGGCCTCCTCGTTCTGGGAGAAGGATTGACTGCGGGCTGAGCTTAAGAACTTAATGGTGAACATTCGCGCCGAGTTCAGGACACAATTAGTGATTACCAGACAGCCGCGCCTTCTGAGGGCTTCCGTTCTTCGTTTCATCCTCCCTTTAACAAAGGCGAAGGATCTCCAAGCAAAAGGAATAGCATATGAGGCTGTAATGCTCGTGGATTTGTCCTGCCAACATTCTCAGACAGATCATAGGCTTAAGCTGCTTGATTAGAAAACTAGTGAGAAATGAACTAAAGTCTCTTTAATTAGCAATAATGATCTGATCTGATTTGGCGGAAAGCAGCCACGGTGGGGAGATAAAGGGGTGGCCGGGTTAGAGGTGAGAGCCACCAGCCATTTTCATTTCCCTGCCTAATGTTATATTCATATCACAGGAATCACCAGTGTTCAAAATAATGGTTGTAAATGAGCTTGAACTCTCGTGCTCTTTAATGATGTTTTGTTACAAATTATCCAAACTTAGCTCATGCATTTTTAATCGGCCCAGTGCTTTTAATGACCGCGGAGATCGAAAGTTAAAATAGTAAGATGTACGCGTATGTATGTGTGTGTGTGTGTGTGTGTGTGTGGGGGGGGGGGGGGGGGGTTCCGAAGTAACCGATGCATCAAATTGGTGTCACCCACCCGTCTTTTTCCATCACAGCGTGCTCCCCCCCGCAAAATAAAAAAAAAAACAAAGGCTGAATCATCACTCCGTCGATTGCCTCCATGATGGCTCCATTTGTAACTTTCATCAATTAGATTGTAATTAAAACGCTTACGCAGACAAAGGCCGGCGGCGGAGTAGTTGGGAGTGAGTGGGCAGGAAGAGGAGGCCACGCTGTTTGGGGCCAGGCCAGCGCTGCACTGGAGTGGCGTAGTGGAGTAGTGGGCGGCCCAGGAAGGGAGGCTGACTCCAATTTGCATGTGCTTGGCATCATGGCGTCATGTTTTTGTGTCCTATTGCGTGCAAGAGTGTGTGTGTGCGTGCGTGCGTGCGTGCGTGTCCGCCATGGCAAGTGTGCGCACATTTGCCTGAAATGAAAAACCGAGTGCCGCGGCAGCGTATGATAATGCGCTAGCTGCTTTAGGGGACAGAGCCTTATCTTGCACTTCCTTTCAGCACCCGTCGAGAAGAAAGTCTCCCCCCCTCTGCAGCCTCTCCTTCACCCTTCCTGCTCCGAGACGGGCTCAGCTGAAGGACATGGTCAGTTTGACTCTCAAGCAAAGAGGAAAATGGCCTTGTAGGCTTATCGTTGTTATCCTGCGGCTGTAATCCCTGTGGCTCCACATCCCGGCGAAAAAAGGGGAGCAGCACTGGGAGCGTCTGGCATTGCTCTCGCTCCGCCAGGCAAACTATTCCACCGCGGACCATGGGGACACCTTACAAGAGCCACCGTGGAGTTTTAATCTGACACGACCGAGGAAGAAGAAAAAAAAAAAGAAAAAGAAAGAATAAAAAAAACACCTGTGTGTGGTTGTGTGGGTTTCTGTGTGTGTGTGTGTGTGTGTGTGTGTGTGTGGGTGTGTGTGTGTTTGCAGAGGAGTGAGACAAACCATGGTGTCCCTTGTCACCTTACAGCCTTCGCGGCCCATACACACCATCTGTGCATTAAAGAGCTGGAGTCCGGGCGAAGTATTTAAACGGCTTTAATGTCTTCAGGAGGGCCATAACCTTGGTCCTGTCGGACCCCAGAAGGCCCATCACGCCGAGGCGGGAGGGCCCTTAATGTAGCGAGCAGATGACAAGGATGCAGGGTTCACACGCGCGGGAGGCTAACTCAATCTGCAGGAAGTCCCCCACGTTTGTTAATTTCCTCACCCTCCCTCCCCGTCTCTTTTGTCCCCTGCTCTCAAAACAAAGGCAGAAGATGTCAAAAAATCTCATTAAAAACTATAATCGCCACCACCTGCTTTCTTCCCTTTCTTCCGCTCCTTCTTTGCTACACACTTTTTTTTTTAATTACCAGATTGGAAAAAAAAAACTGTGCCTCGGCCACCTGCAAGGCGCACCGGACACCAACCTTGATGCGCAAAATATCGTCCTCTGTCGGGGAGGGGAGCGGGCCGCACACAGGCCAAGCACACCGCAGTTTCTCACAGTGCGGGTTCCGCAGTCTATTGCCATTAATCAAGGAGGACTCCAGCAGGTGTGATGGCCAGCCCAGCCTCCGTGGCCAATCTGGGGAAAGACGCTCGTCTGCACGCTAACTGGGGGAAGGAACGCTAACCATGTGGCTAAATGGCACATATGAGCCTCTCTGGTAAAAACCAGCAAACAGCTCTTTAAACAATCGGAGACATACATCAGGCCGGGGCTTTGACGTTTATTGTAAAAATGTGTCCATATGCTATTGGTAAGAGCTCCCCGGGGCCAGATTAGCCTCTGACATGAAGAGTAGAACGCAGCACCTCCTGCGTTCCTGCAGTGTCTCGGGCTCCCCGCGGAACCGCAGACTCACGTCAGCCTCGTGCGTCTGTGTAATTAATAACCGCGGATAACGGATGCGTCTGCGCCCCCGCGCGTCGCGTCTCCAGCGCTGGATACCCTCCCCGAAAAATTAACCGTAAACCATGTAATATTTCAAACAGATGGCGGAGCGCGAGCGAGGATTTGTGTTGTTATTTTGCATTACAATAGAGATTAGATGGTCATACGTGAGCCGGGTGGGGAACGCGGGAGTGACGGGGTGGAGGGGGGTGTGGGGGGTGGGTGGATCGAAGGGGGAGCGTGCTTCTGAGACGAAAAAGTGACGACGGCGGAGGAAACAAAGAGGGAGTTTTTGGCAGAAAACAGGAAGAAACAAAGGAGGGTTGTATTTCAACACTACCCTTCCCTCTTTCTCAGAGTCTGGCTGCTATTGACCCAGATAGACCGCTGGCTCGCCGCATCATAATATTTGGGGCGAAGCTAAACAAAAAAAAAAAATCCAAACAATCTTGACAAGGGGGAAAAAAAACAAACCTGCTGATGTATTGTCCGTCCCTGTGTGGCGCTTGAGAAGGAATCTTTTATTCCACCCTCCGTGAGTCACTCCGCAGTCCCCGAATCAGCCACAAAAGCATTGTGCGCGTGCACACGTGAAGGCAGAAAACTCCACCGGCAACTCTTGATACATTAGTTGTATATTCAGCCATTCTTTTTTTCCACACAATGCAGGCAAAATTGACACTCACCGTATATCAAATGCTGCAGTTTAAGTGATATTCAGAATACAAAGCCCGAGGCCAAATAACAGGCCGGCTATTGGATTTTGAGAAATTCTTCGCTGAGAAGCTCCGCAACCGAGGCAAGTGAGACTCATCACCCGAGGCCTTGTGAACGCCCGCTGGAGCACATTTTTTTGGAAACACTATGCGGGAAAGAAGGGGTGGGGGGTGAAAAAAAATTACAGCTCTGAACAATTCATCTTGTTGAGAACACAGGGCCTCTTACCCATTCCCCTTACTGTCTGTTTTCTTTCTTTCTCTTTCTTTCGCTCTGTCTCATAGCCAGAATGAAAAACAAGCTTGCACTGAAGGGGAGCAAGAAGGGATCTGGGTCAGCGAGGCAAGGCATAGATTTAAATGTCATCAACTGCGTGGTGAATCTCCAAATGGCAGCGGCATATGAAGACTGTGGAAAAGATACAGTGTGTGTTAGTGTGTGTGTGTGAGAGAGACAGAGAGACAGAGAGAGAGAGAGAGAGAGAGAGAGAGAGAGAGACAGAGGGAGGGTGAGAGTGAGAGGATGCAAAGTGTGCAAGGGTGAGAAAGAAGAAAAAACAAGAGTGCTTGAAGTGCAGCAAAAAAAAAAAAAAAAGTCCCGAGGAGCAAATCATCTGAGCTCCGGCCCGCAGCTTTGAGGGTCACCTAATTACCCACATCCACGCCATTTGCTCCGCTTGATGAGCGTGTGCGGAGATTTCCAAAATGAGAGCGGGCGCTCGGCTGGAGGTTTGCAAAACAGACGGACGAGCGCGGAGGGGGAAAGAGCAGCCCCGACGCTTGCTTGTCAGCACAGTTGTGTCAGACGTGTCTGAGGGAGAAAAAAAACAAAAAAAAAAGCACACAAAACAAAAACACGCAGACTGTCTGACAGTCACACAGAATCAAAAGCACTCACATCTTCTCTTTCTGTCTCTGCTGCTGCTGCTCGCACACAGGCTGGCGCTTTCCCTGAGCCCTACGGTCAGACACACTTAAACTGATGGCCGCCCAAAAAAAAAAATAAATAAAAAATCCCACCAGTAACCCAAACCGAGTCCAAGGTCAGCAGAGCCGAAACCGCCGGCACTTGGCTTTCGGATACATAGGATGAGGTTACATTCGCGCTGACTCCGTTTGCCCGGGTGAGGCTGGCCGGGGGCCCAGCTCACACTTTCCCATCTGTACAAAAAAAGAAAAAGCCGAGAAAAAAAAAAAAAAAACACTTCCAACGTTGTAACAGCATCTCCTGCCCATCCATATATCAAGACTTGGAATTATTGAAACGACCCAGTATTTTCTAAACCACTGAAACGGAGCCTGAAAACATTTTATGGTATGGTTTTACAGCCAAGAAAAACAGTTGCTGAAGTGCGTGCGTGCGTGTGTGTGCGCACGCGCGTGTCGAGGGTTAGTGTGTAATGCTAACCAGGCCTGGCACCGCTCTACCTCTAATGGTGCCCAGAGTGTGTGAGGGGGGTAAGGAAGCTGTCATAGCTCTAATGAAAGCCAGGCGCACGGTACAGCAGGGGACTTTTTGGCCCCGGCTGTGTTAAACACAGAGTGCACGTACACACGCACGCACGCGCGCGCACGCACGGTGAGCTCCAGACCCCCCATTTCAAACGCGAGTCTCCACTCCAGAAACCCCCGCTGTTGATCAGCTGTCCGTGCAACATCTTTCAGAGGGATGGGAAAACAGGAATCAATTTGCCTCGAAAAATGTAAATAGGGCCATCATCTGAATCAGCGTGATCAATATGCTGCACCATATGCACGTCAAGTTTGAGCGAGCGCCTCGGAATGCGGTTTACTGTGCTGGCGGCGACGGCGGGGAGGGGGAAAAAAAAAAAGGCGAGCAGCGCCCTTGTTTAGCGCTCGCTTCGGAGGGGTTCCCAGATCAGCACAAAGGCGATCCATTCTCCCAGCGGGGAGACGCAGGGTGCAGAACTTGTGCTCGAGGTTCTGCTCAATAAAAAAGGCTCGCCTGGCGAAGCACAGACGTTTCAGAGGAGGACAGTCAAAGCGCTGTTTAGCCAACAGCAAATGTGTTGAATGTGGAAAATGATACGTGGAAAGGGTGAAAAATAAAAAAAAGAAGTAAAATGAAGAGACTAGTCGATGCAAAATGGTGAGGAACTGCAGCTGCTGTCTGGTTTAGATAAAATAAGAAAAGACAGGAGGCAGAGATGAAACGCAGAGCTTCAGCTCTGGGAGTGACCAGGATCAGGGACGAGGACATCATAGGGACAGCAGTGCATGCTAAGCGTTTGGAGATAAAGCCAGAGAGGCTGGACTCAGATGGTCTGGACGGCAAGTATCAGGGTAGAAGGATGCTGAGGTCGGAAGTGGCAGGCAAGAGGCCCGGAGGAGGAGCAGAGAGGAGATTTATGGACGTAGCGAGAGAGGACGTGAAGCCGGTTGGTGTGAGAGAAGCGAATGCAGAGGATCAGGATGGAGATGGAGGCAGATGGTTGGCTTTTGCCACCGCTGTAGGCAACAGCTTAAAGAAGATGAAAAAGGAACAAGCAGAGGAAGAGGAGGCCGTGTAAAAGGTGAACGGATCATCGACAACAAATGTGATTTGCAGGATCCAAAGAAAATCTGTTTGGTGGCTCAAAATTGAAAAGCGGCCACGGAGAAGCCAGAATGGATGGTTTTATCATTTTTATTTTTTTGACTCTGATTTCTCTACCAGCGATAAACAATTTGCAGTTCAAGTTGACAGTTTTGTCCTAGAAAAAATATAAAAAATGTAACACATTCATCACCCCGGCTCCGTCTGGATCATCATCTCCATCATGGTCAAGGTCCCAGTTCTGTCCTGCCCAATATTCCCCCTGCGGCTAACATGTATGTACGTACGTGTGCAAGTATGTATGTATACAGTACACATACATAGATGTGTGTGTGTGTGCATGCGTGCGTATGATTGGCTGTCATTCCGCCGGCCGCCCCAACTGACGGTTTTGGGTTAAACAATGTTATTATTTAAGGCCTTCCAGCCTCCCTGCCCTCCAACACAGCGACACCCCTGCCTGCTATAAATCACTGCTTGATCCCTGTAAATCACATGCTGCGCGTGTGTGTGTGTGAGTGTGTGTGCGCGCGAGGGGGCCACTGCAGCTGTTCGTGTGTCACAGCAAAGACACCCTCATTTCACACTGCGAGATCCTTTTAAACGACACAGAAGAAAGAATGAATAAACGTGGGATCAAAAGATTCAGCGTATTTGCCTTTTAATGGGGTTACTTTTATTTTATTTTTAGGCGTCAGCATGTTTTGTGTGATTTTTGTTTCTATTTGGTCTCACAACACAGCAGCGTTTCAAGCTTTACGTGAAAGGGGAGGGGGGGAAAAAAAGGAATTGCATTGTGAAATCAAACTAAAGTATCTATTGCTTGGCGTAAATTGATTTCTTTAAACTGAAAAAAAAAATAAAACAAAACAAATGGCGTCAGACCACCGAAGATTAGTTTCTACCTGAGTGGAGACACAGAGACAATTTCATCTCCTCCAGGCCAAACCAGATAAATAACGCTCCCTGAAACAAATGGCTCCTGTGCAAGCGAGATAGCTTATTCAGTTTGTTTGTGATTGTGTTGACACCCCCTGCTGGGCTGAGGACATCACTACCGCGCAGGCGGCAGGCTTACTACTACGCGGCGCTGCCGCATCCATAATGTACCAGAGATGATGAAACTCCATGATAAATCCCTCCACTGTGGACTGACAACACCAAACGCACGGACGCGTGAAAATAAAAGATGCAAGAGATAAAACAAGGAAGAAAGGGAGACGTCAACCCTCCCGTTCTACTATTCCACTGTATACCCCCGCCTAAAGTGCCCGTGTGAGTGTGTATGTGTGTGTGTGTGTGTGTGTGCGCATAAGAGCGTGCACACTCAGGAGAGTCAGTCTAGACGGCTGTATCCCCGCCAGGTCTCTTCCTGCTAAGGAGAGTGAGAAATATATACTGTGCAGCTGCCGAAGACACAGTCGACCCACAAAAGAGCTATTGTGTGCCCACAGCAAAACAATGCATCTTAGCTGAGCTATGAGGGGGAGGAGGGAGGAAAGAAAAAAACAGAAGAAAAAAACACGGGGATCAATAGAGAATTGCAATTAGCCCACATTGGCAGGAGCAGTGCCAGATTAGACACAGGATGTCGATTCCATTTCCTGCACTATCGGGCCCTCAAAACTTGGTCGGCTCGCTGTGTAATTGGAGCGACGCGCAACGTAAACCGGGACGGGAGAGACGCCGAGGTGTGAAGGTGAGACGTGAGATCGCAGCGGCGAAGTCGGTGGTTAATTTCGGAATGTAAAAGAGGCTCTTCTTCTGGAAGAAGCAACAAAGTAAAAACTGCTGCGGCGCCACAAAGAGGCAGACCGACTCTGGGAGATACGAAAGGCCCTCGTGGTGACTATGTACTTCATTTCATGCTCCTTTGAAAAAAAAAAAAAAAAACTTCATTTCAAAACTGCATTTGGTGTAGCACGTCCCTCACTCATCCACTTCCAAAACCAGCCTTCGCGTCAGCGCCCGACACGCTGCCTTTTGAGTCGTTCTTGATGAGGTCAACTGCAATTCACCGCCGCACTTGTCTCACATAACCCTCAGCGTCAGCCTTGCAGATCCATTTTGGGAAGAAAAAAAAAGAACTGATAGAAAAAGCCATTTCTTAAAGAGGAACGAGCGAATCTTTTCAGTCACAGGGCCACAGAGTGAAAGCACACACGTCACACGTTTCCACGTCAGCCGCCTGGACAGAGCGAGCTGGAGTCGTCCCCGCCCCCGGTCGCACGCAAGGCACCATTAAGTGTGCTTAACGAAACAGAAAACAGGCCGACGGGCCAATTAGGGACTGGGGGGGGGGGGTGGTCCTACCTTTGAGGATGCGCCGGTCTTGCAGTACATCCCTTGAAACTAGGACGGAGTAGAAGCTCTGCGAGAAGCCAGCCTGGCAGGGACCTTTGGAGGCGCGCTCGCCATTATTCCTCTGCAAAGAGAGACGATACAGTGTGAGGTGTCGATACGCATGGATCCCATCGATTTCTTGCTCCTCTTTCGTGGGCCCCTCGAGAGGAACCCGCACGAGTGGGGGGGGGGGGGGGCATGCATTCAACAAGTTTATTAGCCGTCTGCTTCCCCCCGTGCACGGTCACTCACTCTTCTTCATCTGTTGGCTGCTATTTAGCAAAGGGGGTGGGGGGGGGACAACTGGACACGAGGGATGAGAGCTGCTGGGGTTTTCCCTTCTTTTCATTTTCTCTCATTCAGGGAAAATGCTCTCAGGGTCAAGTGAGCGGCCGGCACAAAGAGCACAGGTAGAATTTTCTCACTGTCTGTGAGACCTGGGTTCAAGCAACTGTGGAGGGGAAACTGAGCCGTGCGTGTGTGTGTGTGTGTGTGTGTGTGTGCGCGCGCGCGCGACAGCGCCAGCGTCAACTCGTCTGCAGAAAACTCGGCTCCCAGCAATCACTGTTGGCTAAAGTCGACCGTGCAAAAGATGCCAAGCCGTGCCAAAAAAGAAAAAAAGAGAGGACGCACGCGCGGGCGCGCACCCACACAAATCGGCGGCGATTTGGCGATGGCGAGGTGGATTTAGCGTGAGAAACGGGAAAGCGCGTTACGTTACGCACGGGATCTTCCCTGGTCGCAGGAAATAACACGGTGGTTTAGAATAATAATTATAATACTGTTAAAGAATCGAATGTGGGTTTTGCGTCACAGGAGCGGAAGGGAGCGACGACTGGTTTAATAACAGGAAGACAAGTTTAACTTAATGTAACTTGTGTTTTTGAGATGACGGCGGCGTCAGTTTGTTTGAGAATGAGGATCTCAGAACGAAGGCATCACCCCTCCACAACTGCGTCTCAACTTGTGCCGCGGATGAATCCAACGCGAGCCGGAGAGACGGATTAAAAGGGATCGTTAACTCTTTTTGTACTCCAGCAGTGTTTTCTTTTCTTCTTCTTCTTTTTTTTAATCATTGGGGAACCAATTAGTGCACTTGTAGAGAGGAAAGGACCGCAGCAGCAGCAGCAGCACAGCCATGCAGCTGACACCGGAGCCCCATCCGAGCTGACTTTTGATTCGAGCTTGTGAACGGCTGAGACAACTGCTGCCCTGTAAGCCCTCAACTCAGACCGCTACACCTAGAAAACAAACAAACAAAATAATAATGTTTTTTTTTTGGGGGGGGGGGTGGGGGGGTAATCAAACATTTCCTACCCCGATTGCCTGCAGAACACTGGCGACTACCAGGACCACGGTGAAGTCGGATCTCATCGCGGCGAGCGGGGCGAGTCTGGGATGCCAGGACCGGGTGCAGAGAAGAGAATCGAGTGGGTCTTTCTTCTTCCTCTTCTTGTCCCCTCCAAACAGCGAGTGATAATCCCCTTCCTCCTCCTCTTCTTCTTCTTCTTTCTCTTCTCACTCTCCGTCGCGTCCTTCCGTGGCGCACCGTGCACTGTGCTGCTGCTGCTGCTGCTGCGGCTCTGCTCCGACTTTCTCCGCTTGTCTCAACTGCAGGTGAGCGCTCAGCTCGGCACCGAGGCGCAGCCAGCCAGCGTCACTCTCCCACCCCTCCCCTCCCCTCCTCCCATCGCTCGATGCGGGAGGGAGAAAAAAAAAAAACTCAGCGCGCACGCACATACACACGCGCGCGCACTTAAAGGAACACCGGTGGGAGTCGGCGGTGCAGCCAGACCCCCCTGACGTCTCGCCGGTCTCTCTCTCTATTTTTTTTTTTTTTTTTTTTTTTCTTAATCCGTCTCCTCCTTTACTGCGACCCGAAGTCTCGCACGGTTTTAAACGAGGGGTCTCGGTTCGAGTGACCGTGCGCAAAAATGTGCAAGGCAAAAAAGGGGTGACGTGCACATCGCTACTTTCAAGCTCTGCGTCGACGGTGAGGCACTTGAGTCGTTCCTTTGTAAAAATAACAAATATTATACGTTGTTAAGATAAACATTTTAAAAAGATGTATTTATGAAAATGAACTGAAAGGCTCCAGTTAAGAGATTTCGATCCCAGGCCTATGAAACAATGTATCCAGAACATAATTGATTATCGGCAAAATCTTGAGACAATGTGTTTAGCCCTCTGTTTACAGCCTGTGGTATAAATGCTGGGTAAATTCAGCTCCCTGCTGAATTTGATGATTTGTCGTGTTTTTCCGTGTGGGGACAAAAAACATGTTGCAATAGGGCGCCAGCAAGGTTTCAGCACCCTTTGTGACATCACGATGGGAGGGATTCTGTAGCAGACAAAAAAAAAATGGCGCTTGCAAAAAGAATTCTGACTTCTCTCATTTCCAATTCAGCTTCACGCTCCCTTCTTTTCTTACTGCGCTTGTTTTCACGAGCATGTAGCGCACAGGTGACAAAAAACGAGCTTGAGCCAATAACAGAATAAGGAAGGCATGTCACAAGCACCTAATTATAGAGAAGAAGCACTGTCTATGATGACATTTCGCACACTGATCTACACTGAATCTATTAGTGGGTTCATTCGCGGCAGCTAAAGCGGTGATAGCCGGAGAACACCATTAGTCAGTAGGTGTGATATGCAAAGACGTAAAATGCCATTTAATGAAATATCTGTCAGCAGAGTCTCGCTGTAGCCTGAGCGGCGCTGGCTGAGCAGCGGCTTATTGGGCCGCTCGTTACAGCATTGAAATTGGATGCAAGTGACATCATCAGCAAAAGCTGCCACCACATGCAGACAAGATTTATGGTACAAATGGATGATTGATTTTTTTTTTTTCCTTCCGTCAATGTTTGATTTGTTGTCATTCTTACTACTGTTTTGGATCATTACCGTGTGATGCGGCAGTTTGCAGCATGGTTTTGATGAGTTGCCACTGCCTGATGATCACATCAGATTCCTCTCCTCCTTTTTTCTTCTGTCTTCACTAGATTGGGCCCCTACCATGTGTCCCTTAGTGCACCTAAAACACTTTTTTTTTTTGTTTTCACTGAACTATGTCTTGACCATTTAATGAATTTATATATTTGTGATTGTCAATATGCGGGCTCCTGGCTTCCCGAGTGTTTACTAAACTGAAACTTGCTTGATTTGTCGACGCAAGTTCCACAGTTTATTAATATTTAATGAAAAATAATGCCATAACCCTTCTTTCTACTGTGTTAAATGTTAGCTGCAGTACAATTCAACCTATGAAACCAATCCAAACATTTGCATGTAATGTCAGTTTTGGGCCCAAGTGGAGCCATGTAAATGAAAGCTTCTTCCAATCATTGTAGCTCTTGCCCTCAGGACAACACCTGTGGGTCTGTGAGCCTTTGTGCACCAGGCCGAGACGCTAAAGGCAAGACTTTGCACTTCAGCCGCGGATGCCAAGGGGTCTGCTGTGCATCAGTGAAGGCGTAATGGTTTGGTTAGTGACGCCAAAGGGTACCCTGCGTGTCTGGATAAGCCCGACGGTGCCTGACAAGAATGTTGCTGTACAATGGACATGAATGAGAATTGTTCCAGCTTGATGAACTCCATAAAGTCCTGGCTGCTTGTTATTTTCAAACTGCAACACTGCAAAGCTGAATGACTGTAAATATCTTGAAATAAACTCATTTCCTCGAGCTGAGCCGTACCAAAGACCTTCTCATATCTAAAAATGCTTGACTGCTTATTCACTAAGCACCATAAAGCCACCTATTACTGTTTTCCTCTGTGACCGAATACTGTCCTCTGGTGAGATAAAGTCTCTCCCTGTACATAAAACAGAATAATATGCTGGTGAGTCCATCCCTCTCTTGCCTTTTTTGCTCTAGCCACTAATGATCTTTACTTTCTGCACTCTCTGATTATCAGACTGGTTTCCATATCTGCTTATTGAGCCAATGGGCTCTAATCCTATCAAAAAGAGTATGACTCTGCATTAGTGGGCGGCTGCTCAAACAATTTCCTCCGCGCAATATCCAGACATCGTTCCTCATCTGATCCCAGTTCCTCAACCCAAGGATTAGCCTCTACAATATCCAACCCCTTTTATTAATACTACATTGTTTGATGGTCTCCAAAACAGAGTTGTTGTTTTTTTACCTTCTATGTGTTTTCCCCTCCAGTGGACTCCTCAGCATCCATGTTTTGCTCATATGGCACCTCACTACATACATAAATCAAATGTCAGTTTGGATCAAGTCTGATGTGTACAAATTCTGTGACACTGAAGAAGAAAAAAATTCAGAACTTGTCAATAGCTGGTGAAGTCATAAGCATTGAAATGCATTTGTACAGAAAAAAAGTAACACAGACTACCACCCCCTATTGACTTATGTATGACAGATTTATTTAAGTGAATAATGGAGCTCCAACACTTGTTTATGGCCTTTTGCGATCATAGAAGATAGAATATGCAGCGATCAAGGCAACCGAGAAAGTAAAACGGCTGGGAAATGACATTTTTCAGAAGTTGTGGGGATATTTTCACAGAGCTGGGTCACAGCCAAGTGCGACTATCTAAGCTGTGCTGGCAGAGTGCAGCCTTTACTCAGGTCAGCATTTATAAGGTGTTGTTTACTTTGATGATGTTTTGCTGATGTGCTAGATCACACACTACAGTGCAGCCTGTCGTCTGCATTTTGTCACCACCAACACACTTTTGGCTTTGACGCCCTGGACTTTCCCTACATTTAAAGCTAGTCTGCTGGAGCGGGAGAATTGCTGCGATTGATTCTTTGACTGTGCAAAAGATATGAAATATCTCCCTTGACAGACACAAGCTATCTGCTCTTGTAACAATCGAACTTTAAAGTTTTCTCCTTGTGAAAGTTATCTTGGTCATGTAAAGGCTACACTATCATCTGCATTTCAGGTGGTTGCAGTTTGGGCAAATTGTAGGTTGCTGTTTTTTGTTTTTTTTTCTTTCAGGATTGTTCAGAATGCATTCATAGATAATGTCATTACTTTAAAGCATTAAAGCAATTTGAATGCAGTTTAAATACAATATTTGAGACATGGTTTGAATATGCAAGCATTGGGAGTTAGTCATGTGATTTAATTTTCATCTATGAAGGCTTTTCCTTTGAAAAAAAGACATTTAAATCCGCAGGAATTGAATTGAGAAGTTGCTCTTGATTTAACGGAGGGAAAGGGAGTAAACTACACTACACTGCTTTACTCCGTCAGTTGTGACTTAAAGTGATAAGAACGACTTGAATGACATCTGCGATTTTTAATTGGTTTATTTGCAGATCAATAAACAGATATCGGGTAACATGAGTTATTTTAAGTGGTACTTCACTAACAGGAACTTGCCACCTGGGCTTTGGAGTTTAGCAGGCAGCTAAAACCTTCAGCTTACAAGGAAATTAAAAGGTACAATCACTCACCTGCAGCAAAGGATAATAAGCAGTGAAACAATAGTACACTGTTGTGAAAGAGATACAAGGGTGGTCAACTCTTAAAATACTAATCAAAAGCTTCATTACAAGGAACCGTTTACAAGAACACTGGGAAATCAGTTACTTCATTGGGTCTAGGATTTTAATCCACCTATTAAAGGACCTGCATCTGTATGTTTCAGTTTCGAATAAAGGCTTAACAACACTTTCGACATGTTGTATGCACCATGTGATCACGCCTTGGTTTGTTTTTATTTTTTATTCATAATTTATTGAATGCAAAGATTTCTTTGTTAACGGTGCTTGATTTTGAGTGGGCAAAACATAATACCTGCTTTCTATCCAGCGAGCTCAGTTTATTGAAACTACAGCAGTTTTCAGTGCTTCGGTGTGCTCTTAAAGCTGATTGAAATTCCACCAGGATATTGTCTTCCTCAAAGCAGGCCTTTATCTGCACTGAAGCTATCTTTTCCGCCATCGCTGTGTTGTAAAGACTTGATGAGTTGCCTGATTTCGCACGTAGGGTGCATTCAAAAACTTTATTAAACCCAAAGCGGTAGCAGTGGTCGTTGCTGTTGATGATATAAATATTCATGTCTCATTCAGAAATAATATCGGTTGACATCACTTTTAGAAACCTTTTGTTTGAGGCCAACACAGTGGAATGAAAAGAGCTGATAAATTAGGAAGAAAGAGTTAAAATTTTGCAGATTCCCTCAGGTCAATGTTGCAACACACACGAAAAAATACATTTAAAAAAGGCTTGTGATTGCTGCTGCTATACATTTTTTTCTGACAAACAAATCAAAGTGACACTCTGGAGGACCAGCCATTACTGGTGTTTGGGAGAGTATTTCATTGTCATAAAGCTTCTTGGCAATAAATCTTGAACCAATGTTTAGCCAGTTTATTTCCCTGTTAAATGTTGCCACAGTTGTAAGAAACATGAATTTGTGGGATTGGCAGCTGAGCTAATGTATGTGGGTTGATCCATTAGAAAATTATTCAAATTATCTCCGCAAATGACAACCGACCGTATTCTGCCACTGACACCCTGTTTATTGTTGTTTGGGGGGCATTGGTTGATTGACGTTGGACACATTTTTTGACAGTCTCGTCAACCTACTTTTGTGTCCAGTCAGCCAAAGTTGATGTTGGTCACTTAACCAATCAATCAAGTGTTGATTGTGGTTGTGGTGAGGATGAATACTGGCATCCTCTCCACTCCCAGATTCTGGAGGTATGCTCTAATAGACCAATTCCGTTGGGGTGACTCTTCTAGGAGGAGCGAGTTCAGTCCCAGACTGTGGATATATGAGACTACCTCGTTTAAGAGTCTCATCTCAATGTCTCTCTGCATTAAGCCTGTCTCTGTTGCTGACAAGCCTTGTTTTTCCAGTGAGGGAGATGCCGCCCCACCCTGTCACACCACCAAAAGATGGCGCAGTGATCAGCCCTACGTTCTCTGCGTCATGTTCACATTTTGACACTACCCTCCAGCTGCTGTAGGCAGAATCTGGACTCATCGTCTATCATAATGTTCCTCCACATGTTCAACTGCCAATCAGGCACCGGAAAGGCAGCACCTGGGGGCACCGGAGGCTCAAAACAAGAGTCAATAACAACGGCAAAATAAGCGGTTTGGCAGAGAATATTCTATTCAAATTTCTCATGGGTCCAACCCACACAATCAGCTCTGCTGCTCACCCACAAAGGCATGTTCCTACAAATGTGGCACCACCATGAAAGGGAATTAACCAGACTTTCAATTGGCATTTTCGGGCAAAATAGCAAAATGTTATTGCCAAAAAGCATTGCTATAACAAAAGGCATAATCCACCAAACCCAAATGTTCTTACTTTGGTTGGTAACTTAACTTAATTTCATTCAAAAAAAATGTTTTTTTTTACCTCATATAATTACAATTCAAATGCATTTATTGCCCAATCATCTGAACTTTTTGAGCTCTAAAATCAGGATTGTGTGGGCTTAAGCATTTGTTTTACTTTATTAATACAAGTCGTAAATATTTTGTTTCTTATTCTTTAATAATGTGACCAATCCTGAATATTGCATGATTAAATCCCAGGACTGGCAATGTTTTGTGTTAGGGGCCAACACAACACGCAAACGCGGGGATGTGACAGACAACAAATCCTACAAAGACTTGCGCTGGTATTGGGCAGAGGGTCAGGTGAGAGGGATGGGGTTTGATATTTAGGCTGTGTGACTGGATCGGCTCACGTTGGCCTTCACGCTTACCTGAGCATTCTTGTTCGTATGTGGCATTTCGAAAGCGTAACGCTGTCCGGATGTACGCCGTCAGACATAAAGCGGTCTGCACAGTCCCTGCAGATGTTGATATTGTCAACTATGCTCCATGGACCGGTGGAATCAGCTACTTGACAGACAGGAACAGAAGAAAGGCACATCAGGCTGTCCACGGCGGATCCATTTGAGTAATCGCCTGCAACACTGACACAAGAAAGAGAGACAGGGAGGCGTTCATATCAAGGCAATGCCCTTGTGCGATACAAAATACGGAGGGTCTATTGGGGAGGGAGAAAATATGTCGGCGGCCACTGTCCCCTTTGGTCCATGGATGCATTTGCGGCAATATTATGACATTCAAATTAAAAAAAAATTTAAAAATGCATAGCAAGTTGTTCATCTCCCAGGAATACCACAGTGTTCTCCAGTGTAACGAGCACTGGACCGCCACTGAATCACATGGTACAGGTATTAAAACAAAGGATACAATGGGAGCGTTGCTGTTTTCGCGGACAAAGAAGGTACATCGTATCGCAAGCCCTCGTGGCATTTTGCACGTTAATAACAATACGGCCTGTCATGTTCGCAGGCTGTGCGATTGTTTGCATAGTGGGGTGTCCATTCGCCACTGTTTGATGTTTATTGACACAGTGACAGGAGGTGGTTTCATTTTGGAGGGCAGGGAGGAAGAGGAGATTTGCATGCATAATCTCACGGTTGGGACGGCCAGTAAACAAGGAGCAGGAGAACACACACAGAGGGCGTACAGTGTCAGTGTTCACTCTAGATGCGATGACGCTGCTAATTATGTGCAAGAGAACAAACATTTGCGTTTGTCTACTGCTCATTTATCTACATTCTCTTTTATTTTCAATTTTTGAACCAGGAAGATAGACAAGGAACAGACCAATGTGTTACTTTTGTACAAGTTGTTGGTGCTGCAAGAATCCTGACAATTAGGGGTTGGCAGATCAATCTAAACCAATCAATAGTAATTACCAATACTAACATTACAATTGTTTTTAGATCAATTTTGAACTTGTGTCAACTATCCCAGCTTGCCTTTGTTTAGATGTGTGTACCACGTACTGTATGTGACTCAGCAGTTAGCGACACATATTCTGTTGATGGGCCACGTGATCACATGTGAGCAAGGAAGCAGAGCTCAGTCAAGGGTTATCTTACTGCAATAAAAAAAAAATATTGTTTCCCCTTTGTTGCAAAAGCACAAGTAGTTCTTATAAATATACTGGTGCTGGTGGTAACAGCCCTGAATTCAGTTTACAAGTGGGACTGCATGACTGTTCTCTCCATAGAGTCATGTACGATTTTGATGGTGGGATTATGTTAATATAAATCATCTTTTTTGTAGCATTTCCGACAGACTGATTTTCACTAAATTCATCCGTAAAAGACAGAACTTCTACTTTTAACTTCTACTTCCCTGGAGGGGTTGTACTTTTAACTAGTTGGACAATAGGAGACTTTCAGACTCCACTTATTATTTTTTCTTCACTCTCTCTGATTTCTGTTTCCGTGACCTACTCACATTGTGCTTCACTGCAAAGTTGAAAACATGCCTGCACAAACAAATCCATATTATCTAAAAAGTTAGCTAATAAGGAATGTTATGTTTGGAGAAAGCAGTACGCGGCATTATATCATGCTTTTTGAGGAACTCAATTTTAAATATGTGCCATGCAGTGCAGTGTCACATAATTTGTTTTGTTTTTTTCTTCTTCTGACTTTCATCCTGCGTCCTCCCTTGTTCTCAGTTGCTGCGAAAAGCATTATTCAACATTTGCCATTTGGATTTGTTTGCTGGTTTTTGCTTTCAAGGCAGACCATTAAACGTAAAAAGTTTGGACCTACTCATGATCTCAAAGGAGCTTTCATAAAAGGAGACTGCTTTGTGCCCTGGCGTGGCCCTGATCAATTACCTCTGAGCTTGTGTCCGTGTGAAACCTTGTTCAGAATTTTAAATGTTCTTTAGTGTAGGTTTACAAGGTGAGGGTAATTGTTTTTCAGGGAATAATTTTCCTTTGGGCTGTTGTGTTTTGTTTCTTTTTTGTTATTTTTACAATGCATCAAAATGGCTCTTTGACATGTGAGCAGATGGACAAGAGGCTCGATGACACAGTTGAGAAGAGGGACGTAGACAAAGGGTTAGGGTTAGCCACTAATCTCTGCCCTGCAGCATTGTGGGTAGCGACCCAAATATAGAGAATATTGATACCAATGCATCAGTAGCTAGATATTGTATATGTTTATATTGATTATCATATTGAATTACTACAGGTTGCCAGTAACTGGGAATAACACATTTTTACTTGATCTCATTGAATGAGGGTGACAAAACTCCAAGCAGAAAAAGAATGATGAAGGGCAAGAACACTGCTGCTCTTGAAGGAGAGAAAGGCATTGAATAGTGTGGGCTAGTATTTTTTTAATTTCCTGAATAGCTTTGCCAAAATTCTGTCCTGGATGTTTACTAATTAATATTACAAAGGAAAAAAAAGGTGCAGAAACATTTAAAGGTCATTGCAATTCATTCAGATTTAGCCAATTTATTGCCACAGCCACCTTAATTGAGTCGGTATCATTATTAGCAATACTGGCTGTGTATCTACTTGGTATCTGATCAATACCACAATCTTGCAGTATCGCACAAGCAGATTGTTTAAGTAACTCTACTGGTTGTTTACTGGTTGGTTATTGCTAAGTATGAAAGCAAACGGCAACACTTCCTGGGTTAAAATGGTTTGTGTAAGGATTCAGAACTTCTGCACTCATTTTTTCACTACAGTGTTTTTCCCTCGTTGCTGTGTCAGACTTAGAATGTGTCAGTCGTCTCCAAAGGAGGAGGCCACTGGCTCATTTTACACAGATACATGGATTGACTCCATCAGCGTCAGATGCTAACGCTGTTTCACAGCCGCTGTCAGACGCGTCTGCAGACATTTCCCTGCCCGCGCTGATTATCTCAGAATACCAGACTCCGTCCTCCTTAATCGGCCAAAGGACTAATTTAGTCTATCACCCTCATTCATATAAGCAAAGAAGAAGACGCTGTAATTGTGCCGCTGGATAAATATAAAACCGATTGGGCTCACTCACTCAGAAGTCAGCTGCTTTTAGAAGAGTTTGCCACGCCATTGATGCAATTCAGCTACATTTCATCCTGAAGATAACCCACAGTTAAAGAGTAGACCACTTTGTTTCTCATTTAGCATTCATGGCTGTTAAAAACTTTTTTGTTTACAGACTATCAGCTTTTTTACACTTTTATAGCACACTTGGAATTAAGCACGATAATGGCTGTGCAGGTCCCACACTACTAGCAGGGCTGAGCCATCAGGAGCCGCTGTGTCCGCAAACTAACCCGCCAATGGGACAAACTCCTCGCAAAAGCACCTACACATGTTAATCGGCATTCTGAATTAGCCAGGGACGCTGTCCGCTACGAGTGGTAGAAGCGTCATAACATCTTTCCGAAGATTTCACAACACTTCAACCATGACACAAGCCGGATGTGTTCTTCCTGTTTTCTGGCATCCTGCTCAAGGAAATGAGCAGTTTTTCTCATATTCAACTTGTCTTTTTATCTTTCTTTTTGGGACATTTTGAGGACAACGCCTGCTCCTCTCCTCATACCAAACCAGTGGAAGACAATTACTCAGGAAATAGCTCTCAAGTAGTGCTCTGAGACTTCCTACATAACTCATATACTGTAAACCAGGATGTGTGGTGAAGACAATTTCTGAGAAAAGAAGCAGCCAAAACTCCAGCGGGGATAAAGCTTTTGTATATTGCACATGTAGACTTGTATGTTGTACACAGGCCTTTCTCCATAATGAGGGTGAAATCACCTACATGAACAAAAGGTTAAACTAAAGCGTATGAAGAACATGCCCCTATAATCCAAGGGAGATTAGCACAGTCTGTGTGTCCCAGTGCAAGAAGAGCATTGTTACATGTTGTTTACATGACAATGCCTCAAATATGATCTAACCCTGTTACAATAAGAATACTGCTGCGCGCAATGTAAACATGGGCATTGAACCAAAATCATTTAATTGCTTTTAGTGCCTTAAGTCAGTCAGTGTTGTTGTTGTCCCTTTCCCAGACATGCTGTTTGGCTCCTCCTGAAATCCTAAAGCTAGAGGTGATGTACGATCCCTTCACCGACTTTTACTGCGATGCAGTCTCGCCCAATGGGATGTGCCTGAAAGACCTCCAGCAAAAGATGCCCAGGGGCCATCATAACCAGGCGCAGCACCATAAAAACCATAACTTGTTCCTCCTGAAGAGGCTCCTACTCAAGCAGCCACCAAGAAGCAAACTCCCAAATATTTACAACTGCAAACAAATACAGCAACAACCCAACTGCTTTATGTGTAATTGGATTTTATTTGACCATGGCTAAACAACAAATCTCTCTGATTCTGCTCCATACCAAGGATTAAGTAAATTCCTGTTAATTGTGCTATATTATTATTATTACCACTATTTTTTTAGCAGCATTTTTCTTGAGTAGCATTGAGAGGAAATCAAATCTTAAGGACAGATGTACAGTATATGTATATATATATATATATATATATATATATATATATATATATATATATATATATATATATATATATACATACATACATACATACATACATACATACATACATACATATATATATATATATATATATATATACATACATACATACATACATACATACATACATACATATATATATATATATATATATATATATACACACACACACACACACACACACAGGGAGGGAGAGAGAGAGAGAAAGAGAGCGAGAGAGCGAGAGATGGTCCAACTTCTGACATGTAAATCAATGAATCCTAGTTTCGCATGATCACAGAACAGACAAGTGTGAAACTGATGTCTTGAGTGTATATTATTCCAACACTGAGCAACACACGCACCGACTGCAGTTTTGGAAAAACCTCTCATCAATGTGGGAGCGAGGGAGAAATGGAAAGCTATGTTGTGTTTTTTTCCTAAAAAGAAAAAAAAATAAGCATCCATCTGCCAAAGTCCCATTGAGGCATGCCACTGTACCGTGCACGGGCAGCTTCATTATGCCATCTCCGCTTACGGTATTAAAAAATACTCAAAGTGAAGCCCAGGAAGCAGTAAACAGGCAGAAAGCCTGTGTCTAATGGCAGTAAAAGCCAGTGGAGGAGACAGCCAGCGTCTTTCAAAGTCGTCTGGAAGCATATTTTAAGGCACCAAGTCGTCATGCGTCTGATGATGACGCTTTTATTAGCCACTGGTTATGGCGGACAGGCCCATACACTAAAGTCATTAGTGATCTCCCTCCCTCCGTCTCCTTCTCACTTTCAGTAAACTGATATGGTCACTGTTGGGGCTTTAAGATTGTATTCTTGTCCCTACCTCGCCCTGAGCCCACTAATGCAAATTATACACAGAAGAAAAAAAAAAGTAAAAGTGCAAAGGCCAGAAAGTAAAGTTATTGAGCGTGGCACCGATCTCTTAATAAAAAAAAAAGAGCTAATAAATTATTCCCTTTCTGCGTTCCAGCAGGGACCTCCTCCTGCGTTACCCACAGCTAGCTCCTCCTATGTGGAAAAAAAGCATGCCCTGTGAATTTCGGGAAGAGGTCTCCTCATCTGGATGCTAAAGGAAATGATCTTATTCATTCCTTCTGCATCACACAGCCAGTGGAGTCCCTCATCCGGGCCCCCAGCATCCTGTGGCTTTTCCCAGGGTTGCCACAGGAGGCGACGCCTTCAAAGTTTGATGATAGATCCGAAGAGCCGCTGACAGCTCAGAAACAATGAAAAAGTCAGAGATCAGGGAAGTTCTGCGCTCGGAGCGTCGCAGACGACTATTGTTTGATTTCCCATCTGTAGTGGAGACAGTGTGGAAGGAAAACGCAGACAACGGATCCCCAGTGGCAACGCAATGCCATAAAAGCCGTATAATATTCGAACTTCACAGAGGCAGCTGCAAAGTGGTCAGCTGAACAATGTGGAGCAGCGGGCCCCACAGCGAGCCTGTGAAAAACACATGGCAAGCGAATAAAAATAGAAATAGTCAGGGGAATGTGGCACTCAGACATTAAAAATACAATTCTCTGGTAGATGAGTCAGTCTCACAAGAGGGCGCATGGAGAGTCACGTGATAGATAGATAGATAGATAGATAGATAGATAGATAGATAGATGAGGTTGGGCCAGCTGTAACAACACATTTTGGATAAAGTATCGGATCCCTGAAAGCCCTTGAAACTCCATTGCATCAGGATAAAGGAAAGAGACAAAAAAACGATATCTAGTATGAAAGGTGTTTTACGCTCAACCATAATTAAACATAAGCTTTCATGTGTGCCTGTCGGTGGCGTCTTTAACGCGAGTCCAGCTGGACTCTGGGAAAACACCAGAACCACAGACTCCAAACCATCTCCAATTCTCTTTCATTAACAAAAGCTCCATCATGCGCTGCTGCCAGCGTTTGGCGCACTCGCACTCGCACACACACACACACACACAAAATCACGCCTCCCATGGCTTTCATGTGCAGCAGGTATATTGCATGTGCTCTTGCTTATGAATGGGCAAACGTTAGAAGCGTGCGAGGGGAGAGGAACTAAAATGATTCCTAGGCAGGGGGAATTTTTAGCAGCTATGGGAGGCACTCGGTGGAGATGCCCCAAAGGCTGATAGCAAGCTTTGATCAGAGATGGAGGGGACACGCCTGTTAAAACAGCAGCCGCCTGTTCCCGCTCCCTTTTGCTTTGTATTCCTCTCTCCCTCCACCACTACCCCGGCCTCGCTATCCATCCTCCATTTATACCTCTTCACCTCCCGTTTGCCCTGACGTCCCTCCGTCTTTGCTGGCCATCCTCCTCCTCCCCGCTGCCGTGATAAAAGGCAGACATCCCCAATGGTCAGAGCCGCCATTCCTTCATCTAGATCCTCAGGTGCTTGCAGCTGGAGCCGCAGAACTTCCCGACGTCCTTCGAATTTGCAATCATGCGCATGCACAAGCACAGGATTAGACACGCATTTACTCCCATCGGCCACTTTGTTAGGTACGATGTTCAACTGCTTGTCCAACGTGAATATCTAATGAGCCAATGGCATGGCAGCAAGACAATGCATTTAGGCGTGTGGACGTGGCAGAGGCCGCTCGCCGAAGGTCAAACCGAGCATCATTACGGCGATTGAGGCGACTTTGAACGCGGCGAAGACGTTCGTGGGTGTCAGACACGCTGCAGATCTGATCGACTGGGATTCTGGCGGCCTCGAGACCATCTCGCGGGTTTACGGGGAATGACAAAATGAGAGGAAATATTCAGTGAGCGGCGGTTGTGCGGAAGAAAATGCCTCGTTGATGTCAGGGGTCAAAGGTCAGAATGGGCAGGCTGGTTGGAGGCCATAGAAAGGCAACAGTCAGTCAAACAACCACCGGTTACAACCAAGATAGCTAAAAAAAAAAAAATAAAAGTGTTTCCTTTATCAGAGAAGCAGTAATAGTAGCGTGTGCCTAATAAAGTGGCCAGTGATTGTGTAATCCCTGCGATTGTACAAAAGGCGTGTAATGACACAAAGCCAATGCAGGCTGGGATACAAATGCAGATCGACGCTGCGCCGTGCGGGCAGATGTTTCCGCTGCTTCGCCGGCGCAGCTCTGAGAACGCTCGACCATCGATTCAGTTTATAAGTTGCTTTATGCAATCCAGGGTCGGCGCATTGTTGGGGGGATACTCCAACACTCAGAAACACCAGTGAGTAAATTATCCCATTCAATTATCCGAGCATTTGCTCAATACAAATACCATCTGGGTGCTTGAAATAGATTAGTTTAAGGCCGTACTAAATTATTAAACTATTCCCACTGAACGAGTTCCCGTTCCCCTTTTTAAATGAGACAGACTTCGGGGTTTACACCGGGCCCCGAGGTGCCGTGACGCACGCTGAAGTTAAATCCACTCCCGCCCTCGCCCCTCCCCCGAAACACACGCAACAGGGTTCTCAGCAGAGACGTGGAAACATGGGCCACTGCACACTTGGCCTCTGCCCACTTCCAATCTTTGGGAACCGTTTATTTTCCCAGACTGAAGCATCAAAATAGGAGAGAAGCACACGAGGGATAAGTCTCACAGTTGGCAGCAACCGCGTCCAACTTCGCTGGAGTGAGATTCTTTCTCTCACGAGTCACTTAAGCCCGGGTAACGCGACCTATGGCGAAATATTTCTAATTAATTTGGGACACATTCTCCGCTAGTTAAGCCCGATCAGCGTGCGAACATATGGCAGCGCTGCAACACGCAGAGGCCGCTATCCGGTTAACTTCCGTTGCCGAGCGCCCCGGGGGCCGAGGACGCCTGAACTGTGCACACATCAACTCCCCAGCATTGCACTTGACACCAGCAAGCTTCGGGGCTGAGAATCTCTCTCTCTGTGTAGCCGGGGTAATATATTCTCCTCAAGGCGGGAACGTGTTTTCACAGTTTGGTGCACACGCAAGAGACAAAAAAAAAACCCACACAAAAACAAAAAACAAAAATGTCCGACACATCTGACAAGTCAGCGAGCGTGCTGATCATTTAGAAAATGTTTGGACAGGTGAGCAGGGGTGTTACTGTGCGTGGCTTGAAGCGCAGAATGGGGAGAAAATCACCGGGTGTCGTAACACCGCAGAGGAGGAGGTGAAATACTGACACGGTGGATGTTCTGGGGTCCTTTGTGGTTTTGTGCACTTTACAAGTTTGGGCCGTCGGAGCCACAGGCAGGAAGGTATGTATAATTTCTGTAAGACATCACTGAAAATGTCCTTGCCAAGGACTTCACCATTCAGCTTAAAACTTAACGCCTTTGTTTTAATATGAAACGCAGGAAAAACCTCAGAGAGGATGTGGAGACTTTTTTACCGTACGAAAAACAAGTTGAGGAGAAGAAAAAAAGAAAAGTTCAAAAGATGCCCCAAAGACTTGGAATGAACCGATGCGATTAAAAATGCATCTTTTTTTCTTTCCTTTTTTTTTTTTTTTTTTTTTTATACAGATGAGCAATGAAATGTTTCTCCAAAACAATGAAGGCAGGATCCAAACATTCCCTTAATAGAATCAACATGAAACGCTCTAATTGCCCCTGGCGTGCACTGTAACTGGATAAAAGCAAATCACGTTGCTTTCAAGTTTCATTTGACTGTTTATTATTCTGTTTGGAGACTGACGTTGTGTCTTCGCCTCAGTCATTACATTAATCTGACTTTCTCACACATACAACAAGGGCTTGTCCCCAGATAGTGACTTAACCTGTCTTGAAATAAGTGGTTTTTTTTTGGATTTATATATATTTTTTTTAAATCACTTTCTCTCCTTGTGCTTTGAGGCTGTTCTGGTTAAAAAGCTCCTTTTGTATACGGCGCACATACAAGACTGTGGAGATAAACGTTTCCCCTTGTGTAATTTACACCCAGACGTCTCTGAAACACTGAGAAAAATCTCTCTAAATCTTTTCGAGTCATCGTGTTTCGTGACGTGACAGCCAAGTGAAAAGAAAGACGTTACCCTTTTGCTCAGAGGTGGAAAAGATGCCACAAACTGGCCTTAAACTTGAGGACATTGTTAAACAAAAAACAAGCCTGCCTGTCGCCTCTCGCCTGCCACTGTTAGACGCTGTTGAGATTAAACTGAAAAGTTGTTTCTGTTTGCACTCGTAGACACACAATTTGTCGCGTTAGCAAGGTCTGCAAATAGATATTCCATTGCAAGAGACTTCTAGGTCTATTTGTTAGGCTCCTTCTGCGGATCGTGCGGGGCTCAGGTGTCTCCAAGCAAGGACTCTACACAGTAATATCTGTCATTCATCATCTCCACCATGCGTAGAAATGGAAACGCAGGACCAGAGTGGTGCTACTCGGGTTTTGAGAATCGGGGCTGAAACAGTCCATCAGAGTGCAAATCATCAAAAGCAGCGAAAGAAAAACAGCTTCCTCTATCTCACGGCGCATCGCAGAAGCCTTTCTTCCCCCCTCTCCCCAAGACCAAATGTAATGGAAATTATGAAAAGGCAATTTCACCCTTGGGCAGAATCGGGGGACAGTGTGTAATGCTGCCGTTTGCGCCTTGTAATGCAGTCTTGTAAACACAGAGGCAGTCCCTGCGAGCTGCTGACACACGAGCTCCGTGCATGTGGACGCCGACGTTAGGACCAGAGCCAGGAGCCACAGGTGCAGGCGGAGGAAGTAGCAC
Organism: Nelusetta ayraudi; assembly: GCF_046127955.1. NCBI lineage: Eukaryota > Metazoa > Chordata > Actinopteri > Tetraodontiformes > Monacanthidae > Nelusetta > Nelusetta ayraudi. The sequence goes on from NW_027466120.1 coordinate 3,436,492, forward strand.
GCTGCCACGCAAACACCCATTTGCTTCGCGTTAAGACAGAGAGAGATGAAGTTCAGCTTTGACTTTGGTTCACAACTCTTAATCTCAATCTTAATCCGGATCTCCAAAATGAATAAATGCATCATTGTCTCGAAATCCATTAGACGCGACAACATCTCTGGATTTTTTTTTATTTTTTTTTTTCGTTTTTTATCTGCATCTTGATTCCTAAGTAGAAAAGAAAGTCGGGGTATAAATAGAAACATGACCTCTTGTCCTTTTTGTGTTGGAAGAAACCGGCAACGAATGTTCACTTTCTATCAGTTTGCTTCAAGAACCCAGATTATGTGTCATTCCTTTAATTGTTACATTCTAACAATTACACAGTTAAAATGAACTGCTCCCTTCTGGAAATCAACCCTTTGTGATGTCATAAGTGGCCTTGCCATTTAACCAACATCACTGCCACAACCTTATGTCCCCTTCCAAGCATTCCGAAGGTCCAGAAAAGCATCATTTTCAGCAGGAAGACAGAACGACAGACAGTGAGACAGAAAGAAAATCCAAGGCATATGTACAGGATGCTGCAAACGAAGGGCTAATTGCACTGTTTTCTGGAGACCAATGGGGGTGTTTCCCCGTGTAGTGGGTAAAGATTCTAGACACTAGTGGGGGAAAAGTACACAAATAGAACATTTAAATTTCGCAAAAAAAAAAAAAATCCCAAAATGTTGTTTTACCGACGAGCGAAAAGGAATTTTAAAATCTAAAACAATTTGATCAAGTGAGACCTTCTTGTTATATCACAGTAGAGTGATTTTATTTTCTGTATTCTGACCAACATTTGATGTGCAGGAGTTTGGTGTGGTGTCAATAAAAATGTATACTGACGCAACAAAGTCTAAAACTTAAAACGCTCTATTAATTAAGCAAATCAATAATCAAATATGTGTTCTCATGTGGCCCTGCTAGCGGATTCAAACCCGTGCAGGCACAGCTTGTGTCCCAATTTATTTGCCCAGCGCTTCAACTCTCACTTAACACGCTTCAATAAATTGCCTTTATCCCGAGAGCTCCCGCTGGGCCTGATGAATTTGTTTATCAGCAGATCCATCAACATCTTGGCACTAATGAGACCGATGTAGCGTTTATGTCAATTCCTTTTCCATGAGCACACAGAATACCATATTCTCTCTCTTGCAACGGGGAAAGAGTACGTAAAAAAACAAAAGCAAAGTAGCAACAAAAGACAAATTTGTGAATATTACGACTACATTACTGACTTTGACTCTTTTTCTTCCGAGATGGTGGCACGCACAGCAAATCAGGAATGCGCAACATTCAGTCATAGATTAATGCAAAACTTGTGCAATATTCAAGAAAAAAAAGGCTTGGAACCTGCAGTGTGAGTTTAATAAAATTATCATGCACCACACTGCGTTGAGTTGTAAATGCAGTCATCATATGTGGTGGTGCTGACAGCTATTTTCCCTCATCTTCTGCAGCTCAGTATGGACATCAAACTGCTGAAGATGAAAATAAATAGACTGTGAAATAGTGTATTTAAAAAAAAAAACATACATTTAATAAACGTATAGCCTGACAGAAACTGACATGCAACTCGCAGCGTGTCCATTAAAAACAAACAGTATGCTTTGGATAGACAGATAGATTTTTTTTTTCCTTTTTTTGCTGTGAGATTGTGAACTTGGCAGTTTCAGCCAGTTAAAGTGAAATTACTCCGGCGTTGCCACCTGAGGTGAGAGTGTTCATCCTCCTCCACAACCTCTGGCTGATAACGCGGCGCTCTGGACTTAGGATGAAACTTCCCTCGGCCCCGGCTTGGATTAGCTATATCCCACATAAGCTCCCCCTGCATGTATCACCGTGCATACAAGCATGCGCTGATGTATTTTTTTTTTACACATCGCAGATCCAATTCCTGTGAATTATGCACACTGTTGTGCGGCATAAGGGCACCGCCAGCGATGCGCTCTCTTTACCGCGCTTAGCTAAGTGAGGCCAAGAGTTGAACTTTATTTTTTTTTTCTCCCCGTCTTGCACATGAATTTGAGAATTATACATGAACAGCCGTGATGCTAATTAGTACTGTGCAGTGCAGTGATGGTAAAAGTTCAATTTTCCTTTTTTTTTGGTGATGTAAAGAAAAATGTTCAACCTTGGGTCGAACATTTCAAAAATCTGGGATGTCCTTTAATCTTTTGTACTGGCAAACGCTAAATAGACACAATAACCACCATGTGATGACGGGGCCATGAAATGCAGTTGAGGCGCCTACAGAGTCTCTCTGCGTTCAACAACAAAGACGACAACATGCTTCGTGTCGTGAGGTGAGGGCGGAGAGGGCGGTCGTGGCTGAGGTCGGCACGGTGTCTCTTTGTTGAGCTTGTGGTGCGATTAACTCGCCTGACACCTGTCGCTCCGGCCCGAACTCGGGTCAACGACGCTGTTGGTAGGAGCTGTTAACCTGGCTGGCGTCTGCGACTCCGTCTATGTGACGCTTGAATGCGGATTTGTCCGACTTATTAACGCGTGGCAGCCCACCAGCTGAACGTTTATTAACGGACTGAAGGAACCGAGTCGGTTGCGTGTCGCCCTCAGCTTGGGTTTTACATTGCTCGATACGCAGATATGGGCTGCATTCCAAATCATACAGTACGCACGGTATTTGTTAATTTATTTATTTATGTATTTATTAACTGTGGTTGCACCAACCTACGGTTTAATACATTTTTTCTACATAATAAGATGACCTGCACCAGGTCAATTACCCCTCAACTACACAATGTGCAATTTTAAATACTACCCAAGTTGTATTGTATACAGTATGCATTTAAAATCAAGTACATGTTTATATTTGTATATATGTGCAGGCGCCTCTTAAGTAACCTCCCATCAGGCTTTCGCTGAACATCCAGCAAGCAATTGAACAATGTGATGCAACAATTTCAAGCAACAGCAGGTGATACAGTAAGTAGTGATATACAGTGTATTCGTATTATACATCAAAAGGTCTGTTACTGTTGCTAGCAAGATGACCGTCCCCTTTTCTTCCTGTAAATTAGAATTCTGGCTATTTCAGTACATTATGTGATTTAGTGCATTGAGCAGAGTCTGTTTGTTGTTGTTGTTTTGCTTTATTTTAGTTTTTGATTATTGACTTGGTGGTGGGAGTGTGAGGGAAACCATGGCTCTGAAGTCAGGCAGGAAGAGGAGAAGGAGCAGGACAACACACACAGAGGGCATTTGACTGATGTTATTTCTACTCTAGATGTCATGGCACAACCGGCTCCGTACAAAGTGGATTTTCTTTTTCTCCCTCCCGCAGCCTAATAAGCTGAATTTTGTGCAACGCTAGTCTAAATTCCAGCTGCCAAAGCTCTGTAAGACCGACCAAGTATGTTTCTACAGCGCTGGTGGATCAACATATCAAAGGATAGAAGAAAACAAGATTTAAAGTTTGATTGCGAATGGTTGAAAAAAAAAAAATTGTGTGGAATTGTTGGACTAAAATTGCTAAAAAGAAATGTATATATATATATACAGTATATCCCGAAAAATCTATATCTCATTTTAGCGTGAGAACCCGCAGAATCTCCCAAATTCTCTCCCCTCTCTCTATTAGCTGACTGAAGACAAAAGAAAGCATTCAAGTGCCTGAAGTGTCTGAAGAAATGATATTTGATGTTCTTAATGGATTTCACCTGAAGCCCTCGAGGATGCTCTTGAAAACCACCGTTTGCCATTTTGAAGTGATTCTCGGTTCTTCACTTTTGACACAATTATGGAGTCAAATGAAGGCGGCGTTACATGTATCCAAGCAGTCAGCACGTTTTATACGGGGAGCATGAAGAAACTGCCTGATGAATAGAAAGAATTTCAATGTGCGTCGCTGACTTTGGAAAGGCAGCGCAGAGGTTGTAGAGCAAAATACAGATCAATAAAACCTTCAATTTGGTTGAAGAAAGAAGCAGAAGTTAAACGAGGTCAAGGTTTCAATTTCCTCATAATTTTATGTTCTTTTACAAGAGTTCCGTGCTGTTACACCTGCTTCACCAGGATCTCATTTAGTGAACCCTAAAATTTACTCTGCCCATATATTTGATTTTATGTTTTGCAGGGCTTGCAAAACTTGCCTTCACTGTCTCTCCTCGTCACAGGACTGAACCTTATCACACAGTCTGATATTCTTTAGAAATTCATTTTAGAGCCATTTCAAACAAAAGTGTTTTGTGACACTCACAATCTCGTAACGTTATACCGCCCCGAAAGACAACAAGCTGTTTGGCCTTCAATAAATGAACCCCCCTTAACAGACGCATGACTGAATTCCTTGATGTTTCTGTTTGGACAGAAAGCTCACTCCAACCAGCTGCTTACAGGGCTGCTTATGAACATTTGTGTAAATAGGACATGAGCGTTTTCCATTTTAGTAAATCGGAACGCTTATTTCATCAGATAAGAACGGTTTCACATCAAATTTTAAAAAAACCAACCCCATCCAAAAATATCACTAAATTACCACATGCAGTGTGATACTGAAGACTCAGCTCCAGTGATGATGAAACAAATAAAAAAGAAAATAACACACTCTCTGCTTTAAATCTCATCTTAATCTGACACAGTTATTCGTTCACATTTATTTTATTTTTTTTCCTATTGGCAAGGTGGGCATGAGTGTCTCAACTGCAAAGGCTCACAACGTCTAAAAATATTTGAAACCCTTTTTTTAAATTAATTTTTTTTATGGAGCACCAGCTTTGTTTTTCGATAAAGTGTTTCTGGGTTCACTGCTCAGGTGAGGCAATTTATTTATGTCCCTGTCAAAATTTACCTGAATGTCTGTTCCAGAGTTTTGCTCTCAACGGCTGAACAGATGAAACTTGTTGTTGGGTTTCACACCTGCAGATTTTATTTTCTGTTTAAATCAGACCAGAGTGGAATCCACCCCCAGCCCTTTTACAGCAACACTACAACGCAAAGTGGCAAAAGGTGACGGCCTCTGTCCATTTCCCATCTGGTGACCTTCTTGCAGGAGCTGGTTCAACCACAGCCTTTCCATTAACATAATGGTAACACTTTACTTTTCACCAGAACCCAAAAATAGAGTACATTAGTAAGAAAACATGAGAATACAACACCTGCCACAATCTCAGTAATGCGTTACAATCCATTGTGTGCATTTTTTTTCCACCATCCAGTCAGATGACTGCAGAGATTCTACAATTGTTCAGTTCTACAATGGACGTACTCCCATTATTTTCACATTTTGTAGGAGAAAATTGGGGCCCCGTCATTACAGTATACCTCACTCCCTTATAATGGCTGTCTAACAAACTGCCATAACCTACATGTTAGACCTAATCACACATCTATTTGTGGAAAAGTAAGTCAAAAGCAATGCAATTGCAGTAATGCATTATTATCCATAAGTAGTTATTTTCAGCTGATATAAACCAGTCATGTATAAATCTAAAATAATTATAGAAGGCTTTGTCCTCCCAATTCAATATTTGTATGTTCTTTAGTTCACATTACAAGTGTTTTGGTACACTTAACCCTCTTTTTTTGGTTCACACTCGGCAGAGTGGGGCAAACAGATGTTGGCACGACGTCGCAGGCAGGCATTAAGGGGAGGCGAGACAGAAGGCGGGAACTTAAAGAGCCGTGGATGCGGCTGCACGAGTCACACGGCAAGTGAATGTGAGAGAAATTACAGTAGGTGCTTTTGTAAATCTGATTGAATTATTTGACCTAAACACTTAATAAAGTGGCTCCATACGTAACTACTAGCTAGACTCATCAAGCTTGTTGTGTTTCATTCTGCGCTGCATTTCGTCAAGCGAGGGACATACGCACAAAGCCCCGACGGTGGGAAACGATCCGACGTGTCGTTAGTTCGGACTCCGATCGGAAACTTGGGCCACCGAAATTTCGATCGGACCGGAACGTGTTGTCGCAACGTGATTTTAATCAGGTCGACGCTTAATCAGAGTGCTTACGGCCCATTTAACTGCACCTACTGTTTAAGAAGCATGTCCAGCCTAGACAAGAGCTTTAAAGATGGCCATTAAATCACTGGATCATTTCATTTCTCTCACTGAGACAATACGCCCTCATCTGCTCCTGCACCTGCTCCCAAAATGAAAATAATGTCCGACCCTCCTGAAAAACTTCATGAGGCAGAATAAGCCGTGCCATTGCCAATGTACTTCGGCATCTTCTGATATTTACAGAGGGTGCCTGCCCCCCCCCTCCCCCTCCCCCGCTCCCAACGCCACCGCCATCATACAGCAGAACTTCTGAGGATGACACACGAGTTTCACACACGCTCCGCTGATTTGGATTCGCGGGAGAGAGAGAGGACGAGAGAGAGAGAGAGAGAGAGAGAGAGAGAGCGAGAGAGAGAAGCGGCGAGTCAGAGTGAGGCGGGTGAGTGTGGGAGACAGGTGGGCGGTGGGTGAGGCCCGCTTTGATGTCAGGAATATCTCTTTGAAGCCTGTTAGCTTTGTAATGTGCTTTAAACGTTTCCATGCCTGAGCAGAATTTCTTACCTCTTACACTCCTCCTGCTACCCTCCGCTAACCCCGGTGTCAAGAACAAATTCCCTTAAGTCCTGTGATCCCGCAGCAACCCCGAAAGATAGCGAGCGGCGGGAGCGCACCCGCCGAAAAATTACACCATCATGCCAAAGTTTAGCAAGGAAGTCAATTTCTTTTTTTTTTTTTTTCCAAACCGCGAAACTGTGAGCGATCTCCGCTCGCTCGACCCTTGCGGCCTTATCGGCTCCCCCATCGCAGGGTCTCAGCTTTCGGCGGCACGTTACCGAGCTTCCACGTCACAAACGTTTTCAAAAATGGAGCGTCTGCCTCCCCCTGCTGCCCCCCCCCCCTCCAATCCCTGTGACCCACACTGAACGCCTAGTCACACCTGAGGCTCCGAGAGCGTGAAGAGCACAGCACAGGCTGGAGAGTGTCAGGGCGTTCTGCACAAAGTGCTCCAGTATGACAGCCTGTTCCACTTGTAATTAGTGCATCTTGCTTGGCATCATTAAATATTAATCCACCATCGGCGAGGAGCCGCTCCAGCGCTGCTAAAGGAGCAACAGCAGCCCCTCCACCCCCCCACCCCCTTTTTTTCCCCTTGCAGATTGGTAATGCATCACTGTCTTTTGTATTCCCATGTTCTCCATTTTAAACTTTTTACTTTGAAATAGTTTTTTTTTGCAACTTCAGCTGTATGCGGGGTTTTGACCTTCCAATCCATTATAGGTATGCTCCTTAGTTCACCTTACAAGCGTTTTGGCACACTTAAAACCCCTTTTTTTTGTTAATATTTAACGAGTTGGGTTCGCACTCGGCAGAGGAGGGGGGGGGGAGAACAGATGCTGGCAGACAGGCATTAAGGCGAGACGAGACGGAAGGCGTGAACTTAAACAGCCGCGGATGCAGCTGCGCGAGTCGCACGGCAAGTGAATGTGAGAGGGTGCTGAAATTCAAGGCTGAGGGATTACATCGGAGCATTACTGAGGGCGCAGGTACTGTTTAGATTAAATCTCATTTCGAGAGGAGCATTTAATATGAGCAATGGGTCCTTTTAATATACTCAGCTTTATTACACTGCCATGTCGTCGGAAAGCGGAACAAACACCTTTGAGTAAAAGGCAGCGAACAACAGGAAGCGAAAGATCACAGTGGTATTTCACATGAAATTATATTTTTGAAATAAAACAAAGCAAACAACAGCATCATATCCAACATGCTAACACCGATTAATTTCCATAACTCTCTTGACATTGCGCTGTCTAAGACGCAAAACAATGTTAACAATAGTTAATTTAAAAAATGCAGGTTTAAAAAAATGTAGTTAATATGAGCAGTGTTTTTTAAAGTGCCTTTAAAAAAAACAATGAAAGTTCCGTGCATTAGAGGCTGACCTAAAATGACGGATGAAAATATTTTCTGCCATCAGCTGTTAATTAATTTAAACTTTAGCGTTCTGTGTGTCAAAGGGATGCGATCAACCTTCAGAACGCCTTTGCAAAAACATGCACTTGTCAAATCCACTTATGCAGAAGATTATGACTACTCATCAGCTGAAAAGGAGAAAATACGAAAACAGAATATAATTAAAGGGAGCGATTTTATGTCGTCAGATTTTCAGAGGTTCAAGTGTTGGTATATCGAAAAACTGTTTTGCCGCAGTTTGCCTTGATTTACTTTATTTTTTATTTTTTTTGCTGAATTTGCATGATGCACATGTTTACCCTCATTACCGTCAAGCCTTCATTGCGCCAATCTGACGTAATGTTGCATCAAAATGTGGATGCCGGCCGCTTCCATGATATGCAAGGCTGTTTTCCCAGGGAGTGATTGCGTTTGGCAGCAGTTTGGTGAGCTGTCTGCGTGTGGGTCATTGCAAAATGTCTTGAAAACCACATGCAATATTAGGCTCAAATTTAGCAGGGGCATGTCAGTTCGCCCTTTTCACATCGTGACATCATATATTTCAAAGGCATTGTGCCGTTCAGCTCCCTCAACCCATTTATTCCATTTTTGCTGATTGTTACCCTTCACAACAACTGCAACCCTGAAAAGCACCAGCAGCTTTTTGCATTTCATATATTAGTGACCTCTATGATTTTCGATGGTGAATATCACACAAAGTTGTCCTTGTGAGACATCCGTGTTGTTTAGATTTTCCCCGTTAAATGTGGTCGGTCCTGAAACCTGAAACTGGGCCGAACATTGTCCTTGAGGAAATGGGAAAGTTGCTACAAGTGAGCTAGAGATTAAACAAAAACAATGACGTCCATCTCCTTCAGTGCCTCCAGTTCAACTTTAAATGAAGAGCATTTTACTCATGACTTTTACTCATGATAATAAACATAGCACAAATACAAAATAAAAGAAAAAAAAACGGGTTGCTGGCATGCAATCAGTACACATGCAACTCACTGCGCAACAGCTTAAGTGCAACACTGCCAACAGGACAACGCTCCATGAACGTGGCTGCTTCAGTGTGTGAACTACATCAAAGCTTGAACGGAGCATTGACTCCCTCGGACCACTCGGCTCATTGTCAACTCTAATGACTTTAACCTTTTCCTGAAACCACCTCCCCTTCTGCCTTGCTTCCTTCGAGAGGAGAGGCAAAGGTCAGAAAGTCCAAAAATAAATAAATAAATAAATAAGAAAAACTTCAGCAATGGAAACAGCGAACGTGCGGAGAAGATGTCACAGATGCCCGGACGTTGGAGCTTTTCTGGAAATCTATTTAACCAAGTATTACTCAACAGAGGGAAAGTCTGTTATGCCTGTTTTTCCTCCAAGAGGACATTTCACATCTGCACATTTTCATGCCTCAGATGTCTTTCGTAAAGAAAAAAAACATTGAACCACAAAGTGAGTTATCTTTCGGGGAATTCTTGGTATTGTAAGTGCAAGTGCAACTGATCTGTTCGGCTCGACAGAAAAAGACTGTTTGATTGGGGCAACTTGGCAGCTGGCTCCAGTCTACCCATGTCTCGGACCATCCGACCATGTGGGCCTAATCGATCGAGCGGTAAGTTGAATAACCCGATTAGATGAAACACGTGCAGCCGTGACGTCATCAGCTCCTGTTCTCTCGGACACAGCAGTGGAACGTGTCGGCTGAAGCTCCGTCCGGGGGGGGAACGTGTAATGGCTCCCCGTAAAATCCTGCCACAATTTGTGGATGCTTCAGATCAGCCGCCGCCGTGCTCGCTCCTCTCACCAGAGGGACAGATTTGAAGCGATGCTGGGAAAAAACAAACCACGCCATAAACTAAAAGTGAGAAAAATGCGAGGCCAATCTCATTAGCGCGGGGAGGGGAAGCGTTCCCGTTTTAGGCCCATTTGGATAAAGGCTTCGACATACCACAAATGTGGAATGTGCGCCATGGAGGAGATGATGAAAAGTGACTCCCACGACACGGCAGAGTGCGCGGGGTGAAAAAGACCCAGGGATGACAGGGGTTGCAGATTTAAGTCACATGCGCCGCTGTTATCATTAAAGCTGGAATTGCGCTGCCTGCATTTCAGTCGCGTTTCTCTCACAAGTGACTAAAGAGAGGTGGCACGCCGTGGCCTGTCCAGTCCAGTTCCTCGGAATGCTGCATACTGACCTCGGAAAAGTAACAAGTCGCATACATGTAGACACAGAATCTGCCGTAACGAAGGCAAAGATTCCTGTGTGAGGAGACTATCTTTAAATAAAACATGGATTATGAGCCGTTCCAACGTCAAACCACTTTTTCCAGGAAGACTGGTGCAGTGGGATTGCGGATTGTCAGGAATTTTTTAACTCTCTCTCTCCATATATGTATTATATATGATTTTTGACTTGTCACTTAATGCCGGAAGCTCTGAAGCGTATAATTCCATAATTTGGCGAATGCAAATAGCATAGCACTGCTATCTTTGGTGACACTTTCAGTATAAATTCGGCCCGAAGATTTTTTTCCCGCTCATCCGGCCTCTTGCACGCCATAATTCATAAATGCATAATTCAAATGGACACATTCTCATTGACTTCCATGGTGAATGGGTCCAAGTTCTTTCTCTCTTTTCCTCCCTTTTTGAAATAACACATTTCATAAGTTATGTCTTATTTTATAAGCTAATTTGTTTTGTGGTCCCAAAGCTTGGAAAAATTAAATCCCGGGCCAAGCCTTAAAGCACTGTTTTAGCTTTCCGCGAAATTGAACTCTGAAGTAGGAGTCAACCATATTCCATTTTTTTTTTTTTTTTTTTGCTTTTGCTTTTTTTTGCTTTTGCATTATTTGTCAAGAATTCTATTCCTCACCACAGTTGGGGGATTTTTAAGGTAACCGTGCAAAGTGTTAAGAAATAGGTATATTTTGTTTCCTCATTTCAGCCTGATTATTATTGTTGGCTGCTAAATAAAGGTGCATTAAAACTATCCTCTAAGGGCCATGATAATAGTCGACTTCGGTTGGCTGTTGGGAAATAAGCAAAAAGCAAGAGACTGTAGCGGCATTAAGTGAGGAGCTCTCTGAGGGAAGCGCTGCTCTGCTGGCTGTAATAAATTGGCTGTTTATTACGTTACAGGAAATTAAACAGTGGCCCAGGAAAGGCTGCGCATTCAATTTAAACTCCTAGGGAGAGAGAGGAAAAAGAGAGAGAGAGACAGAGAGAGAGAGAGAGAGAGAGGGGTTTTAAGGTCCAATAAAGTTATGCACGCTTCCGCCAGCAGAGAGTGAGATGCTCCAGGAGAAATTAGAGAAAAATAATCAAGACCTTTGTCCTATCGTTCATTTTTGCACTGTTTTGTTTACTTCCTCCGCATCGTAGTCCCTATTAACGATGTTGACCCGCTTAAGTCGGAGTCCAACTAATGACTCGGATGAACCAACTGATGAGCTCACGCCAGGCTGTGGGGCTCACCGTTTACAACTCCGGAGTAGAAGCCCACGTTCACTCCTGTCAATTAGCGGTCCTCCCAAAAATGAGATACAGTCCATCCTTTACTGCTGTTACTTTTCAAAAAAACATCACTTTGTGATGTCACATACCAATACACACACACACACACACACACACACACACACACACACACACACACACACACTAGGTGGTATCCATCTACATGCCTTGAGTCTCGGTTGAAAGGTAATAATCTGAAAGTGGGTATCGTACAAGAGCAAAAATAAGTTCTTCCCTGCAAGTACACACCACTAAACAAGACACGAGTTTAGCTGTGACACGGTTCTCAGAGGTGATCAGAAAATTCGCAACTGATGTGCGGTTAGAGGGAAGGGGTGGGGGGAGCAGGTGGCCAGAGCAGGATTTGCGTGGGCATCATCCGCTGACAGAGTTGTCGCGAACGCCGGCGGCTGCTGCTCTTTCCCCTCTGCGCGACTCGGTGCCGAGGGAAAACATGCACGGACAAGCGAGGTGGGTTTAAAGCAGCCGTCTTGGACGGCGCGTGAGTGGATACTTATCAAACAGAGCGGCGAAAACATGCTGTGACATTTGTCGGCTTTCTGTGCGAGAAAATCTAATCGCCGACACAAAAACAAGACACCGGGCAGGGAGAGTCCTGCGGCTGCGAACTAAGCGCTGTTTTCTCTCTTTCCCCTTCCCTTAAATCTACACGTCCCCTTCGAAATTGCACACTGTAACGCTCTGCATGTTTGCGACTAGACGGTCCTGCTTCATCGTGACACTGCACCTCAGACTCTTGGAAGAGGATCTCTGTGGAGTGTGAATATTGTATACACAGGGTGGAATTCAACAAGAAGTACATCCTGTTTAAAATGTGCTGTTCCTGCCTTAGGTAGCTCATTCAGAACCGCTAACAATGGGGTCAAAACACCCAGAAAGTTCTGTAAATCAAAAAGCGGATATGAACAAAATGTTTTCTATTGCACTAAAGAGACTGTGGAAATGTTTGCAGAAACCCTCAGATCCACTGCTGCAGACAGATTTTCAATCGCTTTGTGGTGATTTCACATCTGGAACTATTACAGACAATGTTCCAAATAAAGGGGCGGGGGGGGGGGAGGGTTCTTCTTTAGTGCTTTTCACTTGGACATATGTGAAATCAACCATTGCAGAGTGATGTGGAATGAAACTACTGGGGAGAGATCTCTTGGACGAAGCGGTCTCTGCCTAATTCCATTCAATCCCTGGGGCGATTCGTTTGCAGTTAGAACACAAGCGACCCGGTGACTGGAACCAATAGTCTTGCATGTGTTCTGCCAATCAACAAGTGTCCAAAATGGTAAAGATGCCGTCTTACCTTCATGTGTTGCCGTCTTTTTGCATGGCACTGTTCAGCAGAGGACAGACCATTGATTGTACACAAAGATGGACGTCTGATCTGGATTGTAGAGATTGATTCACAGTTGGGTTCCAGACCTTTGATAAATGAGAAGATTCCACAGTTAGATGTGTTTGGTGGTACCGGACGGGAACAATGATTGGAACCAACACCTGTTCACCCCCTGAAAATCCCACTACACTTGGCTACTAAACCTCATCTAACCCTACACCTCCAAATACTAAAAGTACCTATTTAACTTCAATTTCAACTTCAATGATTCACTACCAATTTACACCACCAAAATCTTACTTTAACCAGTTTTTAACGGTGTTTTTGCAACCGACTTTGGCGGTTCCTGCTGGCTAAATGATAGAATGCATCTTTAAGGTACATTAACATCGGCCTCCTTTTAAAAACCGGAAGCTCGGTCCATCTTCCCATACAGTCAATGGGACATATCATGAATGGAAGAGATCCCGGGGTGACCGCAAAATCCAGAAATGTGCCCTTAGCCTTCAGAGTCAAATCCAGGTGTTCGGCATATTTATCTTTGACAGAGCATAAATGGCTTTCGTTATTAAGTCATTACTTCATCGGCTGCTCTGTCCAACTTGTGTGCACTTGTGAGTTAACCTGCAACTCATTTTATGTGTTGCATTAACACAGTGTACTATAATGCAAAGCACCACTATCAATTACTGGGCAGTGATGCCAAAGGTGAGAGGAAGCCCCTGGGAAGGTGTGTAGACTTTATACTAAAGCTCCAGGACCACAAAAAATTTAAAAGAAATGTGTAAATTGATTCAGAGCTAATCAACTGTTTTTGGACAAGAGATTCAACCCAAATTATTATTTTTTTCTTCAGCCAGACTTTCCTTTAAATTATTTAAGAAAACGTTAAAATGAAACCTTCATACATACAGGATGCAGTGCAACACAGAGGCAGATTAAATTGTTTACCCTGTATAACCCGAACAGCAGTAATAAATTGTCAGTGTGCGCGCGACTAATCACTAAGTGTGCTGCTCTTAGCAGGCAACAAAGCACAGCAGGTCTGCGTTACATTGTTCAAGCGTTGCCGACACACACTCATAACTTCTGTGCAAATATCTGACCGCCGGCAGAGTGCAAATCGTGGTTCATCTGATGCGTTGGGCATCGGGAACGTGCGGCGTGTTTTTCCCTCCGTTACAGCTTGGATCGTAAATCTTTACACGTTGGTCATGCAGGTTGCCACTCATTTTGCTTCAACTCAAGGAGAACAGTAATCTCACGCTGCCTTTATTGACTGTTTACTAACCAAATTGCCTCCTGTTCAAAGGGTTGCACATGTTGCCCAGCTGGCAATAAATTAAGTCTAGTGTAAAGCAAATGCGATAGAATTACACAGGCTGTCTCCTTTTAAATGTTTTGCAGTTGTTGTTTTTTGGACGGGAAACAATTCTTTCAACTTGCTCGAGTCTGTACGACTCACTCACCATAGAGAATTGTGCTTTTGAGTCAGTTGAGTCACTGAGTCAGTCACCCAGAGTGTGCACAAATCCACATTTGTGCACAAGCTCCACCCACTCCCAGAGCAGCTGAGTGATTTGCTCATGATTCTCGAGTGGGTCTGGGCTCTAACTGAATGATGCGTTTGATCACAGCTAGTCTCACAGCGGGGAGGGACAGTGGGAGCCGAGTTGAAATAAGAAACCAAAGCTGTTGCTTTTCCCACATTACTCACACAGCCATTACCTTAACTCTATATTTACACATATGCAGCTAGAATAGCAGTCGCACAATAGTGGCATGTTGTCTCTTCTTTGTGGTTAGCTAGCTAGTGGCAGCAGCAACAAACACAGTCAATGAATTAATAGAGGCTAGCAGTCCTGACTGACGGGTTAGTATAATGACTTCTTTACACATCACCACTTAGCACTTTCACGATTAGCTTACAATTTAGTCATATTTTTTAAATGATTTTCCTCCCCCTATTCATTATGTCCAAGTTTAATGAATTTCTACTTTCTTCTTTTTGTGTCTGTTACAGGTTAGAATAGCTAATACCTTGTGTGCAGTTAGTCATTCGGCTGAAGTCAGTCTCTGATCCTGTGAAACAGTACAAAAGAAGACGGGAACTTGATGTTCTTTATATGCATATTTCCACCAAAGCATCGCAAAATAAATAAATAAATAAAAATGCTACATGTTCTAGCGCGGGTTGCAAAGTGGACCGTACACGTCGAGATTCGCTGGCAGCCAAACGAAGGTGGAATCGAAAAAGCTGGTCATGAATAAATATGACGCCACGTTTCCCCCTTCTCCTTATCAGGTGGAAAAAGGGAAGTGCGCTGATTAGTGCAACTCTGCGGCTCGCTCCGCAGACGGCAGATGTCTCGCTGATGATAGGGCGCGAGGCTACACTGAGGCAACGCACAGATCTGCAGAGAGGAGGTCCGCGGCCACTCGGCGAGAGAGACAGAGAGAGAGACAGAGAGAGAGAGATGTTGAATATTTCTGCGCTACCGGTTCGTCAGTTTGCATCCTTTGCATTTTCCCGTGTCACCGGCACTTCTTCAGCGGCACATTAGCGCGCCGGCTGTGCAGCAGAACGTGTTGTCACGCATCACAGGGTCCTTTCTAGCCAAAGTTTAATTAACAATCTTATTTTTTTTATGTTCTTGTTTTCATTTTTTTGTTTGCCCTCCCCCCACCCCTCCCATCCCCTCCCCTCCACACACACGCGCACACCCTTTTTGGTTTTCCCAACCTTAGAACGGTTCTCACATATATATAAGAATATACCTAGAGCAAGGGTCTTTCTCCTGCTTAGCTTCGAGCTTGCGCTGCCATTATTTTTTTTTTTTAATGAAACACAGAATTTAAGGAAGCCCGCTTAACAGTGCCCTAAATATGAAACGAGCTGTCAGGCAGACTTCTTTATTATTTTATCTTATGTCATTTTACACACTGGACCCTTAAATGCAGAAACCAGATTATTATTATTTTTTTAAAGCTACCTTACAGACCAACGCATCAAGATAATGCCCATGTGCATCTGTCCATCGGATCCCCTGCTGTGTCAGAGGCTTAACCGCGGCCACCTCTACTTTGCAGAATTGAACGAGTGAAAATAAATAATTAATTTTAAACAAAACAGAAAGGGGGGGGGGGGTCATATGAATCAGGTAGAGACGTAGAGGCCTTGGCTGGCAGATGAACTGTGTGAAGTAATGACAGGGTTTAACACTCAGGACGGATTTTTTTTTTTTTTTTTTTTTCGTGAGAGGGGTACAGACCCTGCTGTGACTTGCAGTGATCCTCTAATGGTTATTCTCAGCACACCGCCACTCACATCAGCACCTTTCCGCACACTCCTACACACCCGACCGCTCTCCCAATGTTTTACCTCTCCTCCCTCTTATGTCGCCTTCCTCTCCCCCTGCCCAATCTCTCCCAGATGATTGAGCAAAAGATTAATAGATTGTTGTCTTTCGCCGGGATGAGCCGAGGGGAGCGCCGTGCGGCAGTTGCCGCAGCTTAAAGACACCGTGCGTCAGGATAGCGGGAGCTGTTGATATTGGGGAACATCGGTGAGAGTTTAGCGATGTCAGGCAGTTCTGAGCGATGTTCTGCTGTCAGATTAGGTCTTGTCTGGAGGCTGGACTGCGAAGACAAAGTGACGTCTCACTTAAAGCGTCCGATTCCATCTTTTTGATCAACGAGTCTAGCGATGGGGTGGACCGTTAGCATTTATTTCAGAAGTGACTGTAGAAGCATCTCACAGTGATCTTCCTAGTATAAAAATGTGCTGTCGTCCATCGTGTCTTTGTGTGGCGTGTGTGAGAAGGCGAACAGCGGGATGTTCTCCACTGATGAGCATTTTTGTTGCCAAGCCTGATAAGGGCCTGCTTGATCCCTCAACAATGTCACTGATTCCAGGTGAGGTGCTCCTGGGAATTTTAGTGTGCATTCACACCTACACAATATCGTTCAATTAAAATTCTGGTGCGGCAATAATTGGGGGTTCCAATTGGCTTCCAAGCGCACCCAAGTTTAGATTGCACTATAGGTGTGAATACAATCCGACCCAAATACTGCCAAGAGAGCACGGGCACCGCATCAGCCTCCGCCTCTCTCTCATTAACGTCCTTTCTTCCCTTGCAGTACTCTCTCATCCATCTCATTGTAAGAACAAAAACATGCAACGTTTTGCCGTCTTAACTGCGAATATTGTTGCCGTTCTTCAAAGATATTAAATTGGTAGGTGCAGCGTATCAAAAAATTGAATTTCAAGTAGGACCGCACCGTTTCTGGGCTGCTCCATGTTGGTGCAGGAAACAGGAAGGGAAATCAGGAAGTTACGGCAAATACTGGCCAACGGACAAGCAAGTTTTGACTGGGTCACATCTCATTGTGTTTAGTGCGCTTGACAAAGTGCAATGGAAATGCTTATCGAAACAAATGCAACAACATTGCAACTTAATCCCCCAATATCACTCTTTGAGTCTACATCAAAGTAGGTGTGAAGCCGCCTGCTGGCTAGATTCACACTGTAGGAGTGGCCCATGTCTGTATCTGAAGTTTTGCAGGAGTACATCAGTCTGAACAGTCAAATGATGTCATGAATGAAACAGTCATGGCAGACAACGTGGCTCTCTGATGGCAATCAGATTGTGATCAAACCGGAATTGGGCATTAAAGATCTGCAGGGTACATGGAGCCTTTGTTCTCATGAGCAGCATAAAAAAAACAAGTTTTCCCAGAAGGGGTTTAGGTGATTTATGAAGCCATCCAGTTACTGGCAGTGGATGTGAGAGTTTATTTTCCTTCATCCATTAACCTGGGTAATCTGGGCAAAGACATGAATCAATCCAGGAAAAGAGCCTATTGAAGAAGTAATCAATCTGCAAATCTGTTTTTGTAGTCCATTCAGAATGATACAAATCGACAGGTTATTAAAGCCCTTAGCCTTAAGGGTCAATATGAGAGTTGATGGAATGATTAGTTTGTCATTTTCACCCAAGGGGGGACTTTAACAGCGGTTTGACTGTCAGTTTGAGAAGCATTGTGAAGCTTTCAAAGAACTGCACATGAGCTGAACCACATCTTTAAATGACATTAGATACTGTAGAAACTGAATAAGGTGTGTAAATGAAAACAATATTGCTCTTTCCTAGCAGGATTTAGAGTCCTGCTCGGCATATTTCTAGTGTTTTACTTGCAATAACATACTGGAATTCCTCCACGGCCAATGGGGCTGCAAAGTCTTCTCCAAATTCAGACAACCTTTCCCACATCCATCCACACTGTTGATTTCTGTTTTTTCTTTCTTCTTTTACATGACAGAAATAATCATAATGGATCCAAATCTTTGACAAGTAAGTCACAAAATGCCAAGAGTCACTGAACATGGCTTAAATGCTCAATTTACTAAACAGAATGTTTCACATAAACATGAAGAGAAACCACTTGTCGGCAAAGGATTAGAAAGGGAAGGATCCAACTAAAACCTTCTAAGGCTGCACTACAAATCCTCTCACATTGACTAAGGAGCAGTGGATACATTGGTAACAGCATCCACTGCATCTACTGCCACTTACATCTCAAAGGATTTTGATTTGTCTGACCGGCTGTAAAGACATACAAGGTCTTTTGAGAATAGGATTTAGACTTGAGGTAGAAATGCATCTTTGTTCCTGAGTTGTTAGACGCTTGCAGCCTGAGGAGGATATCTACCAGCTCTTCTTTCGACATTTACTGTATGTCTACAACATTGGCATGGGACTGTCATCTCTGGTTAGTAATACTGCTTTCAGCGTAACTCCACCAAGCTCTGAAAGATAACGTCAGGTGTTATTTTTTACTTGTGCCTCTTTGACATTCGGCTGTTCCTTCACAGTGATGTTTTCAAAACAGCTGGATTGAAGTCTCGCATTGCCATCTCATTCAGTTTTCATTCCGTATCCCACAAAAGCGGGTGAAGTGGACGGATTCACCATCCAACCCCCCCGTCTGAAAATGTATTCTTCATCTCCCTTCAGCCCTACTTGAATGCAAATGTATAAATCGGCGCTGCTAATCTTTGTTCTCAGCATCGGCGCAGTGTGCAGGTAGCCGCCAAATCTCTGATCCTGGCGGGGAATCGGGAGGAAAGCCCTAATCATCAGTCTCCCGGCTAGATTAATGTTGCTGTGGAGTAATACCATCCTAAAACTCCGATGTGAGTAAGAGGGTGATTTCCATAAGGAGCGCACGTCTAAGAGAAAGCGTTACATTAGTTTCTCTCGTATTAGCTGGGAATTGAGAAGGATAGCGGTAGTTTCTCCTGCCTCCTGCGAATGATCCAGCTGGACCCTCCTGGATAGTTGTCCATCCCCGTCTCTGGGTCTGAGGCACAACCTCAATTATCTAAAGTAAGTACCAACTACGCTGTCTGCCTGAGCATTAGCTCCTGTCTTAATTATCTTCCACAGAGAAGCAGACGTCACTCTTAAAAAGGAAACACCAAAATGTATGTCACTATCAGCTAACAAGGGTTGGCATTTTTCAGACTTGGGCTCTTGTTATGCTTCTCTATCTCATACATTTAGCTGGAAAATTTCTCCAACTGAAGTTTGATATCTATTTACAAAATTTGCAGCAACAAGCTATTTAAAAAGGTCACTCAATGGGCTCCAGAAATTTTGAAAATAAATTGAAGTATTTCCAACTTTTGCACTGAACACTGGTAAAAGCAGGATGTGAGCCAAGTTCTTGTACCGTCATTGTGCCTGTCGACTCAAATATAAACCGCAGAAAAGAGGATGTTCCAGTTTTTCAAATTAGGGTTTGAATGAGGAATAACTCATTCCTCTCCATTTTCAATGCACACAGAGAACAAATAGGAATGGCATAGACATTATCTGGCCCCCTGGCCAGCAAGTGGTTAATCACAGCGACTGGCAAAACAATCATTACTGAACAACCATTTAATGCCAATAAAACACGAACATCTCTAAGAACAAAATGTTGAAAACACAAAAAAGCCTTTCATTCAGTGAAATTGCATTTTCAACCATTTTATTATCCATTTTACTTTATTTTTTTTCCAATAAATCTCAATCCGCAATATATTGCTTCTTTTTTTTAAGCTGTATTAAAACCCTTTGAAGAACAGCCTGTCTTGAGAAACACTAACTGTGCTCTTCTCGGCATCCCAATTTGGACATAAGTTTCCTGGAGTGTGCAGGACCTGTGACCAATTTTACACAGCAGTAAGTAAGTCAGAGCAAAAAGAGAAAGAAAAAGAACAAGAGATGAGAGTCACAATGAGGGATCAGATGCTAAAACGCTGCTGTCCACTCACCAGAAAAATGCCCGGTGACAAGATTGCCATGGCACGTGGGGTCTAAGTGTAATACCCCATCCTGAAAGATTGACCTTAAATCATTCACCCGGACTTGTCGCTTGGCAGTTGTTTTACCTCTTGCTTATGTCTCTGTGGGACAGCACGGGGACTACAGAGGTCTTGCTGTTTCACAAAAAGAAAGGTATTATTTGAGAGCGGAAGCCACTGGCTCTGTCGTGGGTGCAAAAAGAGAGAAAAAGAAGTGATGAAATTACAAAGCTCACTCTAACATAGACAACTCTTTTCCTCAGGTTTGTTCACAGCGATGCTCCGGAGAGATCAGGCCGGGGAGACACTTTTAGTTCTGCAAAAACTCCATTAGTCATCCATATCAAAACAGAGGGCAGAGCGACGGAGGTTGAAAAAGAAAAGAGGCACTGGTGTGGAACAAATAGTTTTGGGGTTTTTTCTTTTTTTTTCATTAGCCTGAAGCAAACAAAGGGTCATTTTGATGGAAAATAGACGAAAACGCTGAAGTAATATTACAGTGGCATGCCAAGGGCAGAGCAGTCTCCAAAAGTGGGTTTTTCTATGGTCATCTTTTGAGGGGCCGGTGGTGGTGGTGGGCCAGGGGGTGGGGGATGTCGATGTGCACAATATGTTAATTACAGAGAGTCAAATTTTAAATCAGGGCTAAAGAGGGGGATGTTATCGCGCCACAATGGGAGGGTTATTAATATCCCATCTTCAAAGCAGAGGGCTGACTGCACGGTCCTGAGGAATACAGAATCTCCACATTACTGCAGCTGTACGAGGGAGTAGCCTCCTAATGATGGCGCCAGGCCGGGTAAATAGGAAAACTGGCTGACATCAAATAAGCCACAAATTGATTTTTCACCCTCGGCAGGACTCCCTCCTGTCCCCGCCCCCCTGCCACCGACGGCTGATTTGCGGAACGTATCGGCATCAGTTTCATCCGCAGAGTTTTGAGGGAGTCGAGGGCACCTTATGAGGCAGATGAAGTGTCTCGATTGCGCCGGCCTCAGATACCTATGACCACTCACCGAGACACCCCGACAGTCACACGGAGATCTGAGGATAGCTTAATTGTGCAGACTCGAGCACACGGCAACGCACTCGAGCTCCAATTATCCGCACTCCTCCTCTGCCAGCCAGTTGCTAATAGCTTTAGCTTATTGTTCATTATAACTGCCAGTTCGGCTCCCCTTCGAGCGGAATGAAAGGCAGAGTCGGCCTTTTGCACGTGCAAAACGCTCAAGGAAAATTCATTTTGAAGCCAAACTCCCTCTCTTTTGAGTAAGATGTCTCTTTGACTTCCGCGCACACCTATTCAGCAGCGCCTGCCAGATGAAAGCCGAGGTATGTGCTTGTCAAGCGCCGTTAATGCAGAGCAAAAAAAAAAAGCAATTATGTTGGCAGTGCTTTGAAAACAAAACTGCAGCCGTGAAGGCCTTTAAATATTAGCAATAACCTGTTTCTACATGTGGGCTACTGCCTTGTGTTAAAAAAGTTAAATGAGACGAGCTGCCAGTTTAGAAGCGGCCATTTAAAATGTGGATGATATTTAATAGCATTTACTAGTATGGGGGGGGGGTGGGGGTCCCAAGGTCCAAACATTGCTTGTTGTTTGCTGAGGTCTCATTTGATCTGACACCTCTTTACACCAGCAGTGATGGCAAAGTAAAAATCATGAATCTCTGAGCACGTCCCCAATAAATTCTTATTATTAGTAAATTAGAACATAAATCATTTACTTTTAGTGAATTAGCACTAAAATCATTAATATGTATTTTGTATTTCTTTCCATGCAAATAGATAGAATAGATTTATTTTTCACACACACACACACACACACACACACACACACACACACACACACACACACACACACACACACACACACACACAGGTTTCACTGAGACCAATTATTTTCTACATTTACGAATGATTAAGTATGGAACTGAAAAAAAAAAAAATCAAAGACCTATGATGGAAATTACACCGATCAGCAGCAACAGTGAAACTGCTGACCGGCGATGTTTGTAACACCAGACAATTTCAATGCGGTGCAGTATCGCTGCTTGGATCCAGCATCGATGTGGAACGTCGGCAAAAAACCATCCATCCAAACAGCCAATAAGCAGCCGTCCCCTCCTCCGACACTGGTCCTCAGCAGGAGAAATATGACCAAAGGCACAAACGTGACCTCAAAATGCCCTGAATCCAAATCGAGCCGAGCTATACGTGCTAAATTATTACCGTCCACGTTGCCATTCAGACCGCGTGGAGGACCCGTGATCAGCGACACTCCAGTCGTCTGTCAGTGCCTCAGCGCTGGGCCTGACTGACACAAATTGGTGTTAAAGATGTAGAAGCAGAGATAAGTGACTGTCGATTTAAACAGAGAACTGCCGCTTTTTAAAAATGAATGAGTGCCCACTAAGAGACGCGCGGCTCGGCCCCCGGCCACTTATCTCTCCCTGCATCAGGAAGCACAAGGCAAGTAATAAGGTCAGGTATTGACAGAGGCGGGTATCCATGGCTGTGTATTGATCACCGTGAATGGACTTTTAAGCCTGTTGTGTGTTATTGTTTGTTTTGTAAATCCCTCACATTTGAAAACGTAAGGTTATGCAGCGTCATCTTTTCATTCATAACCTTCTCAGTTCTTTATCGCAACATGACTCCGTACAATCTGTGCCAAGCGTAAGCAAAAAAAAAAAAAAAGAAAAAGAAATCACCCTCATCCTTTTCAGTATGACCCTTCTTGCACAAGCATGCCTGAAACGTCTACCTGGTTTGAAACTGTTTTTAGAACCATTTTTCTTTTATTCGTCAGTCCTTTCATTACAGATTTGTTTAAAGAAAATAAATTTAAGACGCAGTAAAGGAGTCCGCCAGAAGATATGATTTCCCCTTAATGATTTAGCCTTAGTCATTTCCCTAAATTAGTATGATTTCATCCTGTTGTCAAAATTCGGTTGCATAATGTGTTTTGTCTACGAGATCTGCACTTTCCAATTAGCCCAATCATTTGTTTGTTTTTTCTTAGACAGTCTTGTTAACTTGGTTGACACTTCAGAGAAGCAACAATAGCAATCTGTTTTTTTGGCAGCATCTTCAAATTTATTTAAGTGTTTATTGGGGGGTGAGAAATTTTTTTTTTTTTTTTTTTGTTACGTGCACCATCTCTTGATCTTTCACTGATACCGCTTCTTTCATTGCATAATACAATAGAGAATCACTTCGCATACAGCTTGCACTGTTTTAAACTGTGTTGCACTTCAGCCGCACATTCATTATCAATCACGAGAGTTCTGTCTTTATTTCTTTCGCTCTTCGACTGGCCTACTTTGAGTTCTCCTTTATTTATTAACTGAGAAAGTTTGCCATTAGCTTCATTTATCGGAGGCAATAATATGATCCTTTCATCTCTCCTCCTCTCTGGACGTTGTTTCTTTATTAATTGCCATCCTTTGATTTATTTGCCATTGTCTTTAATTTGCATCATGGTTTAAGAGGCTCAGTTAATGCATTAGCCAACGCTGGAGTTTGACTGTTCCCCAGTTGCATTTTTGTGTATGAAAGGTTTTTCAAACAGACTGTCAAAAGGGTGTAGCTTGTCCCCAATACAAACATTCATACATTACCACTATTTTCTAGCAATAATGCTTCTATATTGATGAACTCTCCAGAAATACAAAAAATGTATCTTTCCATAACTTGCTCCACTTTTAGAAATTCTTTGTTTAAAAAAAACAAACAAAAAACACAAATCGGACTTTTGCAAACTCATACGTCAATACATATTACAATACGTATTGATCTCAAAGATTAGAAAAGTCCCATAAGAAAAACCTAGCCTACTTTCAAAACCAAAACGCTGGACCCAGCATCTTAGTGACAAGTAACAGCTAGCAATGCCAGTGACTATATGATTTACCATAGGAACCAGATAGGAATGCCCTGGCAACTGTTACTGTTGTACCAAAACATTGTGACAACCCACAACAACTAAGCAATTGCCTAGCAACGGCTTGGTGACCAAGATCACCATGGCAACCACCTAGCAATACCCCTTGGAGCGAGGCCTTAATGCCATGAGTGTTTTCAGACTGTTGCTGTGATGTCATCCAGACCAGTACGCACATTTAGAAATCCTTCCACATGGGGTGTGAGGTTGTTCCACTCTGTAATAAACTGAGACATTACGTGCGATGATCATTTGAAAATGGGCAACCAATTGCAGCTTTTCATATTGCGTGCTTCTTTGGAGAAACCTGCCACTGAAAACTTAAGAGACTTATTTTTTGGGGTCTGTAAACTCTAAGAAGTTAAGTGTTCCTGAGGTTACACATGCACACAGAGGAGAAGCTGTCTCATAGGCTACTTATCACCGCGGCATCAACGGACAAGACTTCTGTCACATTGATTTCGTCCAAGTCGGTGCGGCGCAATGAGGGCCATCTTCCTCAAAACAATCAGAGGTGGAACATCGTCCGCGGCCGGAGACTCGGTACCGACTGAACTTGTTTTTCACTCTCCGGCCGTCAAGTGTGTCTCTTCTGATCGCCCTTTCGCTCATGCGTTGATGTGTTCATTTATTTATGGGTCTGGTGAGGCAACCCACAGAGAATTCAGTTCAGCCCGCCTCACGAGGAGCCCTGTCACATCTACATATTTTTAATAGCTCATAACTCAGCCAGTCCTGGCTTGACACGGTCCATCAAATCACTTCGACCGACATCCAACTCTCCTCTCCATGATTCTTCAGAATATCCATCATTAACCCTACGCTGTCCAGGAATCAAAATCGTGTCAACGTAAAGTACGGTGGGTTCAAAAATAGCAATTAGATATGGTGCAGGCAGTCTTCAGCTTTATGATATTGTTTGAATGGATTAGTTCAGGAGAATGGCTGCATCACTTGAGATTATTAACTCAGGATCAGACGCAATTATTTATTCTATTAGAAGATGGAGCTTGCACTCTCATATGTGCACCATCAACAGTTGGGTCGTTGCCATATATTTATGTGTGTGCTTCTTCATTGCTTGGGTAAAACATTTTTAACAGCCAAACGAATCTGTGATGCAAGTGCTTCGTGCCAGCCCTGATTTTAAGTCAATATTTACTTTCAAGTTTAAGGTAATCGAAAAGCAGTGGCAGCAGCAGCTGCAGTAGCAGCAGCAATTACACAGAGGATTTAGCTTTGGCACACACAACACAGTTCTTTTAAAAAAAAAAAAAGTATAGCAGCAGCTTTAAAGAAACGAATCAACAAAAGGTCATGCAGCCTATAAAAAGTAAAAAAAAAAAAATAGTTGGATGAAAAAACGGAGAACACAGCGGACGACTGCATCAGTCTTACAGACGTTGGGCCCATTTGTTATTTTGCGAAAGCTGCTCACTTTTCTGCTCTCAGCCTCTGTGCCACTTCAGTTAACAAGGCTGCGGTATTAGCTTGTATGTGCACAATGTGACCTGGTTGCTCAGACTTTCACCTTGCAGGGACGATGCCCAAAGACTCGGGTTGTTGGCTTAAAAACAAGAGATTTATAAGGCAACATGTTTTATTCATACAAGCTTCACTCGCTGAACATCGTTGAATGTCCGTTTACCGCAAGTGCGGCAATCAAACGGCAGAACAATGACTAAGACGCAGAGCGTTTCATTCTTTGGTTTGTGATTGTGGGAGAACAATGCAAGGGTATCCTTTTCTACACTGTTGCAGCGGTTCAGCTGGAGAACTATCGCCTGCAATTGATGGAAAACGAAGTGGCATCTACTTCAAACTGGGAGATGAAAAGCAGCAGACGACTCGCTGCAATTACCTCAATTCCTCAGGTTTTCTGTGGAGCTCTTTATTCCAGATACGTCACCTTGTGAACTCAAAATTCCACATTTTGACTATGCTCTTCATGCCGCATTTTTTATTTATTTTTTATTTATTTATTTGTAAAGTTGCTCCACCAACTAGAGATGAAACAGGCACCTGATGGCGTTAGGCCAGCACCTGCGCAGGTCCCGAAAGCCTTTGTCCAACAAATGTCATCTTTCTGGATTTGTGATAAATCAACAGAATTATTCAGCGGGTCTTATATTCAAAGGCCTTCCTAGATAATCACCTGGATACCATCAGATACAATCAAACACATTTGCCTCATTATGATCGGAGGGAATTAAAATGTCACCTGACGCTGATGAACCCACACCGTTAGCGCGTCTCCACTAAAACTATCAGGAACTGAATTCGAAGTCGAGTGAAGCTTTTTTTGGGGGAGAGGAGTAGCTACATGGGAACTAAATGTAGACCTTGGCTCCTGAGTGATAAGGCGCTTTGAACGTAGTGGCCCCTCCCCTGACCCCGAGGGCCCCAGCTGTGGCTGGATGATTGACTGCATGCTCTACTTCTGCTTTTTCATTCCGATGTGCCTCTCGGTCAAGTGCCACCAGGATCCCGTAGCTATAGCGCTGATAAAATTAGAAAGGAAAGAGTAAAGGGGGCGGGGGGATCTATTTGTTCGTCCAATTACTTTTAAGCCTCAGAAAATGGGGGAACTATGCATACTAATAGTTTTAATGTACACACGGCAATTGCAATATTTCTGCTCAATCCCCCTAAATTAAAAGCCAAAGTCTACACTCCAATCACATCTCCACTGATTCATCTTTAACTCGCTGTGTCTTTATACAAAGGACATTTTGAACTTGCCTGTGAGAGCGTGCCACCCATGGCCCGGCATTTATTCCACCTCTCTGCAATAGTGAATCGAACGTTACATCCTTCCTGTCTCACAAAAAAAAATAGTAATTTGTGGATTTGTGCAAACGTGCAATTTGTGCATTTAACGGCCAAACAAACAAGCCGCGCTGAACACGGAACACGGTGCCTCACGTCTGGTTGTCATGGGAATGCACTTTCAGGCTTCATCCCCCTCTTGATCAGCCAGCATATGTGAGTCTGACAGGGGAGAGTTATGAGCTTCTTTGACTTTTATCTATTGCAACCGCACAAACATCGACTGACCTTAATTTCTGTGCTCAACGCTTCGCCCTGCAAGGTGTCAGAGTCGGGTCCCAGTTTTTTTTTCTTTCCCCCTCCCTCCCGTTGCCCGTCTTCTGTCTTCTTCCTCGCTATCTCGGCAACCTGCTGCCCGTCGTTTGTCACGGCGAACACAGAGGCTGGATAAGTTAATGGCATCATGCGGGTGGGCGACTCCGTTTTGCGCGCACCACCGCCAAGATCTACGCAAAAAGTGCTTCACCTCAACATTTTCGTTATCCTTTGATGACGTTTTGAAAAATGTGCATCGCAGCGGAATATAACTCACAGGAGCCAGCTTAAGTTGCATATTCATGATATATACCCAAGTGTCCTTGAAGAGGCATTAAAAAAAAGTTATACTTCCTTGGGCATATGCCATATCCAGTGCAATACTGAGAAAAAGGCATTAAGAAATAAAGGCAAATATGGTGTCTTTTTTTATGGCAGAATGAGGCAGCAAAAAGGAGAGAATCTGGCTGCCACTGTAGGAACCAATCGTCTTTCACAAACAAAAACTGAGCTGTGAATGCCAGAAATATCCTTTCATTAAAAAGCTCGAAGGGTGCTCTCAGGAATCCCAAATGAAGTGCAATAAAAAAGAGAAAAGGCAAAAAAATAAAAATAGTAACGCGCAGAGACATAAAGCCTGGGGATAATTCGACAGTGATCATTTAGTGATCATCTGCGAAACAAAATAGAACAACATCATATCCGATTTTCTTCTGCAGGCAGCTCTGGTCGCTGCCATTTGTCATATCAGATTCATGTTTTTGTGATAAGTGGTTAAAAGGATAACTAACTGGATGTTATGAGGGGAACCATTTAAAGTTTGGCTGCATCCATATGGCGGAGTTGAACTGTCAGTTTAAATTTGCTGGTGGATTATTTCAATGTCATCTTTCTGTTTTTGTGTCCTCGTCATTTAACGAAGCGTATGAATTTAACTTTAAAGAAGGACTTTTAAGCAAAGCCAGGCAACTTCAATGACTGGCAAACACTGAACTCTGGACACTGGCACTGACTGGAGAATGCTAATAAGATTAAGCCTTGAGAATAGTGCAGGTGATATTTATTTATTTACTTGAGTTGTACTTAACCTTGTGCTTCTTGTTTGTTTTTTGAGACACAAGGGGAATAAATGAGAGGAGATGGGGTTTTGTTTGGACAAAAACTGCTCATCCATCAGTGTATTTTTAGCAGGCTGCGGGAGGTTTGGTAGTTTACTTGGTAAACGGTCACATTGGTCACTGTAGTCAGTCATAATGGCTGGTCAGTTGAGGTTAGCGAGCAGCTATTCACTAAAGATGGTTTCACGTTATCCGCAAACGCTAATCTGTCAAGACATTGTGTCTTTTCCTGGACAAGAAAAAGGACATGCAGCCAGGTTTTTGTGCACAGGTGCAGTTTTTGGTGGTGAGACTTCACTGATGTTTCGTGGCTGAAAAGCTGTGAAGTCGTGTGCAATGCTGACAATCTCTGTGTATAAGATTTTCAGCATATGAACTCTCAAAAACCAGCGTGAGGCAGCTGAAATTGCCGAATGTGAGCAATTACTGCTGGTGCACTCAATTTAAAGCATTTTGAGCTAGCGTAGCGCTAATGTTGTTGAAACTGTGGCACCGTTCGCTGAGCATTTTGGCAGCTAACGTGAAGTGCAGTAACCAACAGCTTCAAACACAATGACAAAAGCTCTGGCAGCCTGTGTTAGCGGCCGTCAACAGCTGGAGCTCCAGCTTGCATCTGCCTCAAAAGGCCTTGGCATCACCTGACCGCACGTGAGCCAAGCTCGGCCCAGCCACCTCGGTACGCTCCATACAATGTGTGCTGTTGCCAGATGTCTGTCTCTAAAATGAATCCCTCCATCTACATTACAGCTTTGGCACCAAGACTTCAAAATAAAAGCACATGCACAGAAAAAAAAAAAAAAACAAAAAACCCCAAAAAAACTCTAGTGTAAATCTATTCATCACAATATGAAAATGTGGTGAAATAGAGTGACCAAAGTCTTGATCCTTCACCGCACCCTTCATTGTATCATTTGTATTATGAAATGTGCATTTAAAGCAGCGTTCGTCCAATAAAGTTCAGAAAAAAAAAGTCAACAGCAAAACTATCTCATCATCTGATACAGAAAATATGAATAATATAATTCTATCAAAATTGATAAAAGGGTTGTTTTGTATTTCAAAGTACATTTTGTATATTTTGTGTTTGTATTCAGTCAATGAAATGCTTCATTATCAGTCACACTGAGGTAAAGTAATAAATAAAAAAAATAAAAAAAATAAAATCTCAAAGGAGTCCAATGTTAAACGCCTTCCCACAGGTTTAATTATGATATATGGGAACAGCGGAAATTTTAACCTGTGCAGGTCAATGACAAAAAAACAAACTTGGCAAATATTCTTTTTTTCCTCCATCGAGTGCAAAGGCTGACAATTCACTCTGTTCGTCGAGGATGCAACAACGTGATGCTAATCGCCAAAGTCATTTATTTGCCTCAAACGCCGGAGCCAGCTGGAAGCCGCAGCAATAACAGCTCTCTGATAGCGAACTCTCGCAGCCACTCAATCAGGATATTAATCGGCCAGCTCCGTCCCCTCTGTTATCAATCTCTACCTATCATGCTTTATTAAATAAAGACGCTCCCTCTCTCTGGCGCACAACAGCGCACAACTGTGGACTTTGTCGGGCATGTCCAGTCACCGAGTCGGCCACCGGCACAAAGATGATCAGACTGGGACTCTGAACGAATGCTTTCTAATTGAAAATGCTCTTGTTTCTGTCTTTGCACCAGAATTCTTTTTTTGTACTGAAGCTCCAAGAAGAAAAAGAAAGAAAAAAAAAATGTCCTTGACATTTGAAAACACTGTTTAATAGTTGCCCACCTCAATTTATGTACCCCACTATACTGTTGTTAGTCCAGCCCACATGGGATGAGTCAGTGGCTCGTGGGCTGCCGTGGAGACTCTTTCAAGTCGGATCCTTTCGGTTGATCAGATCCAATTGCAGCCAACGCACAAATTTATGGAACATCTCACAAAAGACTGACTTTGGTTTGTTGCATAATGTGGGCCAAAAAAAAGAGGGGGGGGGAATTAAGCAAACCTTGATGACGGTGGATTGTGAGAGTGGAAACTTCTTCCTTAGTTTCGGAGGCTGGAAAGTGGCTGGAGAGGGCGGGTTTAATTAATGCCGTCGAGAGCGGCATGGGGATCGAGCCGTGGCAAAGTGTGTGTGTATGTGTGTGGTGAAAGGCCACCACACACACACACCCACACACCCACACACACACACCGAGCCCTATCAGTCATGCACAGCAGTTTACCGTTTCATTCTGTTTACTTGTTTCTCTCCCGTTTTTGCCTTGAGCCACAGCCTGACACTATACATCACAGGGAGTACAGTGAGGCCAAGCAACATCAAGTGCAATGCACATTTTCTTTTCTTAAAGTTCAATCTGGCCTTGTGAAGAAATTGCACTGAACAGATTTTTTCTTTTTTTTTTTTTAAGGTGAGGCCGCTCTAATCATTATCAGTGAAATGATTTCACTCAACACAGACAAAAAAAAAAAAGAGAGAAAAGAAAACGGTGAATGCTGGCACAAATTAATTGCCTTCACACTGCTATCATCCTCCCACTGAGAGGCTTTTATCAAAAACCGTTATCTAATGGCAGGGAAACTTCTGGTTAAAGCTCGCACAGCCAGCAACAGCTCACTCGTATTCGGTCTCATGAAAGCGTAAATGACCCACATCCATTTTCCTCCCACACCCTTCCCTTCCTCTCTGACACCACAGTTAACATAACGCTGCGGCACATTATCCAACAGCGCGGCGGCGGCACAAAGAAGAAGAATCAGAAGGAGCCGATATGTTACCGACTAACCGTGTCAGGGTTCATTTGTCACTGCGCTGGCCCTCCCACTCACCTTGTATTCTGTGCGCAACCCCCCCCCAACCCCTCCAAAGTGTCAATCGCCGACCGGGTGCAGCATTACCCACTGCAGCCAATCACGGTGTCTGCTTTTAAATCACTCGAAGACTGCCCTGCCTTTGAACCTAGCGATGAGGGTCAACCCATAACGCATTCCCGGATTCTGAATAATTTCGAAGCCTTCGTCTGTCACACGGCCATCTGCGAGGAGCGTGCCGTCCTCTTCAGCGCACCTCGCCGTGAACTGGCTAACAGTGAGCTTTTAGCTTGAGAACTGGCAGAGATCCCTCGACCTCTCCTGACCTCTGGTTCAGCCTTTAATTGCTCCCCGACACGCGTGAGGGCGGGCAGCTAACACAGGTCACATTATGTAACACTGAGTGGGACCCGCATTGGAGAAACACAGCGGCAAGAGAGGGGAGTTCTCTGAACAAGAGGTCACTTCACAGCAGATTTTCACTATTGTTGACACACCTTTTAGGTCCATTGTGAACTCCTGCGCGTCAGTATGTACAACATGTTTCTAAACGAGCAAAAGCAGTGGGAGAAATAATGGAACACGTTTGACAGCTGAATGGACCGTTGTTATCACAGGGGTGAGAAACAACAGTGCAGTGAATCATTCATTGTGCTTGGCTCACCTTCACTGGGCAGCGTGTATTGTAACATTAATGTATTGGGATTAAGCTTTTATGATTGTGTGTCCATTAAAGCACAAGTCACGGGCTGTGGTGATGGTGGCGGACCTTCTACTGTATGTGTAATTCTCAGCAGTGGCTTGGAAGCAGGTTTACACTTCATGAAATAATAAATGGAAATGCATTTGCTTTGAAACAAACAACCCAGTCCAGAGGAGAAAATGAGCCGTCTAAATTTCTGTGGCCCTGAAGCAACCACTGAAACCCAAAAATGATCATTTTGGTACCATTGTGTCATCAGTGTGGTTTTAATTTGAGTCTTCAAAATACCCATTTCAAAGTGTTTATTATATTATTATGGAAAGGAAAGTTATCCACAAATCTATAGATTTCCATGAAATAGCTCTCTGTTTGATTCAGCGTCCAACTAAAGCTTAAGCAGCACCCTGTGTGACATCACAAGGGGCAGGAGACGTTTGTAATTTCTGAAGAGTATGAAAGCCTGGACACGGTGAGATCACAAATAGTTTCTTTTTGCCAGACTTGGTGCATAATACGATTGATTTCTTGTTTGATATGTTTTGCCTTAAACCTTCAAAGCCACTACTGCTCTCTTGGCAGAATGCTGACAGGCTTTTTTAAAACATATAATGTGCATTGAATTCAATTTAGTGTCCCATACACACAGTGCTGCCTTCAAAAGATTACGCAAAGTGTAAGAATTGTTCAAACAGTTCTGTTTTCCTTACCGGTGTTGGTGAAGCTCGAAGGTCTAAATCCAGAGTTAGTTGAGAATTATACTCCAAAAATGAGCAGGGGTAAATTCCAAAAACAAAGTCCACCAAGGTTACATCAAAAATGCCCTAATTGGGGCTTAAAATATGTAACTCTGCAAATACACACACAAGGAAAAGGAAGACATGTGCTTGATCCAAAAGGACTAGGGAGACACAGCTGCAGCAAATCAGGGCAGAGACAAGGGAGGGCAACTTGACATGACACAGGGAACAGAAGAAGAGACTTCTGAAAAGCAAAGTAAAACAGAAAGTTCAGGGGAAACAGCAAGACAAGACAAGAAAGAAAAAACTTTTAAACAGACTTTACCTCGCTTAAGTATAATCGGAATCAAAATACTAACAAAAGTATGTGTTGGGGGAAGACTTAAAGTAAAGTGGCAATGACAATGCCACCTTTGGAATTGCACACTATGAAATATCAGTTAGCCTGTGACTACTAAAATGTAGATAATAATGCAGTCTGCTTTGTTACTGGCCAGACAGACATTTTAAATGAAAATGAAATGTTTTATTCCCAGTGATCAAAGGTTAACTGAAAGACTAAAGCTGCTGTGAGGGAGTGAGAGAACAAACCATACAACTAGTAAAGTAAATTCAATTGGTGCCATAATAAACAAAGTCTGACTTGGCATGACCATTTAAAATACTACTGTCGGTAGCCAAAATAAACTGAACTGCACCCAGGCCAACGGGAGAGAGGCAGAAAACTATGATGGGATAATACCTCTACTGGCTCGAGAGTATGGCTTATAGTATGGCTGATTTGACAGCAAATACATTGTGTCTATATTGTGTCCCTGTGCTCTTAACCCACATCTACAAAGTAGTTGCTTCACTATGGATGCACTCTGGGATGCACCTGGGATGGCAAAGAAGAAATGTATCCTGCCCTGACAATACAAAAGTTAAGTATGCTAGTTTCGAGTGCATTTGCCAGCCAATGCATTAGCTTTATCTCCAGCATTATACAGTGGAGAGGAGAGGAGAGGAGGGCGCAATTGTGCCCACAAAAACAATCATGTCTGATGTGAAAACGGCCTCGGGAAACAGTAGGACTTTCTGCCCTGCGTATATGCTCAGCGCTGAAACTTCTCTGTTCCACTCAACACAGGGCTACACAGAGTCAGACTCATTAGGAGTAAAAGAGTCATGACGGGAAAAAGCTGACAGGGCCAGAGCCTCGTCTGTTCCACCTGGGTTTTGTCAGCTCTCACTGTCACATTTACAAAACACAGCTTTTGACCGAAATGTATTTATTCCAGTAGGAGGTCTGTGTAGGTTCCCGGTTGTCCAGGTCATCACAGTCTTTAGTTTATGAGCAGGCGTCTTTGTTCTTGGTTACTTACTTAAAGACTGTTCCATCTAAGTCTCTGAGCTGCAAGTCACGAAAAACCAACTCTAATTGTGTTTATTTTAGCAGAGTACAAAAAGTAGCTTGTATGCAGGCACTGGTTTACAGTATATACAGTAAGTATAGCAAGTAAGTAAATGAGGAAATATACAAAAAAATACAAAATAATAGAACCTGTGTTGATGATGATAGGGTGACATGTTTACTAAGGATGTCTATTCACGTTTGGAAGAAACTCAGTTGATGAGCTGATGAGCAACACTAACCAAATTGCAAGCCATGTGAGAACGTTCATATCAAACATAGGCCAAATGTGTCCTGAAACACATTTCCTACACTGGTGTTCCATTGCTTAAGCTCGAAATCTCCTCATGACTCAAAGTGTCTCTGCAATGATTGGCTGTGGGTTGCTAAACTGCAAACACTATTCCTCATCCCAAAATGCAAAACAGCTGACTATGGCAAGCTGCCTTAGTGCAAAAATGTGTTGTTTATCCAGCAACGGGGGTCTGATTGAGGTTGAATTATATTCTTGTCAGAAAATAACCACTCCAGACGCCAGCACAACCTCTTCAAGGAGTTGTCGGTGCGCTCGTTTGGACCACTTTAGGTGCGGAGGGTGCAATATTCACACCTGTGCAAATTATCTGCACCAGGGTGAAAAACAAACTCCGGGGCAATTAAAACAAACTAAATGGGGAAGCTGCAAAAGCCACCTGAAATAAGTCAGCCAACAAAGTTGGCAGATATGGAAACACTGAGATCAACATGGTGCGGAAGGACAGTTTAGTAGCACTGGAGATTATTGAGCTTTTGTCACTTGGTCTTGAAAAAAAAAAAAAAATTAAAGACCATGAGCAAGATTTTATTTTCCAAACACCAAAAAACCTCTGAGGGTTACGGCACAATTGCAATCTGGCTTTATGTGGGCTTTTGTCATCTTGCAGGGCATTACCGGGGGAATTTGCATATTTGTTAGCGGGCCGAGTTTAAAGAACTACAGAGTCTGAAGGCGTTTGGTGGATGAGGAGTGTCTGGCAAGAAGAAACGATAATTAGCTGCTGTTGTTTGAAGGCACAAGGAGAAAGAATGAGAAACCGTGGAGGACATTGTTACAGGTGACTTTGTTTGATTCAATGTGCCTGAGACCAGTGGGGTGCACACTGGATGCAGTGGCACAATCTGAACTCGAGGCGATTACCATGGGTACGGGGGGGTGGGAGGTGTTGGGGGGTGGGAGGGATGTGAAGACGGTGTACAAAGTGAAAGAGGGAAGCATGTACTACATGTAGCCGAGGCGAGGAAGCTAAAAGCAGATGCATTTTGCTGTGGATTTCTCGTTTAACCTGCGCTCCCTCTCCCCCCGTCTCAAACTGGAACAGACAATGGCGCGTTAGGCATGCTTCTGCCACTGCCATTGGAAGACTAATGAGATGGCACCAGGCCCGTGGATGGCTCATTGGCCTGATGCGCATTACTGTCTCTAAGTGTTCCTTCATCCCGTTATGGCTGGCCATGCAGCAGATCTGCTACCTGTATTCCAGATTGTGATGAATAACAGAAACACACTGCCTCAGGCTCCACCGTGTACAATCACAACTACCTGGAAGACTTTCTGCCCAACTGTTTGCCATTGCAGATTTACTGGTTTAATTTTTTCACAATCTCCCAGTGAGGTCATGTTTTTGAGCGACAAGGATACGCCAATTGATTTATTTTCAAATTAAAAGGGTAGGTTACTGATCAATCTTTTCTTTAATTTAAGACATCTTTAAAGGAACAATACACAATTTTTCACCACTAGATTGTGCAGCTGAACACGGCGTGTAAAATAAAACAGACAGGCTTTGCACTTAAGCTTTTACCAATATAAAAATCACAAATCAAGCCAAATATTACACACTGGACATTTAAGATCTATATGAGATACATTTTTGTTTTGTTTTATTAATCAAAAGTCAGTTAAAAAACAAAACAAAAAAAACAAACACGTATTTTAGCAGAGTTCTGTGTGGGATGCAGGTCCATCACTGATAGAGGTCCCCTTGGAAACAGACATGGCAACGGATTATGGTGACAGAAGGCAGCCCTATGGATTCAGGGTTATGTCCAGCATAATTTAAGCTGCTACCATTCATTTGGAGCATGTTTTATGCTATTTGTTTGTGTATTAAAGTTTCAGCATGTTTGCGCACTGTAAAAGGGGTCATTTCCTGCTATTTATCACAATGGTGAGGCAATTGTTGTGACGGGCAGGAGGACGCAGAGCACTAACATGCACGAGCGACCGGTTCTGCTTTGCAAACAAAAGGAAAGAAAGGGCTCGCCATTGACAGACAGAGAGGGTGAGTGATGTGACGCTCTACCCCAGATGAAGTAACACCACTGGAGCGTACCATACCATTTTTCTATTACCTTATATCTTATGTGTCTTTCTACTGACTCACACTAAACAAATACAAAAAGCTCAGTTGTATGCTATCTGCAAACAAACCGTTGGATTGTTACCAGAGATTGAAATGTATTGAACTGACTATGGACTGTTGAGTCAAAGAAGGCCCTGGTCACATTTCCTAATCCACAAATGGGAAAGAAGAAGTCACCAGTTGGTGTTAGACAAATTTCAGCTCCCAGAATGATTACATGAACTACAAAATGTTACCAGAGCCTCCCTGGACTTGTGTACCTTGAGACTAGTGGTCCCAGGCTGGATTTTCAGAGAGGTCGCACCAAAACTTGCATCCTCAAGGGGGCGTTCTTTGGGTATCCACCTTGTGCTGATCCCCAAGCCTGGATAAATGCAAGCCTGGAGACCGGAATGTCATTTCAAAAAACACAAATCAATTTGCTGTGGAGGCCCCTGAATAGAACAGCCAAAAGGATTTGCTTTTTTGTAGTTTACCTCTTTAACACCACACTGGCTTTGCCAAGTCCTTGAATTTATAAATGAACATCATGACATTAAGTAGGTCTTAAACGTACCCTCTCGTTCCCCAAGTCCCTGAACAGAGCCAGTGAGGACAATAGACTTCCCCTTTGTCGAATTAAGACGTGGTGTCAAAGAGATTCCCCCCAAAGGAAAGTCAATCACTCAAACACTGGTGTTGTCGCAGGGAAATGAAAGCCTTGTCTGTCGTTGAAAATTAATTACCTCTCACCCAAATCTAGGCCCTTGAAGGGATAAAAATAGTATGTTTGTCAGTTAATCAGACGATACATCATCCATGACAGTCCAATCGCGAGTAGTGCCCGGTCCCCTGAAGCTCACCTCCAGGCTGGATATGCTCCCCGATTCCACAGGCATGGAAAAGAGGGCAGAGAGAGACCAGAGAGAGGGGGGAAATGGGAACACACAGCGTTGGGTGGTATTTCAGCATGGGATGCCCAGTCAGACTTCAGGGAGGTAATTAATTTACAACAACAGCAACAAATATGCCCAAGCCGGGACCTCCAGGGGAACCCTATACTTCTGTCAGATCTCTGTCCAGGAAGTGGAAGGCTTTGCTGGGTTTATGTGGAGCAAGAATCCATCCAGATAGAATGTTCATGTTGAAAATCCTTCCAGCCATTAAGGATGTTGGAAAATAAATTGTGAAATGTCCTTACGTAATCTTATTACCATCTTGTTAAATATATGAAATAGGCTATATGAAATGACTCACTTGCATTTGCAACGAGAACAGACACATACCTGCTTGTATGTAGGAATATATTTACCCAGTGTCACTCCAAGTAAAATATTTCGGTCATCTATAGTAAATTAGTAGAACACAAGTAAAATATGTATTCAAATACATTTATTAAACAGGTTGGAATTCATGTTTTTTAGGGTTGGTTTTCTACTATTTGAAGCCTTCCATGGTCATCTGCAAAATGCATCCCTAGGAGTGAATTCATGATTGTTAAAACAGGCATGCACATAATCTACTCATACAAACAAATAATATTTATATTACTCCAAAGGGCATAGACATGCTGGATAGCAATGCAATGTCTATTGGACATTCTGCAGAATGAGAAACTTGAAATCAGATATTTTCTTTGTTATACCTTGGTATTATGCAGCTTTGAAAAAAATCTTAGTCGCATTTTCTATGTAGAACAACGAGTAAAGAGGAAATCCTGATGAGGTCTATTTGACACAAAAGCGGCACGAGTGCAATCACTGATGAAGCCTTTGCCTTTCGCATCCTTTTATGCCTGACCAGGTCTGCAAAATAACAAATCCCTTCGCTCTGACACTCCACATAGAGAGCCTGTCAACTGCCTCTGTATCTCCCAGAATCTAGTGGTGCATTTAAAAGAAGTAGAATGGGGTGATTTTGCAGATGAACTGAAACACTGAGCCGTTGGCAGCGACATTATTAAGAGTAGGGAGGGAAAGAGGTAGCAAGGCCTCAATTACTTGGCACTATAATTTGGAGAAAACTTTTAATCTGAGGCGTCCTCTGTGTCGCAGTCAGAAATTGATCACTTGGGGAAGTTGCTATGGAAAGCCAGATGGATACTTCAGCACAGCGCTGAAAAGTGAATTTGTCTTTATGAACATAAGGTATAATGTATGAAATGAAACAGTTCCCCCACAGCGGGCAGCGTAGATGAATTCACCAAGAAGGTTGCTGTGTTGATCAAGAGCCGCCGTGATCCTTGAGCATGTTACCCATCATGCATGCATTGTGCGCTAAGAGGACATGGTGTTGTAACAGACTGCTACTGCTGTTTTTTATTAGCTCCCTCAAATTCAATTTCCATTTAATTTGTGAGCTGGCTCCCCTGGTCTGTGCCTGGCACCTAAAGGTATAAATCTGGCCTTATCTGGCCTCGGCATGCACAGTTCATATCCACACACTCTGTGCCAACAACAGATCTATAATTCATGGCCAGGCCCAGCCCCGTTATTGGCTGGCCATGTATTAGAAAATGCAACACAGGAACAGAATTGAATGTAGTGTCATCCACACAGTTCAGACAGCAGGAGGCTCCCTCCCCAGACACAAACCACGTGGTGCGAAACGCATAAAATGGATGCATAAAAGGCCGGGAATGTGTGCTGGCAAACTTTTTACATTTATATTCTGCACGGCTCCTCCTTGTGTCAGTATGCCTAGTCGAGGGTCAGTCTGACCCCCACAGGTGAGACAGTTCCGTGTTTGAGGGATGAAAGATTATTTCTCCAATTAGGCTAATTGGATGAGAGTGGTTGGGGCCGCACGCGCTGTCAAACGGAGTCAAACAAACAGGCAGAAACAGGCGTAAATTCTCCCGAGGAATCGCTCTGGAAAGGACAAAAATCAGAACGCTATTTTTGAAAATCTATAAAAGAGGGCGTGGGGGAAAAAAAAAAACACGCGTTTGCGACAATGGCGGCCGGCCTTGTGAGCAGCAGTCTGCTTTTGATGAGTTCTGCTAAAAGCTCTGTCGATGGATCATCATCCAATCACGCTCTCCAGCTCGCCGGGTCTGTCTCACACAGCTCTGCTGTCACATTTCAAAATTGCCAACATCAGTGGTCCAAAAAGGCACTAACAAAGTCTCAAACTTGGAGCTGACCGACTTGTGTGTCACGAATCGTGAAACACAGTTGGAGCCTGGGAAATGAGAATTTCAGAGGTGCTTTTGGCATATAAAAGGAAAGGAAAGGCAGAAATTGGGATGGACCCTTAAAACAAAGACACTGAAGTTGAAACGGAAAATGAGGAAGTGTCAGTTGGGGGACTTGGACTTGGAGGCGTGTGGGCAGGTGGCGACAGAGGGAATTAGCAGAGTTGTAGGGTGGTGGACGGACAGACGGACAGACACTCCCTCCAGTGTCCCTCCTTAATGAGTGCTGCGGCGCCGGTGGAGACTCCAGCACAGCGCGTCACTCTGGTCAGCTCGGCGTGAGGCCAACTATGAAGGCGCAACGGATGGCGAGATGAGAGAGAGACATCAGAGGTTGGGTAATTAGGGCCACTCGAGGAGAGAGGTGGAGAGGAGACGGCGGCTAAACACCTCCTTCCTCTGCCGGACTCCTCCTCCCCCTCGAGGTCGTGTCGGTTTTCGCCTTGATGTCTCCGTTAATGAACGAGAGCACCGATTCGCTCGTTTGCCCCGGCGGGGAGGAGCGTGGTGGTTGCATCTGGAGAGGGAGGCGGGCTGGCGGGCGGGAAGTGCGTCGCAGCGTTTTGTTTGTGTTGCGCAGGAGCAGCTGGAGGCAGTGGCGCGTCTGATGCGGTGGAGGGATACACAAGGAGCCACTTGCCGTGAAATCGCACAAAAACAAACACCTGCTGTTGGAGCGAGTCATGCCAGTTCACCCACCCGCCGCTGCTATGAACAGTTCTTTCATCATATGCACTTAAAACATGTTTAGAAGTCTCTGAACGTAAACATATTACACCGACAGTCCCTTTTTGCCAGTCTGATTGAATTGTCTCCAATTGAGAGATTGTCTCATTTACCTGGACACTAAATACAGTGGATTGGAAATAAATTGGATTGAATCATAGTTCACACAAGTGCCTTTACACTGTGACATGCACACATGATCCCACACCCTGCGATACCCAGGAGCCAGTATTAAATATGGAGTTGTTTCATCTCGTTGCATTTTCTGTGAAAACTGCGACCTAAGAAACCATTCTCCTTGAGCAGGAAGTGATTATATAGTGGCATCATTGCTGCATTACGTGATGGACATCAGGTGAAGCAATCTGATGTGTCATTTCCCTGAACTCTGATCACCACCTCAATCAGATCAGGCCTATTTAATCAGAACAAGTGTTCACGTGATGCAATTTTAATCGGGTCAGCGTTTAATTCAGCTACTTGTTGGCATGCAATTACTTTTGATGTCAAAAGTCACAGTCAGCAAAATCTAAATCAGAGAGAAACCTCTGCAGCTCTTCATCCATCCTTCACAGCACAAACTTTTCCATCTGCTCTATGGACACATGATAAGGACCTGCCTTTATCTCCTTCCCGTATTATTGTCACGTGCAAATGTCAAAGGATCAACGGAATGGTTTCTTTTCTAGCAAAACAAGCCAAATGCCACCACAGAGTATGTATCTGGATTTTTTTGTTCTTGACACTGTCTAGTACATGGCCACCTCTTTCCCGCTGTCACTGTTCATGGACTAAAGTAATCACCTCTCCCTGCAGAGGCCGCCCGCAGCTCAGTCAGTTGCCTCTTCTGTAATCGAATCGCTCACATTTCAACTCCAAAATCACACTCATCCATCTTGGGGGGAGCATTTTAAAATGGTTCTTAAAACTGGACTTTATGTAGAAATGGACAGCGGCAAGACGCGACGGCTCCAGTCTGCTCTGAAAAACCAGGAAGAAGAAGCTGCAGCTAGTTGTAAACAACGGCTGATCGTAAGGAGATGAGTGAGGGCAGTTTCACGTTACTAAGAACAACCATCTTACTCGTGAATAGTACTGGCAAGAGTTTCGCAATGCAGCGTGAAGCACAGGCACTAACCACAGGGCTGTCACATGTCACTAATGTCACCCTTGAATAAGACTAGAGCACTACCGTCCTGGCTAGCAGTAACAAATTTGATTGGCTAGCTGTTGGCCAGGTTTTTGCCCCCTTTGCGCTCTCATCCTCGGAAACAAAACAAGGCCAGAGGAAAATCAGTAACGTCAATGCGCCTATGGATTAGCAAGCCTCGACGAGGGAGGACGACGCGTGTAATCCTTGCAACCTCTGACACGAACCTCAACCCAAAACGCCTTCTGTGTGTGGCTCTCAAAAAAGCACACATCGATGCCCTCTGTTTAGTCGCCCAATTCCAAGAACGCCGTCCAAGTGTCCAGATGTTCCCTGTTCCTGCTGAAATATTCACACCTGGCCTCCTCTTGCTTGGAGCCACTCAGTCCCCTATCCAGATGTGTCCTGTCTGTCTAGATAAAGAGGAACATGGCCCTCTAATCACCTCGCCGCTGAGCTATAGGATGGACCTGCTCCCAGGTTTTGTTTTATTTGTGTAAAAAAAAAAAAAAAATATATATATATATGTATATATATATATATATATATATATATATATATATATATATATATATATATGTATATATATATATATGTATATATGTATATATATATATGTATATATATACATATATATATATATATACATATATATATATATATATGTATATATATACATATATATATATATATATACATATATATATATATATATATATATATATATACATATATATATATATATACATAAAATCTTTTTATCTCCCTCTTCTCACCAGCGTCACGATATCAGCAATAGCGGTGGATGTAATGGCACCATAAAATGTGTTTATTGGTTATAATATTTGTGAAGTTCATTTGAAATGTGAAAGCTGTTATACTGTTTAGCAGATTGTGCTGTAAACATTGTGCTGCTGGAGTCAAGGGGAAAGGAAGGGGAAGGGGATTCAAAGCACCCAAGGGGACAATAACGCGTTGTACAATATATCATTATACTGTAGTTAGCTGTACACAGCGGTGCAAAAAGTATAATTAATAGTTCATGTTCGCACCATTTGCCTTAATGGATTATTAGACTTTAAACGCGCGAGGAAACGGGTGTTCAAAGGGAGTCAAGTGATGGATTTATTGGCAGCTCACTGATCTGGACATAATGGGGTCACCTGTTATGGAATTGCAGGCCCGGACTGAGTATATCACACACTGTCTTATGTCAGAGCAGGAAAGGAGGTGGGGGAAAAAAATGGATGTATAGGAGCATTTCAATCAAAAAGAGGAGATGAAGAAAAGGACGATTGCTATCTTTGCCCGTGACAAAGACACAGCAGAGAGCTTTAGACGCACCTTCACACCACTCTGCCCTCTAAATGCAGCCCTGAGAACCTCTCGGGGGTTGGGGGTAACTCGGCTGTCTTCAACTCCAGCTGATTAGAAACATTCACAACCAAAGCCACCTGACTGCTTAGCGATCCCCTGTGTCCAGACTCAGTGCACGGCCGGATTTAAATCTCAAGCACCGCACTATCGTACGAGAGAGGAGGGAAGGGGGGGAGCGAGGCAGTGGAACAATGACCATATGTCGGCCTCGGTTCAGCCGCGGGGGGATCGATTGGTGAATATTTCATTAGAGCCTGGGCTAAATTCTTTCCAAACGAAAACATACATATATCCCCGAAGGTGAGGCCTCGCCATATGGGCATGTTTATTAATATAGCAGCGAGGTCTTCAGATATCGACAACTAATTTGTTTGGTTTTTTTTCCCTCCTGATTTTGAAACCTCAAGATAGTACAGTAAAGGCTAACTGTGGCAGAAGCCAAGCCACTGCTGTGCTCTCTCGCGTGCTGCCAACCTTGTCTTAAACACATCCGGCCTCATTTACTAAAGGTAGTGTGTGATAGTGTGTGCTCGTCCATTTAGCTTGAGGAACGAGGTAATATGGACGTTTCTGGCAGAATGTGGAAAATATTGTTCAGAGAGAATACAAATAGATTATATAGTGCATGCACAATGTTATTGACTGAATAAATATGGGACAAGCGAATAGAATTCATAGAATTGTCGAGCACAAAAAAAGTGGAGGAAAAAATGGAAAACACCTTGATCAAATGAACAAGGAAAGCAATCCATCTGTTTATCCCACTTTTTCCTTAGAAATACAACATTGTTCCGAAAGGCTCAGAGTCACATGCACGGTTGGGTTGCTAACCTGCCTCAACTGGCAAACTCACCGCTGACAAACTGAGGTCCTGGGAAGATGCCAGTTGGGGATGTGCAGGGTACATCGTTATCTGAGTAGATTCGGTTCAAGAGACAAGTTTCTCTGCTTACAGGCGCAAGACCTGAGTGGGCGCGGTTCACACAGGAGTGCGTGCTTTCTGCGCAAAAATAATTGCACGATACAAGATGGGAACACATGTTTGGAAATTACAAATGAGCGTTGGATTAAAGAAGGTGCGAATAAAACTGCAATTGTGTCTTAAAAGCAGCATATTGATTTGCTTTTGGCACTCACACATTGCTTTTTAGAAGGCTCTTGTTCCTCATTATTCTTTATTTTTATGCCAATCTCAGTTTTAGAATTTGCCTGAAGTCGACCATCACTGCCCACTTAACATAAAACACATTAAACAACATTTTTTTTTTCTGATGTAGGAATTAAAACAAAGCTTGCTGAAATGGCAACCTTTATTGTGAAGCATAGTTTATACATTTTAAACACTATGTCAAAATGAAGAATACATAAATGTATATATACAGAAATATTTAAAAAAGTATTTCTGTGTCCATTTCATTAATGTATTTTCTACTTCAGGCTGATGACTTACCGTTGCAAAATGTTTTTTTGCTCACAGCTTTCACCCAGAACTACAGGTGCAGGTGCCTCCAGTGTCTTCATAACAACTCCTAAATAATTGCTAACAGCCAAACCTTCTGCATTTTCTAATGTGTTCATCACACTATATCCTCTTTAAAATACTTCATTTGGAATTAGGTGCCTTACCTCTGCCATCCCACAGCAGTGGGTGAAACATATTAAAAATGTGAGGAAGTGACAGCCGCCGAACTGTAGACGACACAAAAGTCGTCGCGAGAGGGGATTATTGCAGAAATGACACATTTCTCTCATGTGACAAGACAGAGTTAATTCTCTCCAATCCTCATCTCCTGCAACAACAGGGGGGGAAGCAGTGAAAAGATAAAGCACAGGGGGGCAAGAGGGCAATAAACCCTAATCAAAGTTGTTGTTTTTTCATCTTGTTTTTTTTCTTCCTGTTCCGTCTCTCTTCCTGCCTCTACTATTGCTCCTCTGTTGTATTTCTATCTGTACATCGGTCCCCCAGCTCGGCAATACTTTCCCCTTCCATCCTCTTCCTTTCTTCGCTTTGTTCACACCTTGTTTTTTGCGCTTTTTTGCTAATCAAAACAGAACACTGTCTTT
The DNA here is from genome assembly GCF_046127955.1 of Nelusetta ayraudi. Lineage (NCBI taxonomy): Eukaryota > Metazoa > Chordata > Actinopteri > Tetraodontiformes > Monacanthidae > Nelusetta > Nelusetta ayraudi. Next base: position 3,481,324 of record NW_027466120.1, read on the forward strand.
CTTGGTAAAAATGTCCCATCCATCTCCCAGAATATTATTTCCTCTGTTTATATAAGAGATGTGAACTCAAACCGAACCGAATTTGAGCTCCTTCAGACGTGCATTACCTGTTACAAGATTCAAATTAGTTTCCATTTATCACACATCGGATGGTGTGGCCTCACGGTACTGTATCACTTTTTTTTTTTTTAGTTTTATTCAAGAACTTCCAGTGGTGATATGGCCTTTCATACACAATAAGGTACCGACGGTAATGCTGTATTATTGCATTTCCCTGCGAATGCCTCACTCTATGTGGGGCTTATTGACTGATTTGTCACTGTCGGTTTTTTCTCCCATATCGAAATTTCGACACTTTCATGTATTTATAGAGTAACATTACTCAATGAAACGTGATAACAAGTGCACACGGCTGGGCTCTACTACTTTTCTAGCTTTTCCATAAGGGGTTAGTACATGGTACCAGGTACAATTTTCTAGTACCTACTCGGCTGGGGTTCCGAGCCTAAAAAAAAATAAAAGTGCAGGCTACTGGTTGGACAGGGAGAGACGACACAGAATGATTCGTGAGCACGACTCCTTCACAAAAATCAAAGCCGTTGAAAAAAAAAAAAAATGCATTTATCTTTAGTAAGGCAGACAAAGAAAAGGACTGGCTAACCAGTGGTCAAACAAGCAGGTGCAGACATTTCTATGCTTGGTGACGCATAGGAAAATTTAGCTTAAAGCGAATCGCTGCTCAACTTTTCAGATCAGTTCAATGGTAGGAAATTGACGTTTACAAGCAGAGGTGCCAGAAGCTTTTAAGAGGAACAGAAGCAGAGACAAAGCAGAGACTGACTGACTGCTTATTGTCGGGTCTCACTCGAAGCCAAAAACAATGATCTAAGCAAACGCTCTGCCTGAGCTTACCAACCCATGCCGTTCTCACTATTCCCACCGTGCCAGTGTGTGACAACCAGGTGATGAGAGTCAGATTTTCCACTACTTGTGTTACATATTCTGCAGAGGCTGTCAACATACAACACTGACAGAGAAGTTGCACAGCTAGTCAAAATGATTCCTCCTCAGCTGAGAGAAGAAGAAAAAAAAATCACCTGTTTTGCACATCACAGGGGCTTAAGCTGTTTATTTGTAAGTCAGTTCACAGAGATAGAGACACTGTGCATGTGTGTGTGTGTGTGTCTGTTTGCTGACGGGTAAATAGGAAGCAGTTTTAATCACCACTAACCCCTCACACCCTGCTGACAGCGTCAGGAGGACCAGTCTCACCGCTCCTCCTATGATCAGCCTCATCAGCTGTCTGCTTAGCCCTCCCGTTATCTCTTTATTATTTATTTACCGCCGCTTTGTACAAACATATTGCCCAGGAAGCACATCCTTTGAGGGTTTTCACCGAAAAGCACACCAGGCAGAGGATTTTTTTTTTTCTTCCTTTCTATCTTATTTGTATTTAATCGCTTGGGGAAAACACAAGTACTGTATATTATGGGACACTTTTTTTTTTTTTTTTTTTTAAAGGATGGCCGAAGCCTAAATAAAACTAACATGCAGTTGAATGATTGTTAGCCCCTCGTAGCCACCAAAACAGACGGCTCATTTATCAAAAAAATAAAATTAATCGCACTAATGATGAGGCCAGTTAGTGGCACTGAACTACAGTGTCATTGTTCATGCTGCTATTGATTTTGTTCGCAGCAAATGTGATTGTCACGGCGAATAGACAGCGTTGCTCTTGTCTTTGGCCAACAGTAACAACTGATCGGGAGACATCACTGCCTTTTAGTCGTGACATATCACCGCGTAGAGACCGTTGGCTCAGATGAGGTCATACTCTGTGGCCACCAAGGTCAGTTTCTCCTCCTCCTCTTCGTCTGAGATCTTTTTTTCTCGCAGCTCATGTGACACCCCCACTGGGGAAACCAGAGAACCCCTGCAGACTACATCGTTCCATCAGGCTGGTGAAAGGTTCTACCGCCTCTACTGCAGCAACGCACGACACAATGTTTCATTCCAGAGTCACTGGTCACCTTCTTAGAGACACTTTGCTGGTACCAGCTACCTCGGCAAAGTGGATGCTGGTCTTTTAAGTTTGAACATATGTTCAGAGGTGCCACTCAGCAGACCTTGGTTGGAACTTTCACTTACTACTACCTGTCTACGGTCTCTAACCAGTCTGCCCATCCTGACCTTTGACCCCCATCAACAAGGTATTTTCCTTCTTTTCTGTTTTTGGGATCATTTCCTGTAAACCCAAGATGTTTGTTTGATGGTGCTAGTCTGAAAATCCAAGTAAATCAGCAGCATTAGCGGCATATTTTTGGATATACGAAATTGTTATTTTTAGGGAATCTTCATATTTAAAAGTCAGAGGTTATTGTGAAAATATTAAGGATGGCATAGCATAAAATTGTATAGTGTAAAGTATTTGTGCTGAAAGTTGGGGGTTCAACTTAAATAACTAAAATACTTTTCTCTTTTGCTGCAAACTCTAAAACATAACTTTCAGTGCAAGCAACAAAAATGGAATGTCAGTCCTCCAATGAATAAGAGGAGGCCAAACAAGTATTGTTTGTGTGCAAAGTGTGACATTCTTTGTGCATGGTGCTTCGTTGTTATCCAAAAACATCTTTAGCAACACGGTAATGATACGCACCGCTGCCCTCACTGGCATGCTCCTTCATTATGTTCCACATGGCTAGCATTGTTTCAAGAGGTGTATTTCATCTTTGACTCACCCACACATCATACATCATTCTGCTGCAGAAAATGTTACAGAATGAGTCAAACCTACAAATGAAAAGGTCCCCCAAAAAATGAAATGCGTTTTTAATGTGAGAAGAAATTAGGATGTGTCGTTCAATACAGGCTGAATGCACCAAAAATCTATTTGAACATGAAGGAAATGCTTAATCTGAAAGAAATAGTAGCAAGCAGTAACGCTGCGGGGCAGTAGATCACCAACGGAATCAATAACCTGGGCAGAGGAACTCTCTGAATGTGTAACATGCAACAGTTCTTTGCAAGTCAATGTCTTTGACCATATTGATTGAGCTGAGGAAGCACGGACAGAGCACACAGTTTTCCAATGAGCAAAAGGACACGAGCAGCAGCTGACGAAGACATACAGACCTTCAGCACCGCAGGCTTCAGCTCCTGGTGTCAGTAGGACATGGATCTGAGATGAGGCCCTGTTTTAGACTTCCCTTGAATTAACTGCAATGCTGTGACATTATCGGTAACGCTGAGAGTCAAAGAGAGACAAACCACAAAATACCTATCCAACTTATTAGTTTTCTATCCATCATCAATCAGAATGTCTATCTATCCATCCATCCATCCAACCAATCCAATCTTTTGCCATTCATTTTGTTCAGCTAATCCATAAGCAAACACTTCAAACATGCGGTTCCAGTTCCCTGAATGTATTTAATTGAGTTGACAAGTCTGTTGACCATTCGTACTACTATACAGCAAATCAATATGTTGCCTTCAGGTGGAAGTGTTCAATTCACAAATCATTAGCACTGAATGTCACAAGCATACCATTATCTTAATTTCAAAATACAGTTTTCATCAAACTTTCAGACATTCACTTTGAGTACAGTTTAACGTAAGGTAGAAGGGCATCAATTTTGGGTTGACTGTCTCTTTAAGACTAACCGCAGAAGATCGGAGAATGGTGGGTGCAACAGTGTCAAACAGGGCTCAGTTCTGAAAGCAAAAGGGCCTGAGCACTCGTCTCTGAAAAAAGAAGAAAGAAAATAGTTTAAAACAGGTCTAAAGGAACTCTTACAGAGATGTGACAGAATCTTAAAAACCTCGCTGGAAAGTCCAATAAACATGTTATTGTGCAGGAAAGTGGACACAGTATATTGACTTTGGCTATGTTTCTATATAGCTGTCTCCATTATCTGCAGTGAGGATGATGTCTAATATCTGCAACAACAAAAAAAATGCTTGCTGGGATAAAAGAATGAAAAAAGACAAGAGTGGGACATGATGGAACTTATTTATGTCTTCAGAAGGCAAAACCACCACCTTTCAAAATGCTTCTGTCGCTCAAAACACAGAGGGCACACAACGTGCTCCGCTTTCAAAGCCCATCTCACGAGCTACTCCTGTCAACTTGTGTTTCGCGTGACAAAAAAAAGGAGAAGATTAAGGTGGGACCACTGACAGTAGGCGTGTTTGCATTTCAGACATGCGCGAAACTTCCAAGATGTTTTTTTTTTTTTAAATAGTGATGAAATATGAAAACAGAATGAGATAAAATATAAATAGAAGCACTTCGTGTTATAGCATTATAGCCATTAGCCAAAGCAATTTGGCTCAGATATGGCCATTTCAATTTGTTTTGTTTTTTTTAACATAAAATTAAAATACAAGATAAGCATTTATTGAGAAAGGTACTGTACATTGGAAATAAATAGAAAAAAATAGCACTTATAATTATCTTTTTTACATAGTAATTCCACATGGCTGTAATGAGCCAAATGCTATTTTCCGTTTATCGATGTGCTCGAAATCACGAAGTTCTGCGCTCCATTGCGTGACGACAACTTGCCGCTGTTGCCTGCTTACGTGATTCAATTAAGAGCGCGATCGGCGTCCTACGTTGCGGAGCGGTGCGTGGTGCCTCGCACAGGAGGCCTTCCCTCCATCGAAAAGACGCCTCGACGAACCATCGGCCCCGGCACTGTTTACAGAACACCTAAACAAGTGTTAAATCTGTAGCGCTAATCGCTGTGAAAAGCGTTGGCGGACGCGTCACAGAATTGTCGTCATTGTTACGCGGTTGGCCCCAATCTCATTACCTCCATTCACAATGAAATGGAGACGGGCGGTGCGTCGCAGGAGGGAAGCAGCTCAGACGAGAACAGACACTCCAGCGGTGGAGGGGGAAGAAGAGGAAGAAGAGGAGGAGGAAGAAGAAGAAGAAAAAGCCACGCCGCTTCCATTCTTGATTTTTTTATACCTCGCCTCTTTCCTCTCACCTTCGGGCTGATGTATGAACGCTGCGGCAATGAAGGAGCCGAGGCCTCCCGCATTCACAGGCACAAGAACAATGTACGTGAGAACCTTCGGATTCAATGCATGTAAAATTACAAGAGCCCAATGTGTGTGTGTGTGTGTGTGCGCGCGCGCGCTCAAGCGTGTTTCCCCAACCCGCGTTCCACAACCAATGACATCCATCCGCTGAATGTTTTAACGGGTCTCCGCTGAAGATCCGACTGTGATATTGCAGCGCAGGCAATGACTCAGGAGGCGACGAGACGGCGGCCTGAGTGGAATCCGGGCGAGATGGGTTATTACGATATTTTCTTGGAGGGATTCGGAATCGAGTTCTGATTCCCCCGGAATATGGTTTTATTTTTAGTTGTTGTTTTTTTTTTTTTTTTTTAGTTTTTAAACTGAGGTTATGCTATCCCCTTGACGATACACAGTGCTACAGTCACGCTACACGGAGCACCGCAATAGATACACTGAGCAGCGAGTCGGCCATGCACGACACCGGCAGGCTGCATACAAATGAGCTGGCGAGGGACGGGATCAGTGGGGCATAAACGGCACAACAAAGGAAGTAATGAAGGGTTTACGGGCCCCAACTCCGTTAATCTACTTTGTTATCGGTGAAATATAAGTTTACCAACGCTTTAAAAGCGGGGAGGGGCCTGGGAGCGTCGATAAATGGAACGCGTGCATTATGGAGCGCGGATGGGGTTTTTGGAAGCGCGCCGGACGCATTTCCAGGCGTAAAAAAACGAAATAAAATGACCAATGCACGATTTTTATTCAGCGGCACCTCACGTTGGCGAGTGCTCTTTTCAGAGGAACACCTCGGTCTGGCGGTAAAAAGGGCCCCATTAAAAGGGCAACGCGACCTCAACAGTTATTTTGGAAAATGCAAGAGCTAAGAGAGAGAAGTAGAAGGGAAAAAAACAGTGATAGAATGGCCACTTTTCAAAAGGAGCTGCGCAGGAGAGGCGCCATACAAAAAGTCAGAAAATCGCATTAGAATATCTTTGTTGGGTTTCTTGCATGTTGTGGGGGAGGGGGGGGGGGGGGAATGCTGACACAAATTGTCACGTTGCTGATGGGGAATGGGTTTAGAAACAGAAGGGTGCAGGCCTGGCAATGTGCGGATGTGAAGGATGGAAGCGTGTGTGTGTGTGAGTGTGTTTACTTTGTGGCAGGGTTGGATCGGTCCTCTGTTTGCTGTTGCACCCTGGGAGCAGCTCCACCCCCCAGTGAGGGACCTGCCTCTGATAAATGGCTCTACTGGGATGAGGCAGAATGGACACACGACTTGTTTCCCTCTGCATTGTACAAACATGCAGCTAACTAGGAGCAAGACCCTTAATGTTATTATACACTTTTATTAATGTATTTGTGGGCAGTATATTAAGCTTTTACCAATATAAAAATCATAAAAATCAAGACAGATTTTACACACTGGACCTTTATAAGGTAGCGTGCAGTAACGTAAAGACACAAAGAAATGAAACCCGAAAGAGGAGCCGGGCGGCGGTCACAGAGCAGAGACGACCGTCGACGTGGAGCCCCGTTGGGAGCGGCACTATTTACGGCGAACCTATAGCCGAGCATCGTGACCGGTGGTCCGCCCGGTGCTGGATGATAGATAAGAGGGCTGCAGGTGATGGATCTGTGCGCCGCATCCTGGGAGGTCATCCGCATGACATCAAGAACGATTAGGGGCCTTGTTCCTGATCTATCAGGGGACGGCGGCCGCATTTCATCATCAGCCCATTTTGCCTCCTCCCACTGCCGTCCCTCCCCAGCAGGGGAGGCCACTCATCAGTGGCGGCGGGGGCCCTTCGGAGTGCACGGTCACGGGCAAGGTCGCGACTTATTGTATGTATGTATGTATGTACGTATGCATATATGTATGTTGTTATTGTGTGTGTGTGTGTGGGGGGGTGTTATTTTTCTCCAGCAGACAAAGAAAGACAAGGAGACAACAAACTTTCTCTCATCCCTGAGGAGTCATCCATCAGCGCTGGGAGGCCTGATGACCCTGGAGGATCGTGGCTGCTGCCCCTGTGGTTGCATCCAGTCACCGTGGAAGCAGCACTGACTCCCCCAATATTGGTCGGACTCATTAGGCGTCCTGTAAGGCTGGCAGGCAGGAGACTCTGGAGACCCTGCCGCTCTGCTCTTCTGTCCACCGCGGTCGGCGTCGGCGTCTTTTGCCAGCGTCCTTGTCTGACAGTTTGCGTTACTACTGCTGGGGCTTTCCTAGGTTCTGTTTGTTGTGTTGCGTTGGTCAAACGGGGATGGAAGCTTTTGAGCCGCGGCCGTTGGCTTTTGAAGGCGAAGCCGCACTCAGGGTTTTCAAAATGGCAGTGTGGCCTGTGAATGTAGCCTCCTGGGTGTGAGGGGAGAGGGGCAGTTGTCTGTCGCAGCCACCGCGACAGAAAAATTATTAGTCACAAAAAAGGGGGCCGTTCTAAATCATTTCGTCTTCAAAGCAAACGGATCAAACGGGCCAAAGTGGGAAAGTCGGGCCTGATTGCTCCGCTGTTCGTCCGTCTGGCCAAAGGAGGCAGCACTCACAACTTCTAAATCAGGGCGAAACACCACAACATGTTTTAAAGCAGAGTGGACCACATCAACAGATACAAGGCTGCCGATCTAGCTGGGTGCCCTCATGAGATATGAATGACGCTCATGAAATCACACCCTGCAGCCTAGTTACTCCAAAGTTATACAGGCATGTTGACGATTGGCCGACACATATTTGATTTGAAGAGAAAGACAGCTTTCACTCTGCTTTAAAGCTCACAAAATGAACATTTTGATTTGTTGTTCCAACCACTTCACCTTGGTTATTGTGGTTTTGGATGTAACACTAGTTTGTCCACAAAAACAAACAAACAACGAATGATTGAATAAAAAAAAAAAACATTGCTGAGAACAAAGTGTCTATAAGTCTGACAAACCAAAAATGTTTGTCCAATCAAAGTGTCAGAAATTGAAGTTCTCTCTCCAAAAGGAATGGTCCTCTGAGACAGGCTGAAATGAGCAAAGACTGTTTTTCACACATCTGAAAAAGATTCCACTCTTCGATAGCAGCAGAGCAGAGTAAATCAAAACTAAATATATGCTGATTGCAGAGGATAATTGGGAGGCGAACCTATTGGATGCAAATGAACTTAACACTTTGTTGATCCCTGCTCTACATGCTCTTGAGTGTTTGTTTGTGTTCCTACACTACACTTAATGATGCCACCCCTCCCATTTAGATGTTAAAGGCTCGTTGAGATTCCCCCTGTATTTGTGCGCTTAAATTGACTGCAATTTACATTTTAAAGCTTAAAAGACTCATATCTTTGCAGCCTAGTTTACCCCAGATGGTTGTGTTGTGTCGTTACTGCGGCTCATTCCGTAAACTGATAATGCCTCCTGGATAATTTTTCAAAAACTATTAGTAAATCGTTTCTTTCTTGGTAATGTCTTTAACGTATGTCAAAGGTGCATGTATATCTATGTTACAAACAATAACGCACAAAAGTGAGATAATTTGTTCATTTTTTCTCTAAGAAATGCCAGTGTGTCAATGTCTCAACCAATTAGAATCATTTTAAGTTCTCCAAAGAGAAACTAGTCTTTCACAAGAGAAAAACAGAAAAAACCTGATTGCCACAAAGACAATCTGGCAAGGAAGAGGCAGTGGGACAAGGATTAAGTACACAGGGAGACCAGGCAATCAGGGCGGGGACAACAATCACAGGGGCGGGGCAAACACAGGAAGTAAAACGACCAAAAAACAAAACAGAACATAGAGATTAAATAAAATTACAAAACAGGAAGCCATAGAAAATGAAATAGAGAACCTGGCAGTTAATTTGGGGATTTAGGGAAGACATTAAAACCATTGAGGCAGCCTATTCTTTCTCCCGCTATTGGCCAACCGTTTACAGCTTATTAGAAAACGGTTTTACTTTTTTTTTTACAATTTTTTTGGGGTTCTACCAATACCAATTCATGACAAAGTCAATTTCTTCAATTTGAGTCTGTAAAATCATCTTTCCAAGTGAATTTTTTTTAGACTCAGTTCCCAATGTAAATTAAATACCTCTCTTTTGGGATGATTGATTAACACCATTAATTGTGTTACCTGGACCATTAATAACTAGACGCCGACTTCTAAAAAGCTCGACAGCACAGCAGAAAAATAACAATTAATAATAATAATTAATGCAACACATAAAAATCATTGAAACAGCACATGGAATATGTTTTTACTGAAAAATGGAGACCACACTGTCATAAACTATTAAAAATGTATTTCAATCACAATTTTCAATCTTCACTGTTTCTTATTTATTTGTGCTTTCACTCCTTTTTAATGAGCGAAAACATCCCGGCGAGATACGCGAAATATTGACTGATTATTGTGCGGGGTTAAATCACCCCGCATTCCTTTCTTCATGACTCATGTTGCTGCGTCCGTCGCTGCTGTTGCTGCTGTGAAGATAAGCGGCTGTCCTCCTTCTGCCTCCCTATTCTCTCTGTTTGTTTCCTGGCTTCCTCCTGCAGGCGCCGAGGATCCGACGGGACATTATGGGCGGCGGGGGTGGGAGGGCTCTGAAATGGTTGACCGGGTTAGAAAAAGATGTCTGTTCTACAAAGAACGCGGACGGGCTCCATTTTTTTTTTATGCGCTATGACTTCCTTCTTTTGTTCCCTGTTCTGTTCCTTTTTCTCTGTAACAATCGCTCCGATGGCACTCTGCCTCCGTGTTTCTCTCGCCGCACCCCGCCTCTCCCTCCCTCCCTCACTCACTCACTCACTCTTCATCCTCGGCTTCACAGTATCCATCCCTGAGGGCCGATCGATAGCCTGCAACGGCCTTTCAATGAAATCTCCCCTCCGCTGCTGGAGAAAAGAAGCGCCGCTCAATCGAACGCTAACTCTCTTCCTCCGTTCCTTTTGATGGCTCCCTCTCTTCCCGTCTATATATACTCTCTCTCTTTGGGTGAGCTGGGTGGGGGGGGGCGGTGGGGTGTCGGGGAAAGGCAGCCAGGGGCCAAGGCAGGGTCTTGTTGACTGATCAGGGGAGACGGATGGGCGGGAATTATCACGCGCCGCTGTGATACACCTCTGAGCGATGCAAAAGAGACGAGCGGACGGCCGGAGGGGGAGCTGTCAGAGCAGTGGGGGGAGGGATCGAAGAGATAAGCAACAGTTGTCAAATGTAACGGGGCGCAGTCAATACCTCAAGCTTTCATATGACTCAACTTCGACGCTGACAACCCTCCGAGGTGCGCCGCTGCGGCGACGTGCACGTCCGTTGCTGCAGCGCCGAGGTTTGATGGAAAGGCTGTGGGTTAGAGTCGCTGCGATTCCAGTGTGAGTTAAACAGCAGCTCATAAAATACACTTAGGGTCGGGTTGGTGGGTGGAGCTGTGAGAGACAGCTACACCCTGGCCATCTTTGGCGCAGGACCACCCCGATGGATCGTCATCTTTCAGAAAAAGCCTGAGAGTCTTGTTCAGGGAAGATGAATCGGCTGACGTGTTGTTGTTACATGCAAAATAATAATAAAAATAATAATAATGGTCGACACGGTGGTGCATTAGTTAGCACCGTTGCCTCGCAGCAAGAAGGTTGTGGGTTCACCGATTTCGGGTCTGGGGCCTTTCTGTGTGGAATTAGCTTGATCCTGTGTCTGCGTGGGTTCTCTCCGGGTTCTCCGGCTTCCGCCCACAGGTCAAAAACAAGCAGCTGAGGCGAATCAGGAAATCTAAATTGTCCATGGGTGTGTGTGTGTGTGTGTGTATGTGAGTATTTGTGAGTGTGTGGCTTTCGATCAGGCCCTGCGATGAACTGGCGGCTTGTTCAGAGTGTATTTGACCAATGACAGCAGGGATAGGCAGCACCCACAACCCTGAGTGTAAGATGAAGCGGGTATAGAAAATGGATGGATGGATGATAAAGCCATGTGTACTTTTTTTGAGTTGCCACTCCGTCTATGATTGTTGAGGATCAGGTCAAAGATCCTCTAAGCATCGCAGTGGCTGAAATAAAATAATAAAAAGCCACTTGAGATCTTTGAACTCTTGAAGTTTTAATGCTACAGAATTAAATCCCTCTCAAACACCTCACAGCAGTGGCACTGCCACATTTGAATCCGATGATCTGGCCTGCGGTGACTGAGAGTGGAACACTGAGGTCTGCTTTTTTTTTTTTTTCAGGTTTGCCTTTTCAGGTGTCAGTGCTGAGTGCGTGACTCACTCATGGTGTGCGACTATATAATATCACAGGTCTCCGGCCTTGAACTGGGGTGGACCCTGCACCGGATGGAATGCTTCACCTGCAGAAATAACAATAATCCAGCATGCGGTGTGGTACATTTTAGCTGTCAGAAAATCAACAGGATTCACATACACACACACATATATTTTGCAAGGGCTACTGAGACACAGTTGGGGGTGGAGAAGCCTGGAATTTCGTGCCCATGCCGTTGGCATAGAAATGTTTCCTGATGTCCTCAGCTATGCAGCCGTTATTGGACCAGAGGAGGATACCGTGTGGAAGGTTGTCTGATGGGTCGAGCTCACTGATTGACAGGCGGCTTCTACAGAGAGACTGCTTTATAACCTGACAGGCCCAATAAAATTATACACAGGTCCACTTTATTTATTTCGCATGTCCATCTGGGACGAGCCCATAGAAACCTCTTGTCAAAGCAGATTTAGATTATTCATAATCAGGAGGCATTTAGAGCAGGTTCACTTTGCAGCCCAGAACACCGATCTGCTCAGGGTTTCCTGGGATGTTTTTTTTTTTTATTTGACCTTACAGCAGGAACAAGGACGACGTGAGGCCAAGTGTGGCATCAAAAATCAAGGATAAACCTAAACAAGGTTTTGCATGGCGTTCTCTTTCCACTAAATGCTGAAAAACTTCATAAACTGTGCCTTTTATACTTACCTGTTAAAGGACAGAGGTAAAATGTGTTTTATATGGACAATGCCTATGTTTTTTATTTTACAGTACCTGTTTGAAACATGATTTTGTACATTTGTAAATACTCTTTTTTTGACACAAATTCATTTCTTAACGATGCTGCCAGTGAGGAAGTATCGTGTCTGAGCACTTTTATTGATATTTCCCCATGTGTAGGGTGTAACACATTTTGCTCCTACAAGGTGTTTATGCATTTTGTTCAGAGGGCAAAATTCTCGATGGGAAACAAATTCTGCATGACTTGGTCCTGGCTTAAAAAGCGTATCAAACAGTTCCACAGGGCTCACGGGGACGTGCGGCAGGTGGGGAAGTGTGCTGTGGTTGGAGGCAGAGCAGGGTGACGTTAATGATGGAGCCATTTGGCCAGTCACACCACTGACTGCATGACTCACAGACGGCGGATGTGAAAACTTTGGTTCCCAAAGGTGATGCCGCGCACCGACTTTAAATGCCCTTTTATTACCTGTTGAAATACAATGGATCACTGTTAGGGAGGTCTCGTGGCATGATGACACCTCAGTAAGTCCTTGCAAGTACCTTTTTCAGCATTTGAAGGGCTAAAAAAAACTGTTTTAATTTCACCAAAATGTGAATGAGTCACAGTCTGGCAGCTTACTTATATTTACTCCTTTCCAAAGCCCTGACACAAAACTATGAAACTCCTCGACACATCAAACTTTCCTCAGTCAGTTCTCCCACCTTCACTGCTCTTCCTCTACCACTTCACCTGGAGTGCGTAAGGCAGTAGAAATGATGATGAGGAAATGGTACATGCAGTCCCCACTTCCCTGTGCTCTGCTTTACGACTGCTACAAAACAAAGGCCTATTATGATGTCCACACTGACATCAAGACACTTACAATACCTAAATTCTATTATGTATTCAGCAAACCAGTGCGACAAAGAACAAATTTAATTTCTTCCAATTCTCCAAGACATTAATTCTTCTTAGGCATTTGTATTGTTCTTGTCAGTGAAAAATGGCAAATTGTCTTTTTCGGCACAGTCAGTGATTCTGAATGCAGTCTGGGACTATATCAGACCGTATTGGTTTCTTTTGTTTTGTGCTTCTCTGCTTGAGCTTTACATTTTTCAACAAGTTCCCAAGCGTCATCCTCCTTGAAGAGGTTGCTACACTGTTGTGGACAATTAAAGTTCAACATCAGCAAGGATAGTAGCGCAGATAAAGACTGACTCTCCATTTTTTTTTTTAACCCTAATGTCTTTTTCCATTAACACCATTCAGCCCCGCCTCCAACCACCACTGTATTGTTTCCACATAGTTCTACCCTCCGACAATCTGTTCTGCACCTCCACACCCCCATGCAAAAAGACGTAGCTTGGGCACGTTCGCGCAGGGTCACAGCCCAATTACTGCCGGTGAACTCTTCTGCACGTGTTGGAGAGACCAGATAGTCGAGTCAGAAGGAGTCAGGAAGCTCTGTGCAGCCTTAAGGGGCTCTCATAATGCATGAGCAGGACTCTCAGTGCCTGATCAGCACAATGATGACATTGATGCTCAGGACTGCCATCCCTGCTACCCCCAGCTCCTCCTGCATTATTACATGTCCCGATACCATCTTCAATTCTACTTCCTTTAAACAAGGTTGATGCGGGGGTCATTAAACCTCCATTCATGACGTTAATTACCTGATAAGGCCCGCCGAGGTAGGATGGACAGGGAGGCTTCAGCAGCGTGCGAGTGAACAGAATGGCTGATTTTCTGCAACAGGGAGCAGCTGTGTGCAATATTCTGCAGCCTGATTGCTTGTGCCGTCGCCCTGTGTTCAACACGCCGAGAGAGGTCTGTCAAGTTCACGAGCATCCTAGTCAAGACCAAGACACGACCAAGACCAGGGGTAGAGACCAAGACAAGACCAAGATCAAGACCAAACCAAGATTAAGACTGAGTCAAGTGTTAGAATTGACAGGACACTACCGCTTTGCATAAGTCGTAAAAACGTTTTTCTGAAATAAATACATGTTATTGGTTGTATAAGAAGAAGGCTGCGTGATAGTAATGACATTGCACCAGGACCAGCTTACCTAGTTTTTAATCCCCTGCAGACCCTTCTGTCCAAGACCAAAAGCATGAGGTGCTTTTGGTCTTGGACGTGCAAAATCTCTAAGACCACTGTCGAGTATTACAACACTACTAAGATTGATAAAAATTTGTGCCTGAAAGGGTTGAATATGAAACTGTAGTGGGTAATGCGTGCTATTTGCAGAATAGATTATCCATAATGACTATAATGCAACAAATTAAATGAAGGATTTATGATTTAAGTGGTGTGTAAAATCAGAAACCATCCATCCATCCATTTCCATAACCCGCTTCTTCCTTCACACAGGGTCACTGGGGTCTGCTGGAGTTTATCCCAGCTGTCATAGGGCGACGGTAGGGTGACACTCCGGACAAGTCGCCAGTTCATCCCAGGACTCGGAAATGATAAAATAAGTAATTTCTCTATTTGTCCTCTGACTGTTATTTTCTGCATTATTTACATGTGAGTGTATTTCTACCCTCTGATCATGATCAATTCTTATATGTCGATGTCTACAACTTCTTTCACAAAAAGCACACTTTGCTGAACCTTTTCTTACGCTATTAATTCAATCAAGTACTCAGCGGACAGACATGAATCCATTTTGTCTCAGGTGCAAAATAATTCATGAGATGATTCAATTCCTTTTCTGCCCTCTAGGATGTTATTTTACAATACCCTGTGCACATTTTATGAAGGTAGATGATCTTATTGTGCCCATCTGTGCAGCCATGACGATGTTGATCTTAAATTGGAGCGTGAGCCAGTTTGGGACAGAGTAATATAATAACCGTTAAGTTCCATGGGCGCACCAGGAGCCCCTCTGCCCAAGGGCAATGCTGCTGGAACAAAAATTATGACCGTAAAATGCTCCAAAGTAGGGTTTTGATAGAAAGGAGGTCTTTAAGATAACTGCTAGTCACAAAAGTTGTAAAATACGGGGCCTCTCCCTGTCCCCCACTTGGAGTCGAACACCCAGAGGGTCGACTCACAGGGCTGCAATAAACGGTAATGAAACATAAAGCTAATTCACTTTAAACTCCATCAACTCTTTTCCCCTGGTGGCCGTAATGCTGCGCAGCGGCGCCTGCGTCCGACAGCCTTGCCTGTCAGTAGCCAGCCATCTGCTCTGGCCTCACTGGCAGACCGAGGCCCAGCAGAGAATTTCACCCACAGGAGGCCTCGTTTGGACGAGCGCAGCCAAAGACAAGATGGCCAGAGACTCGCCGACGGTCAAATAGTCTTTGCACCCGCTCACCTGTGACAGAGCCCCAAAACTTTACACGGGGAAATGATGCATTGCTGTCTCTCGCGGCTGCGACCTGAGGGGGCTGACCCGAGTTTGAACCACGGCTCTCTGTAGAGGAGAAGGGAGGGATGGAGGGAGGGAGGTGTAGCATTGGGAGCGGAGGGGGGGGGGGGTTTAAACGGGTGACTGCAATGTGCCGCCGGCACTCTTCCTGTAAATGCAGAGCCAAAACAATTAAGGATGTGTTCTGTTGTCTTTATGGTAATTTAGCGAGATAATTAGATACAAATCCATCATTCCACCTACTACGCCAGTAGACGAAAGGCAAACGAAGCCTTTTCCCGCCTTCTATCCTTCACTTGTACACGCCCACATTGACTGTCACACGTATGTATGAAGAGGATGGCACCCGCGCACGCGCTCAGAATGCAGCGCAGTGTGAGAGTGGAGTAGAAATAGTTCACGTTGAAAATGGGCTGCGGTGCAATCAGTGGAGACACAGGGGGAGATTCAATTAAATTTGGCTCTACAGAGGAAACGCCATACACACAACATAATCGTCTCTGTTCAGATTTCCATTATGCTGTCACCGGCCATGAATCACAATGAAAACGGCCTCACAACAGCTTCGATTTCCCAGAAATGTTGAGTATAAATTATTTTTGTAACCCCTGGCTATGTTTTAATTATGTAAGCGCTTGCTTTGAATCGTCTGCCCACTGGGGAGCCCTTTTATTTCAGGAGGAAGAAATTGAAATGAATTTTCCAACGCGTTTTACATTTTTAGGGATTTCAAGCGAGTTTCACAATCATGTAGTTCACGACTTGAGATTTTCTCCCTTTTCCTCCCTGAATAATAAGAAACATTTCCCCCTGAATCATCCCGCGCTTGATGTCTGCGGGCCCATTTATTTTCACCCCAAGGAGTCCGAGATTCCACCGACGCTGTGCTGTCTCCCGTTCCGAGGGAAGGTGTTTGTGTTTTAAGAGAGGATGTTAAGGGGGATATGAGGGAAAAAATATTTAAAACACAGAGAGAAAAGTCCCAGAGGAGCATCAGTCAGACGACTGCAACACTTAGCAACTAAAATAGAGTCAGGCACCAGGCAGAGAGCATAATTAGGCATTTTAAGTGCTTTACATAATACAGTCAGTCATAATGAAAGCCCTGTGGGAGCCGGAGGCTGGATGGCTATTGTCACTCCCCAGCAGGAGCAGCATTCATTAAAAAAAAGAAAAGAAAAACACTGCAAGACAGACAGATGGATGGACAAGGAGAAAGTGAGAGGTGGAAAGTAGTAGTGCATAAAAAAAGCTGTAGTTACAGAACATAAAAATAAAAGCGCTAAACAGAGTTGACTTGATTAACATACAATTCCATTAGCCGGACAAGAAAGGAGCCAAAATCAATGACATACATTTTTATCTCTCCGCCGTGAGGGCGCAGCCACGCCAAGAAAAACATGATCAATAGCAAATAAAGTGATTTTGCAAAACGCACAACAAAGATTCCGCAACGCTGCACTGCTCCCCGGGTCTCCCTCCGCCCCTCTCTGCCATAGTTTGATGAGTGAACCACTTGATGTTGACAGCGAATTGATACCGGTTCTTAATGAATGATGTTTTATTAATGGCACCATAATCAGATTACCTGCAGGCCGACAGGCTCCATCCATCTTTCTCTACGGAGGTCTGGCAACGGAGGAAGAATAACACATCTGGAGTGAAGTAGATGGCCGTTTGAACGGTAATCAGATTCACGCGCTCCTGCGGATGAAGTGATGTTCCGGAGATGAAAAAAATTGTGGAATAAAGCGTGATCATAAAAGGGGGCGAGGGTGCTTCTTTGGACCAATTAGTCTCATATATTGCCGCTAAAAACCAAAGAAGCTCATAATCCTGGGGAACCTTTGCCAAATTCTCACTCTTTTGACGTGTCAATCACCGTGTAATGCAACTCAACGGATGGATTACAAAACCCACTAAAGGCTGGAAGAAAGTACAACCTACTGCGAAACTTCTTGTGCCTCCGTCTTGCAGAAGAGAAAACGACCACCGGCGTGTTAATGAGTTGATGCCACCACAACTGGTGAGTAACTATAGAGGTATGTGACAAGTGAGACCTTTGCTCTTTTGTGGATTTTTTCAGGAAATCAACACAGAGAGTCGACACTACAGCCCCTCTGCTTTATTCTGATTGATGGTTTGAGGGAGGAATGATAGAACCCTGTCCAAAACACACAGATTTTCACTGCCAAACCAAAAAAAGCAAAAATTAAAAAAAAAAAAAAAAATCCTCCCCCCTCAATATAGGTTCGCCCTCAGCCTGGCATGCCAGATGGAGCATTTCCCATTTTATTTAGTATTTTCCTCACGCATCCTTCTGGTACAGAGCCGCTGAGTGTTTGTAGAGGCCAGGCAAAAGTTGGCGGAGGTGATTAGAGAAATCCCACATCCGTCACAATAAAGTGGGCCAATCAGGATTGTTTAGCCGGGCAGGTACAGCTCAGGGCAACTGTTGCTGCATTTAGTTTTCCTCAGTGACAGAGCGTCTTGGCATTGGTCGAGATGACTGCGCACATTTTTCTCAGGTCAACCCATTGAACTCCCTGCTGCCCATTACGTTGGCTCAGACGCATTATAAGAGCTGCGTGTATTTTCTGTTGTCGCGTCTATTTTCTCATGTGCATGACGCACCACCGCCCCCAAAAAAAGAGAAAAGACCTTTACGAACTGGACAACATGTGCGCTGCAGATAGTCTCAACATGAGCAGGTCACCAAATGCGATGAGGAAAACTGCAAACGACAACATGAGTCTTTTCAAAGGAACCAATGCCAGACCAGTCTTCAACGGAGAATTCAAGTCGTCAATGGATTCTTATGTGTTGAGGACCCTTACATATCATAGTGCCACAACCTGGCTCAGGGGTACAACCAAAGATGGGGACCACACATGATTTCAAACCAGAAATGACAATTATTGCTGGAAATTCAATCTCAACTGTAGCCGAAAACAAAATTTTTATGCAAAGTGTGAAAACATTCAAGCAATCAAACAAAAAACCACAACAACCACAACCCAAGGAAGAGAGACAGTGCGAGACGGAGATTTCCTGACTCATTATTTATAGGTGAACAGTCACGGCTGTCAGCAAGCAGGGAAAACGAGCCCCTCCCAAGATTGTAGCAGTCACCCTGCACAGGACGTACAGGTCTTAAGGATTGAGGGCTGTCACAAGAGCATATTGAAAGTCAGTAAAAAAAATACAAAGGGGAGCAGAATTCCCCAATGAAAACACTTCTGTTGTTTGTACTTCATTCCCGCAAGTTTTGTAATTTGCAGCTCTTTTCATGACATGGTTACTGTGGCTCATCCCACAAATGCAGCACCATGTAAAAGGGATACGAGCAGTCTTAACAATGGTACAAGATTTATAGCCCGGAAGCTTCGCGACCACAAAGAAACACTTCATCGAACACCAATTTCCTCACTTTTTGTGCCAAGTTTAGCTGAAGTTAGCGGTACGGGCGAATTCAGAAAAAAACATGAAACAGAAAAGCAGATCAACAACTTCAAAGTTTTCAGCTTCACCATTACTAAGATTTTGCCCTGCAGCACTTTTCAGTTCATAGACAACAAAATAAGAAGAAGGGGGGAAAAAGTAGACAGTGTACATCTGACGTGAACTTTAAAGTGAGATTTATGGAGCTGTAATGATTGAGGTGTCAGGATTTATGAGTGACCTGCTAACAGCAATTACTCCCCAAACACTAATGCCACTGATAAGTCCCCCTTTGATAGATCTGGTTATTAATGCAGCACACAGGTACGCAGCAGCTCAGGGCTCCCTGGGAAGGTGAGATTTATCATGGTGACATTTTGCTTGTATTATGCACCCCGGTTACCCCTGACAGGGGTGGGTTTCTAAAAAGCACATTAACAGAAATGATAATAATTATGCAGTGTGACCAAAATTTATAGATTTTAAAAAATTTTTTTAACACAAGGTCATCTCCAGAAATATGTTTTTTTAATCCACGAAGTGGAGTGTCACGTTAGCTCAGCGCATGTTTGCGGGCTGCTTCATAATTCCCCCCCAAAAGAAATCAGAGCTCAAACACAAGTTGGCTAAAAGAAGAAAAATATGTTTTACAGAAGCCTGAAAAAGACAGAGTGTTATCACACAGTCACTCTGACGTGCTGCCAGTCGGGGCCAAAAACAAAAGTCTGGATGAAATAATTTCTGCAATATATTTTAATGGTGTTTGAAATTAAACCACACCGCTTTCACCTCAAGACATCAGAGCTCTGTCATGTACTTGCTTGTCACACTATTTACACACATACACACACACACAGAGTGTGTACCACACTACCCCATGTGTGTCTGCACACTTTGATATGCGGTTTCATGTGTTTGTCAGTTTGGTTGTAATGTTCTACTTGAGACAAAAGCTGTAAAAACAAATTTAGGGAATCATCTGGTGCAGCTTTCCTTTCTTAGCAAGGAATAAAATTAAGAAAATAAAAAGATGAAATAAGAAGTGCATAAAATAAGTCATCACGAGTGAGCACTGAGGGCCCTTAGATCTCTTGACAGTTTTTCAGTCTCTTTGAGAATAGGTACAAAGCTGTTTCCTGGGAAAACAGGTTCTGAGACAACCTCGCTGTTCACACTCCTTAATGAATTCATGTTCGAGCCCATGCGGTGAGCTGCAGCTTGCAGGGGAGAGAGAGCACTCTTCTGTGTTCCCCGCTGCATCTCGCACCTGAGGGATGATGTTTTAATAGAGTGTGGGCGGCAGGCCCCCTCGGTGCGTCTACATGATCATCTGGACTCTCCAGGGCTCTGAATCAAAGCTTGACACCCCCTCCACACCCCCTCCCCCCACCCCGCCCCTCCTGCAATCTTGCGGCTAATTCGATCCAACCGGTTCCATCCATTGATGAAATCTTAGGACGAAGAGATGAGAATCATTCTGTATAAATAATAATAATAATGATAATAATAATAATAATAATAATAATAATAATAATAATAATAATAGAAAGGAATTCACCTGACTTAATATTTTTTATATTAACCTTGATACGTGGTCCTCTTCTAAACTTCTTCGCCCATTTTAACTTTGCGGGTTCAAATGTTTTGCATTAGCCAACATAATTTGGTTTACTTTTGTGTGTCTTGGGTTTTTCTCACTCAAGCCCCACTGTGTCTAGATGTTAGTTTGTGTCTATTTTTAAAAGTGCTTTCCCCTTTCTTTAATATGCCTCCTTTCATCTACGCTGCATGCTGAGTCTACACTTGGGTCCTAAGGCCAGCCTTTTGTCATCATATATGTCCAATTATGACACATTGCGGGGAGGGAAATGAATCCGGAAATATAGAAAATATGCCCTCACGTATTTGTATGGCTTCATAAGATAAACTGCGCACAGATGATCTGACGAGATGGATGAAGAGCCCAAAGGGAGCGTGGTATGGGAGCATATGACAACGTGGGGACTCTCCAGAGACTGATTATCCTAATTACCCAATGGACCAGGCTCCTTGTACGATACCGAGTCTGTCACATGCAGACGCTCAACACATTGACAAACGAAAAGTGAAAGTTGAACATTTAGAGGGACAAAAGAAATGGAGGAGTTTTACCGCTCAATTCATCCTCCTTGAGAGTTTCCTTTCTTCCTCCAAGGTGCCGAGGGAGGCAGACGAGGGAGGCAGAAAAAAGTGGAGAGGACGGTGGGAGACAGTCCAGAAAGTTGCGACTAAAGTACGTGACGAATTACGGCTGAGGGTCACCTTTAACCATAACCTAAACATCTGACTGCTCTAAAATGCAAACACAGAAATATCAAATTTCACCCTCTATCCAGTGGAGGGTGACGTGATGCAGCCTAATGACTGTTGTTGGCACTTAAAGTGTAACATAACACCCTGAGTGTGGACTCACGGTGCAGTTCAGTAAGAAACAGTCATAGCAGCAGATTAAGGATAAACAAACTGCCTTTTTTTTTTTTTTTACCCCTTTTCTAAAGACTGATAATAATGGAATTCTACCGACTGTGAGCTGCCACCTCACCTTGATGGAGCGGCTCATGTGCCACTGTGATCGTGGGAGGTGGGTTGTTCTGGGATGACAAGCCAAAGATACTGGAGCATCTCGCAGCCTCTGAGATTCTGTGGACTGGGGGGGTGTGAAAAAAAAACAACCTCTGACAGGGGCGGAACCAGAGGTAATTGACTCATACCCACTAGATTTACTTGACCTTCCATTGTCACATTGCTCTGTCTCTGGAAGCAGCTTCTTGAAGTGTTGGGGCGGGGCGACAGGTTGGGGGGGGGGGGGGGACTGGTGAATTGCCCAAGAGAATTGCCCCAGGTGAGAGGCACCAGGCGGGTGTGGAGACAGTCAAAAGGACAAGCCTGGCTTGGGTGAGTATACCCATGGTCAAAGGCTTTGGCCGGTGCCCGAAAGAACACGCTAATGGGTACAAGCGGTTGAAATAGGGTTCCCTCAGAGAGAGAGAACGAGAGGGAAGGGGAGGGGGTGGGGGGGGATCTCGCCTCAGAGTCGGCGAGAGGAGCTCTGACACCCAGAGGGAGCTCCGAGTCCAAAGGAGCCGATTGAGGTGGTTCTGGCACCCGATCAGGCCTCCTCCCCTAAGAGGTGTTCTGGGCAGGTCTGTCTGGACAAAAGCTGGGCCGAGGTGGGCCTAGGACTCGCTGGAGGGATTACATGTCTTGGCTGGCCTTGCGCACTTTGGTGCACCCCCCTCCAGGGAGGAGCTGGACAGTGCTCCTGGTGAGAAGGTGGCCAGGAACATCTTGCTAAACCTGCTGCCACCACAATCTGGCATCCAGGAAGTGGGTGAAAGGGGAGGGGGGGAGGATGGAGGGAATTTTAATTGCAATGGGCATCACAAAAAGTGTCATTAGTGATGCATTTTAGCGGTGTCTTTTCAGGAATGATTGCATATAATTGTATTGAAGTCATTTTGTTACGTTCCTGCCGACACTAACACTTGCTAAAGGACGCCATAAAGATTTGCAACACAAAGTGAATTGTCAGGCTTGCGAGGCTGTGACGACATCTCAAGTGTTTCCCCTCCTCATCCACTCCGCCCAACCGGAGGTGTCTACATTAAAACTGCTGTAATGACCAGATTTCTCCATCACCCCCAGACAGAGATTGAGGTAAAGAGGCATTTGACCCAAGCGAACACGTTTTTATTTTTTAGAAGTGGCTGTGCAGCAGTGCCATTTAGCGAGGAAAGAAGAAGACTGAAGACAGTTTGTAGGAGGGAAAACCTTTAGTTTGGATTTTGCCTGGTGGCCACTACAAATGGAGGATTTAATGTCAGCAGAATTCATGAAGGTTGTTGAATTGCTGCACTCCTTTCAACACTGCCTCTCTTTCCTTTCTCTCTAAAGCTATGCGGCAGTATTTTTGCAGTGTTAGTTTGCTCACACTGTGCACTTATTGTATGCACACACCTTGTTTCTTCCCGTTTTCCGGTCAGCCGCATTTCGTTCAGCCATCCTGTTGTTTCATTATTATGGAGCAATCAACGGCAAGGGTGGCGAAAATTTGTATCCATCTTCTTTGAATCACCCCAGGGGAAGTTCTCATTCAGGTGGAAAGATTTTTATTGCCAGGGAAGGGTTTTACTTTGGATCGTTTTTTTTTTCGTTTTTTTCGTTTTTTTTTTTTAATTTTCACATTTGTGGATAACTTGGTTTCTCTCACCAAGCCTGGTTCCATCATAATTGGCAATAATCATATCCGCCTCATGGACGATCATTTTTAATGAATAAGGCGCATTTGCAAAGGTAATTTTTTTTCTGCTACGAGCATGAAGAGAAATACTCTTCTTCACATGAATATAGATTTGATACTGTGCATTCATGTTTTGTTTTTTTGTTTTTTAACCTATCCAGCTCAAAAAGCGAGAAAACTGGATCAACGCATGGCTGAACACACAAGCGCAGTATCGGTCGTACTGCATGGGGTAAAGATTACGCCCTGCACCGCAGCCTCACAATGATTGAGGCTGGTGATTGGTCTGCTTGCTCATTAGGCATTTCTTGGTCCTCGGAGGATCACCGCAGAGCAGATTAGAAGGTGACTGATTGAAGAAGTTCTAAAATATGCACATTACTACGGCTTGTGAGTGTAGGACTTGGTGCCGAGTGCTAGCCGGAGGCGGCCGCTGCATCCTGTCGACTCCCCTCCGGGCTCCGGGTCTGGAAGAGGATCGCCGTTCCTTGGCTAATATCTACACGTGTGCAGTGGATGCTGCACATGAGAGCTGGAGAAAGAAACCAAATGGCGGAATAAATTTGCCACCACCAAAAAAAATAAAAATGTTTTTATTGGTTCTCTTCATGTACATCGGTTTGGCTGAACCAGCAGATGGAATTCACTGTCCTACCTACGTGCTATAGGCACACAGGCCGCACTTGCGTGAGGCCCAGTGAAACTTTAATACAGAAGCATAAATCAAACTAAACAAGGCTGACCTCCAGGTTTATCGTAACATTTTTATCACCCCTGGTTTTAGGTTGTACGTGCATGATTAGCCTGGTGTAACGCTTGACTTCTGTCACCTTCTCTGCTATTATATGCACTCTTATTGATTAATTTTGACTCCCACTCTGTGTGTCCATTCGAAATTTTCTCTTCCTGCCGTCAGTTTGCTTGTGTGCACACTTTACGTTGCCCCTGGTTATAGTACATGCTGGTTTTGGGAAATTTTGATCCTACAAACAGTAACTACTTAGGTTCTTTGCATTTCTGCAGCACCCATGCCTCAGTTGTCTGCAGTTTGACAAAACTGTAAATTATTTCTTAGCATATGCAACATTTTGCCTTTTCTATGTCTGTTTGTTTACTTTTTTTGAAAAATTTAAAGTCAGCCGTCAGTGGTCTTAGCGCTCTGTCAAGAGCCAATCATTTAAACTTTTTTTTTTTTTTTTCAAAAGGACAGCTTATCTGTTCTAATGCACACCTACCACCCAAGACAATCTTCAAGTGATTCAAATGTCACCAGGACAAATGGCGAATCCAGCTTTTGACAAAATGTTTTAATTCTACTCAAAGGCCTCTCAATGCTATGGCAACGAGTGTGTCGAGTTGAAAAGAGAGCAGAGAGAGAGAGCGTCCGGGATACAAAAAAAAATCACAAACGGGGGAAAAAGAGACAGGCGAAAAACAGGTTTACTTTAGAGAAGTAGCAATAATGTTGCTTGGAGGTGGGGTGGGGGCAATAAATTTACGACTGGACAACGGCAGCAGCAAAACAAATTTTAGCTGCCTCGAAGACTCACCTACAAAATCATCAGTTCCAGGGTGATATATTGCTCTGTCCAAAGCCACAGCACGAGTTCTTCCCTGTACTGTCATTTTTGGTTCATAACATTCTGCTTCTTTGCACTTTTCTACCAGAAAACAAAGGCATGCAGAGCTTTTATAGTCCAAAAGTGAACAGTTGTAGCCTTTGGTAACCTCCCGAGATGTTTGTCTATGTTCTTTTTAGATGTAATAGCACAGAGAGGCCTTTTGCATGCTTTTGTAACCCTCTTGAAATATGCCACAAGTGAACGGGTAGCGTTTGAAAATGTAAAATTAATGGCTCAGTCCTGGATGGCTTTCAGTCGTGCAAAATGTTCCTCTCAAGTCTGACTTTAACCACCTTGCTCAAATCCAAAGCACCGCAATTAAGCGACTGAACGTTTCCTCACGGCTTAATTAAGCAAATGTCAAAACTGTTGTTTCAAAAGTGTGAACTGGAAAGACATAAATACACTCACACATGGCCAGATATTAAACTTTCAGAGCTCTGCGAATTAATGTTTCATCCTGGAAATGTTAGACAGGGAAAGCAATATGTTCCTTGTGCCCGGCTCCCCTTAGGCTAGTTGGCAGACGCTAAGCTCAGTGTAGCTTGAGTCAAGTCCTGTTCACCGGAGGGGAAAAGGGGGAGTTGATGGGGGTGGGGTTGGACACATCTCAACAACAGACACCAACCAAGTCTTACACAATTATTTTTTAACCTAGCAGGCGGATTCCGGGCGAGTGTTTTGTAAAAAATAAATAAAATAAAATAAAAAATAAAAAGCTGCAAGAGGAACATAAATGCCTTTGGGCTTCACGCTCTAGACAGTTACCTGCGAACATTTTGATATCGTGTATGTTGGAATTTAGCACGATCACAAAATGTAACTCCTGGCAAATAGTCCTCAAGATGTGATGGTTTTTCAGTTTGTCATGTGAAGGGGTAGCTGGAGTGGAGCACTGGAGGCTTCAAGCAAGGATGGTTCCCTCTCACAGCAGGATGATGATCTCTCTTTGCAAAACAGTCATTGACTTGTGATCCACTGATTGAAGCTGACGTGCAGAGTCACAGATTAACTGTTTGCTGACAGAGACTGATGGGAGCCACATTAATTGGCCCCCATCGATTAGCCCCAAAGGCTAGTGGGGTGAACGCAAACAGAAAGTGACTTTTGTTTCCAATGAAGTTCGAATATCATTTTTGCTCTTTGTTATGATCATAAATCTGCCTTAACTGGCTTTGGGTTTTTGACAACACTGAATAAATGAGTGAATTGTGCCTTCACCAACATCAGAACACACGTCAGAGGTGCTGGAGGAAGTAATAACTCTTTGTTCTTCTTACTGGCTACCTTGATCACTGGGATTTGAAGTCTGAATTCCAAAAGATCCATTTTGACATCAGCCTATAAGAATCATTTTTTTAGCCACCCAGGGCAAAGCACAACCTGTCAAAGTCCATGTGGAGTCAGTCGATGCGGAGCAGAAAAAGGCCATTGTTGTGCCCAGGGGTGTAGTTGTCGCAAATCAGAAAGCCGCTGCGAGGAGGAAAACTATGGCAACCGCAGGCTGGACAGTGAATTTCAACAGTTTTATCAGAGCATCACTGCATTTTCCATTAAGAGACGAGCAAAAAAGGCCATTTTCTCCCTCCGGCTGACTGCAAACACAGGCAGAGATCTGATTAGCCCACTTTGATTGAGACCAACAGAATTATTTTCCGGTCGTTTCTCGAATTATACGGAATATAATGGGGAAAAAATCTATTGTGCCTGTGATAGCAGGAAAGAAGACGCTAAACATCCATGTAGGATTTGGTGAAATGGCTCCTCTACCTTTCCAAAAGAGCCACGCAGAGCTCCGCAGCCAAACCGGCGTGGCGAGGAACGGCGACTGAGTCCCCACACAAAGGGATTGTCAAAGCGTTTATCCCCCCGCGGCTGCACAGATACGGAAGATAGCGACACAACAGGGGAGAATTAATTTTCTGCCATTTCGCGACGGAATAATTAAAACGACAACAGTGGGACACGGAATTGATGGCAAAAAAAAAAAAAAAAAACCTCTGCGGATTCACATGCGAGACGCGTGCTTCCTTGCGTTGGTGCTTTTCACTGGGGCCTTTGTACTTCGGCGAGCCCATCCTGGTGACACACACCTGGCTGTGTGTGTGTGTGTGTGTGTGTGTGTGTGTGTGTGTGTGTGTGTGTTGGGTCGCCACACACAGCTCCTCACCTGCTAACGCACCTCCGCCGAGCACCGCATGTGCGCGCAAGCTCCCCGACCGCCTCAGAGACAGCCCTCTGTTCTGCTAGAGTGCTCTTTGTATAAAAGACAACACCCCACCACCATCCGCCCCCCCTCCCACCACACTGCACCGCCTCTTACTTTCAGGCCGCCTCTTCATTCTCCTGATTCTCATCGTGCCTCTGTACGGCCAATTTCGCCCCCCCCCACACACACACACACCCCTCCCTCCCCACTCAAAGGACGAAACAGGAAGCAGGAGGAAAAAACAGCGGGATTGAAACGACAGGAGCTTTTTTCATTGAAACGCAATCAAGCTTGTGATGAGTTCTTGTTCTCTATTTTACTGCCATTTCCTCCGGTTTCGCCACTACCTGCTCTCGCAAACACCGGGATGAGACATTTATAAAAAAAAAAAAAAAAAAAGGAGGATCTATACAAACCCCCCCAAACCCAGCTCTGCTCCCCCCTTCCCCCCCGTCTGCTGTTTCAAGCAAACAATGCCCGATTCCTCCCGATAGACGGCTTTAGATGGAGAATGTCCCTATTCAGGCAACACAGAGAGCTTTGAGAGGATTATATCGATGATGCTCCATTTTCCATGAGCATGGTAAACGATTTAACATCAAGTCCACTCAACTAAAAATAGAGCCTGCGCTGGCTTTTTTTTTTTTTGTCCTTGTCCTGCTTTACACGTGGTGAAATTAGGGATTGAACCAGCCAGGGGGGGGGAAAGGTGCGTCCTTCGCCTTGCCGTGTGAAGAATCGCCGTGGAGATGTGATTTAGTGACATGGCTGTCAGATTACTGGCTACAGCTGTTGAGGAGGAGGAAGAGCAGGAGGAGGAGGAGGCCATACGTTCACCGCGGTTCCTCTCATGTCGCTCGATGTGGCGCAGTGCCGCACAGAACGCAGAGCGTGTGAGCGTCCGGGGTCGAGATGTGAGACATTTTCTCTTCGCCGCCTGGTCTCTGCGTCTCGGCTCAATTCATTTAAAATGCATCAGTGGACATGTGAGGAACCAATCTGAATGCCTGGAATGTGTATTAACCCCCCACAATTTTTTAATTTTTTTTTCCAAAGCTGTTATCAAGTTACTTCTTCCAATCCCTTCCTCTTTTTTTCTTTTGGAGATCTGTCACTGATCCTGCGTCTTGTCATGTCGGCCAGCGTGCTTCCCAGCAAGTCCCATGATTTAATTAGATTCCTTTCCGTAATGGTCCTCACTGCTTTGGGCTAAAAGGTTACTGTTGTAATTTCAAGCTGTAAAATAATTGTGGAGTCCATTCAAATGGCCACTTCAGTCTCCCTTGACCGACGGGCATATTTGGCCAAAAAAAAAAAAAAAAAAAAAAATTGTCAGAATTTGAATTTGGCTGAAAAGTAATTACTGCAAAAATAATCCCACCGTCACCCCCACCACCGCGGGAGAGGCGCCTCCATGTCTGGCCCCTGGACTCACATTAGGCTTGATGCTTTTACTCTTCTCAGTGAGATTCAGGATATTAAACTCTTCGTGTTTCGCTCTCACTCTTCACGAAGAGAGTGAGAGCGAGAGTGTCAGAGTGCCGCGCACGTCCGACCAGGTGGAGCTAATGTTGTGTTTGGCCCTGGCAGAGTTCAGCTCTTCCGTCTGCTCCCCCTCCACTCCCCCACTCACCCACCACCACCCACCCCAGAGGAGCTGAGGGATCTTGACCCCACGCAGGCTCTTGGCGGCAGAGCTTTCTTGGACTGGCGAGCTACAACCTCAGGGGTGCGCAGTAATGAAAAACCTTGGCGCGGCAGCAGACATGGCCGACTCATCTCAGAGGAAAACGGCGAGACTAGAAAAGGCGGCCCGCTCGACTGACTCACCGGCCCAGCGTTGATTTGAAACTAAACAAATGTTAAGTTTGTTCATTTTTGTTTCGTTTTGTTTTGTTTTTTTCTCTCCCTTTTGCTTTACAAATTTTAGATGACGGTGCTGTGAGGCGCGTTATTGTTCTTCCAGCTCCAGGTGGCCCACCACTAAAGTTAATAAAAGATGTTGATAATAAAATGGCCGGCGTTTGTGTGATGCCGTCGCCTGGCGCGCGTCTCCTCCAGGTGCGACATCTCGCCGTTTCATCTTCATTTTTACGGCGGCGTGAGAATGGTGGGCCAGATATGGAGATGTCTGTGAGGCAGCCATTGTGTCGGCGCGCTAATGGCGCATTTGAGTTATGTGTCTGGAGGGCGCAGGATGCCCCGCCCCCACCCATCACCCACGCCGCCATCTGTGCCATCTCGCACTGGAAGACTCTGCAACGACCGGCGACTTCTGCACGTTTGTCCAGGGCTCGTTTTGAACGTTTAGATTTTATTCACGAGAAACTTCTCATTTGTCAAAACACAATAAAATTAAAGACGGAAACTATAATAGTATAATTTATACTGTGTAATGTCAATATCATTTCATGTGTCATAATACAACTAAAGAAACAACCATGTATGGTTCCTCCCACAACTTGTTCCAGCAGCTAAGCTAGTAACAAATTTCCTTCCTGGATTCCAAAATCAAATCAAATTTCTTCTGTGTTGATTATGATGGAGTGATGCGTCATGTGGCCATTGGCTGGAGGCCGTGGTATTAACTTTTCTGTTGGTTTGCCCCAAATCTTTAATTAGTAAGAAATTATATATGTTTGTCAAAAATTAAAACCAACACAACAGTTATTTCTGCCCTTGGTATTATTTCTGAATTTGCAATTGTTAAATTGATTTTTTTTTTTTTTGTTTATTTTTCAAATTTGCGAATCAATGCCCAAGTTTACAATTGTGCCATTATTCAAAAACTGGAACCCAAGCGGTAAAAACGATTGGGAGAGCTTCTGTTTTCAGTTTGGGGGGCCTCTCCCGACTTCGGCAGTGCAAACTAGCGGTGGTGCAGCTGATCTAATTGCCATGCAAGCCTGCACACATTTTGAGCAGCATCACAAACCCATGGGAATAAAAGCAGAAGAGTGTTTATGTCACATTCAAAGACTCCTTTGGCAGCAAAATCAGTGAGTCATCGGGCACAATAACAGATGCTGTATATAAATTAACTACCAAAGTCATTGGGAAATGATTTCCTGTATGGCGGAAAGAAACAATTTGTTAGTGTAAACTTCGTTTTAACTCATGCGCACACACACACAGGTTCCTTGAATTCCTGCAGCCTGGATGGCTCTACCTTTGAAAATGCCCCAAAAAGCCTCTTTAGTGTTTGTTGATCCAAACATGATGTGCATTTCTGATCACGTTTCAAAGGTGCCGATTGAAGCCATAATGCTCGGCTTCAGTGGTGTTTTATAATTGGAAGACTATGTGTTGTTCGTGTCTGATGAAACGTCTCCTCTCATCAACACCCGGTCCACTACCTTTGATGGCACGCGTTTTAATCTGCATGCAGGATCGTTTCAAAGCAGGGAGTTACTGATGAGGCACGACAGAGTTGGGGAGGCGGGGAAAACAGTTACTTCTTTCATTGGGTCATAAATTTTGTTCGCAACAAAACAATGCACCCAGTGGCCGTTCTGTTGGAGCCCACCAGGCCCTCTGTGATAGAGCCTGAATGGGGGATTGTGGTCGAGTCAGTCTAGGGAGGTCAGATGAGTCTAATATCCTCTAAAAGCTGAAGATGCACTTTCTTCATTAAGAAGGCCGGTGTCAGCACTCTGGCAATAAGATAGGGACTCGTAATTAATCTTCAGCTGCCAGGAAAAAAAAAAACACTTACTGGGACAGGCAGGTTACATCCTGAGTGACCTTTTCTCGTGCAGGTAGCGGACATCCCGGTTTAATCTGAAGTGAAAAAAAAAATGGGGAGATTGGTGAATAAGAAGCTTTGCAATTGCGTCAGTCAATCACCAGTGAAGAAAGAGTCTCAATGACACCTCAAACTGAAACATCTGCGTCTGAAACCATGCAAAGATTCAAACGGACCTCACACAATAGTCATATTGTTTTGGTAAAAAGGATGTTCAAAATAGGTTTTTGGTTGAGGTTCAAATTGAAAAAACAATGCTGATGATCACAGTTTTGGAGCCAGTCCTTCCCGAAATGTGTTTCACAACATCCTTTGTGAACTGCATGTGTGAAGGGATTCCTATTGTCAGCGGCCTTCAGAGACGATGATCTGTTCAAATGTTGTCAGACGGCGCTCAACATTCAAGGTCAAAGTGCTTCCTCCTCTAGAACTTCTTTAAAAGGCGGCACATTAAATAAATGCACTTGATTTTCAGAGGAATTTCCTGACGTTGAAGGACAAAGTATTAAAAACGTTTCAGCAAGCTGGGAGACATCGCTGTCCGAATACACTCTGCGTTTATTTTTATTTATTTTTTTGCATGTCATCGAGTGAGCAAGCGTCCCTGCAGCTGAAGGACATTTGTTTTTTGGCATTTGTTGCATCTGACGTTGCCAGGCACAGTTGTCATCTTCAGGTTAAATGATGCATGAAAGTGAATATCCATCTTCTGTGATCAAACGTGTTATGTGATGGCAGTATGATGCATGCATCCTAAACAACCTGGCTGCTCGGGGAGGTGGAAACGCCACGCCGGGTTTTTTGTACGTCAGAGGCGGGCCGAGACTTCGTGCCATTTTTGTCTCGGTACAATTAGAATAAAATATTTGGTATCCCTCCATTTAGCGGTGGGTTTTAGAAAAAACGGACAGACGGACGGAAGGGAGAGGGTACTCGGGTATCAAGGATGATAATAGGGTAATAGGCACAAACATAGGAGCTGGAAAATTCAAAAGCAAGCAAATAATTCCAAAAGACTGGAAAGGCTTGCTTTGTGGTACAGTACAGGTTTGACTGCCAATTTACCGTTTGTGGTCGTGATCATTTGAATGAAATCCCAGGCTTCTTTTAAAGGTAGTGATTAGCTGACGATGCACTGGGGCGGAAGGTTCGATGTGCCAGCTTTCAGAAAAAACAAAACCCAGCCACTGCAAAAACACCTCTAGAGGCCTCAGGAAGAGGACAGTAAACAAACACACCCAGGAACCTGACACCCTTGCTGTGTACAGTTCTAAACACTTGATGATGAATGTACAAAGTGTGCGTACACTGAGAATCATGCAAAAAGTTTTCTGTTTGCACACTCAAAGTAGTGCAAAATCTGGGAATGGATGGTGTAGTGTTTACCATCTAGCTAGCTTAGCTCCTAGCTAAAGCTGCAAACTGGAACCTCGGGTGGTGTGCGTTCAGTTTATCTATGAAAAACTGCAATTTCTACTGTGTTGTTAAAGCTCCTTTGCAATTCGCACTTCATAAACTGGCTGGAAGGTGCTGTGAGGACCTTTTTTGTCTATTGGGATGTTGAGTAAAAATGTCCAGGCAAAGCATCTTTTTTGTTATATTTCAGTCAATTTACTTCCCGACTGGCTGTTTGTTTTTTTCACAGCAGATGAGCTTGACTTTCCTTGGTGTCCCCCAACTGAATGCAAGAAGAGAATGTCTACGATCCTCGCTGGAAACAAAAATGATATCATATATAAAGTGCACAGACTATGAAACTCCCATTAAAGTATTTGAGTTTTCACCAAGTAAGCTAATTCGTTGTTCCTCAGACTTGCAAATTCCTACGGTAATTACAATACAATTACTATAATAGCCCTGGTGTGTGCATTTCTATCTTTCCCGGCTTGTGGCGACCCACTCCCGGCATCGCACAACAGGATTTCCATGTGCAATTCTTGAGCAAATTCAAAATTTACAATTACAAAGATTAAACATCAATTTGAAATGTAGTGAAGGGAAATTAATTTACTCCACCAGAAAACCTGGCATGCAAATGTTTCGGAGCGTCGTGTAAACTTGGCTACTTGGTGTTTAACATTCTTTGTCGCGTTTTTGCCCATTTGGCAACACAAACTCTCCAAGCAGCGACACAAGCACGCGAAGGTCTCCTTACAGTCGACGCCTCCTGTATAAATAAAGTGAGGCAGCAAATAGTCGGGAAGATAACACTGGTTCGCGTTCGTCTCTTGATCCGACAGTCAACAGCCTGCTGTGTGAGGACCGGGAAGCATTACACAGCCTAAGAAGTTCATCTTGTGGAAAACACAAGTGCTGC
The DNA here is from genome assembly GCF_046127955.1 of Nelusetta ayraudi. NCBI lineage: Eukaryota > Metazoa > Chordata > Actinopteri > Tetraodontiformes > Monacanthidae > Nelusetta > Nelusetta ayraudi. The sequence goes on from NW_027466120.1 coordinate 3,514,291, forward strand.
AGTGGCAGAGAAGTAGAGTTACATGATGGGTGGAGGGAGGTAGCGAGGGAGGGGTGGCCCCTAGCTTTTAAGTGCACAGCAAGCAACCGTTCAGCCTAAGTTGAAGAAAAGTCTCAAGGTGGCCGGCTACCACTGACTGGTGGGAGAAAAATACCGGTGGCACTAAAGACCTCTCAGAACCTGCGTCGAATGCTTAAACGGAAGCCATCCGAGTCAGCGAGTGGAAGGCGGGGGATGAAAAGCTGAGTGAAAGAGGGAGGGGGAGACAGAAAAGACGGACAGGGCAGCCGACGAGAAGTGAGGGCAGGACGGGGGGGAGGATGCCCACCGCTGCTCCTTGTGATTACAGAGCTATTATTTAAATGTCAGTGTCCGTCAGTCAGTGAGTCAGTCCACAAAGGAGGGAGGATTTATGCGGACGCCGCACAATATGTAGCTGTCATCTCGACTTCCGCGGGGGTCACATCTGAGAACAAAATCCCCCCCTTCCAAAGCTTTAATTGCTTTTTTGCATCAATTTGTCCTTTATGGTAAAGCCTGCGGTGTGTATTACAATGTGCGTGTGTCTCTGTGCGAGTGTGTGTGTGTGTGTGTGTGTGTGTGTGTGTGTGTGTGTGTATTTTTCCCCTCACTTTTTTAAGTCAATGTGGAGACTTTCCCTCTCTTTACAGGAAGTAGACAAGAGGTGCAAGTAACACAAGGTACAAGTTTCCCATAATGTAAATGACTGAGGTTAAGTCAAGGTTTGGGTGAGGTTTAGATCAATGTCGGCGTTACTTGTGTAAACAGTGTGTGTGTGTGTGTGTGTCACAAGTCTTCCCTCAGCCTCTCTGTTGGCACACACAGAACAAGGTTAATTACTTTTCTAACCTTCTGCAAGAGCTTAAAGAAATATTTCAATCATAGGCTGAACAGATAGCGCAACCAGAGACGCAGAGTCGATGGCAGCCTGGTTAAAGATGAAATGTAGTTAAGTCTCTCAAATGGATTTTTTTTAATTTTTTTTTTTTTTCATTATTATTTACCTTCATAAAAAAAAGTTTTGAAGTTGAAGCCGCCAGATGTTTTAAGTCAAAGCCAAAGCTGCTTGGTTAATTTAATGAAACATTGATCAAAGTTCTTTAGTTTCGATTTAAATTACAACCACCAGTGCCGTGCTTGCAGACACAACCGGCCACCAATCAGCTGATGGTAGCTCATGGACTGTGATCTTTCATTTTTAACTGTAAGCATGCAATTGGATTGCTCAGATTTCAACCATTAAAAATCTTGCAAACCCCCCCCCCTACGTACCTGCGCAATAATACCATTTTCTTGTATGTAATGTAACACCCGTCTACTCTGTACCATTTTTCATTTCACCATTTGCACCATTTCTTCTGTACCTTCTACATGCGATGCCAATTCACTTCCTCCCAAGTTCCATGGTATTCTGCGCATTGACAATAAAGCCCAAGTTCAAAATGTTGCCGACAGCTTCCTGCGCAGCAACAATATATTACATATTACATGTTTTTATGGTTCGATTACGAAAGAAATATATATATATAAAAAAAAAAATGTTTTTTGCACTTCCTTGACTGCCGTTCAGGTGCGCTTTATTGTTTTTTTTCCAGTCAAGGAAGCATGTATTAAAATGGTGGTGGTGGGGGCGAGTGGGGTTTCCAACACTTCCTCTTTTTCACTAAAGTTCAAACACCTTGAAGGCTTGGAGTTGTTGTGACAAAAGAAACATAATGCGGCAGTAACAATGTGATGCCGGCTTATAAACTGCAGAACAATGCAACTGGCATCTCATGCATAAAACAAAACGACTACCACTAAACACCCACAGCAAGAAATAACAACAGGAAATACTGTATCACACCCCCGGCATCCTGTTCGTCTCTTTTACTTCAGCGTCGCTTATAGCCTCTTCAATCTTAACCCATTCTAATATGATATAAATCACTCCAGTCGTCAAAACTAAACCTCAGGAAGTCGTTTGCACTTTTATTTCAACTTGCGCTGTCAGGTTCAGTGCCGTACATGATAAAAAAAAAAGACATTCCTCCAGGCTGTCAGGCGGCGCAGAATCGCTACGCAACCATTATAGAAATAACAGTTTCAAAGCCAACGGCACCTCAGGCCATTAAATGTAATATAAGGCAGATAGTGGCCTCGCTTGATGAGCAGTTGTCATTTCTTCATGCATAAAACTGGAATGAAAGTCCATTTAAATGCCGCTGTATCAGGTGCACGGACATGATCACACCATCCATACGTCCATTAAACCTCTAACGCTGTCAGCGTGTCTCACGCGGGCTCCCATCGTCAGACTGTTTGATCTGCATTCATCGCTGCTCCTGACTGATCCGTGTTGGCAGTCGCCCACAGCCTCTCCCAGCTCAATTTGATCTCCGGGATAAACAAACCCGCAACAATTAAAAGAGATATGAGGGTTGACAAAGTAATTAACATGGGGCCAAAATGAGTCTGCTGGGAGATGATTGCGAGTGTGTGTGTGTGTGTGTGTGTGTGTGTGTGTGTGTGGGGTAGAGAGGGGGGGGGGGGGGGGGGGGGAGTCAACATAAACAGAAAAAGCAAATATTCATTTACAGCAATAGAGTCCTTGGAGAGGTGGGGAAAAAAATCTTCACAAAAAAAAACCTTCAGCCATATTTGGCGTGCGCTTCCTCCGAATACACGCAACATGTTTAAAAATAAACAACGATTCTCAGCTGAGCTCACGCGCTGAATAGCTCTCATGATACAACAGAAAGCCACTGTTAATTGGGAGTGGGAGCCGGTTGATTTTTTCAGTCCATATGCAGATGTTTATGGGGTGTGAGAATTGCTGGAGGTGCTTTTTTTTTGGATGAATAAGCCAACTCGGGGCCGCCATCTCCTCAGATGAACTGAATGGATTTTAACTTGTTTTAAATGTCACTGGTTTCTCCGAATTTGATCCGGGCTTTGAGTGCTAATAGTGAAACCCCCCATGTGGTAATCTTCAGTAATATTAATGTTAACTTAAGAGGAGGCCAAGTCCCTCAAAGGTCACTGAGGTAGCTTTTCTTCTTCTTCTTCTTGTTTTGTTTTTTTTCTTTTGCTAATCTTTTTTTCATCCAGTGGAGCAGCTTTGAATTGTTAATTATTCAAAACAAAAGTAATCAAGCATGCCCTAAACAGCAGCATATTTAACCGGTCCAGGACAAACACCTGAGGCTGAGGGGTGTCATCCCCTAATCTGGAGGAGGTGTCAGTGCCATTTGTGCCACACAATGTATAAGTAGTGGATTCATTAAAAGGTGCAAAGGATGGACTTTTGCAGGAAGTCAATTACAGGCTGGAAACGTCACTGTTGTTACAAACATTGGTTAAATTAATTTTCCAATAATATGGAGCCTTTGAAATGTCCGTATTTGTTCATAAAAGAGCAATGTCTGCTTCAATAAGAAACTCATTTTACAAAGCTGCTGTTTTATGAGTGAGTGAACAGTCACACACACACACACACACACACACACACACTCAAACTAAAGCTCAGTGTTTATCCGTGTTGCCCAGGGGTGAGAGTCAATGGGGGGCAGCTTTTAGCAGCTGCATGTGTAAGTGCCATGCCATCCCTCTGCTGCATCTGGTAAAAGCACTAAAGAGAGGGGGTGCCAGCGTCCCGGCTATTACAGGGAGATGCGCTACCGGTTGTGATGAAGAGGTCGGAAAATAACCTTCGAGTCTCATACAAATTATGTATTCCATGGAAATGGCGAGTGGAGCTCGTACGCAAATTTGGGTGTAAAGTGCGCAACACGTGTTTTCGAGCTGCTTTATTCCACATTTTTCTAAAAAAGCGACTGACGAAAAGACTCTGACGTGAAAGGAGACCCTAGTGGTGGGGAACAAAAAATCAAATGTCGTAAAAATTTTGCAGGTTGTCTCGTCTGTATATTTTGGTATCTTTCAAATAGAATTCTATTACTTCTACTTTGAATTTGGTTAGTTTGAGGCTATACTCCTAAAAATGAAGAAAAAAAGAGATAGATAGATAGATAGATAGATAGATAGATAGATAGATAGATAGATAGAGTCCTATCATTTGGTCATTGGTCTTGCTTGTCTTGTCTTCTCCTTAAATTATTAATGCAGCGCCACCACAGGTGAAAAGAGGTATACCTTGCAACCACAAATTGCAGCAACCGCAATCAAACTGAGTCCACGACCAAACAATCTACTGCACTACTAGGTGTGAAAAATAGCTTTTTACTGAAACGTATGAGCTATTGTTGAGAGTGTTTGAGGTTAACTTCAGGTAACAAAATGTTGAAATTAACTTTGAAGAACATTCAGAAGAGAAAAATAAACAAGAGAATCGTGGTCAGTTGTTTTGCCCCAGCGGGAAATCCTCTCAGCAGTCCCAAACTTAATAAGGTCCAAAACATAACAGCACAATAACACCAAAACTGTGGAAGAGGAACAAAACATCAGCATTTATTGATAGAGTGTTGGCAGTAATGATCAAACTTTAACTACTCACTAAAGAACAAAAAATAGATTTGAAAAAAAGTTGCAGACAGGAAGGAAACTGACAGAATCACAACTACGGCCATGACTGAACTACGACCTGGGGACTCAACTTAAGACAAAGTAGCTGGGTTTCCAGTAGCGTTTGAAATGTACAAAAACCTAAAAAACGCAATATAAAGTTGGTCATGGAAACACCTGAATTTCGAAAAACCTCTCAAATGTGGAAAGGTTTTTCTAAAAAGGAGACCAAGACTTTTCTTGGCCAAGACTTTTTCTCTTCACATGCGAGAAAAATATGACAGTTATACGCAACGCGCAGTAGATTTGTGTTTTTGTGTTCTAAAATGTCCGATTAATGCGTACCAGCACTTGTATGTCAGCCCACTAGCGGCCCGAACAGTTCAGCTGAAAAAATCTAGAAGAAAAATAGTGTGGATTTCATTCATTCATTTTTTCCCTGCTTTTTTAATTCTAGAAATTGACTTTGCTGGGGTGCTGCATCTGAAGTAAGAATGCCAGCATTGGGAATCTGTGACTTTTTAGCTCTTGCTACTTGGTTCCCATCAGGAGGTGCCAGCCACTTGATGGTGTGATTAGTCGATTAGTCTCCCCTGAGTTTCCTCCGAGAGTGCTACTATTGCTGCTAGAAGCTGCTCCCTGTAGCAGCTCCATGTCTCGTCTCGTCCTGACTCCGGCCCTGATTTCCCCTGTGCTGCATTGCAAGTTGAATCCTTGCACTACACACACACACACACACACACACACACACACACACACACACAAACAGTCCCACTAACAGATTTGTGCACCGTTTTGTTCAGGCAGAAAAAAACAACAACGACGCACAAATTAAACTCTATATCACTGCAATTCTCCACAAAGCAAGGTAGGGTACACAGATAAAGATAATCAGGCCATTTTTATCCCGACTTTTCTCATTCCCGACCAACGATGGCAAAACACCAGATTATTTTGTTTTATGAGATTATCCTGTGGTCCGAGGTGTGTTAAGAGTCAATTTGTCCCAACATTCTGCTGGGAAAATGGTCGGGATCAACGCAGTAGTAAATATTAAACTACTTTAGCATTTACCACCAAAGATCTTGTGTGGGAATTGTTACGTGGACCTCAATGTAGCCAATCAAGAGACGAACAGAGTGGGAAACAAGGAAAAAGGCGGAAATGAAAAACAAAGCTGCCAAATTTATTTGGTCAAGGTATGTTAAAGCTTTTGTGTTACAAGGCTAATAACGCCAGCCACCCACTTCATTCGAGAGCGTTGTTATTTCAAATGGGAACAGTAGCCCCAAGACCACCGCCATTCCCTCTTCTTCTATGTCCTCTCCCTCCACGTCCATGACACTCACACAGTATTTTATTTTAATCATGCACTTGGTTTCGCTCAAAACTGATTACCGACATCCGTCGTCACGTCATTGCTTTTTGTTTACGGAGGTTCTTGCGAGGCCCGACGAGGCATTTCACGGCCGCTCGCTTTACATCCCGGCTTGTTAGTCACGTTGTGCCCTCTCCGCGTTAATGCAATGGTTTGTAAAGTGAGAACCCATGTCTCTTATAAACCCTTTAAAGAGCGAGATAAAAAAAATGAAGTCATTAGCAACCTGGAGGAGGCAGGAAACAGGCGCCGGCGGAGGCCTTCCACTCCCACACACGCGCATTCAAATGGCCTCTTCAGAATTCGCCGCTTTGTTCATTTATGATTCTCTCGCTATTTAATTACTTGTAAACTTCTGACGGGAAAAGGGGGGTGGTGGGTGGGGGTGGGGGCATTCGCTTGAGCCGACGTGACTTGATTTCAGTGCGAAAACAAGTGTTTAAGTGCCAATTTCAGCGGCCGAGCACACGCGTCCCCCCGACGCACGCTCCCGTCGGAGCCTGGCTGTGCGTGTGTGGGCCTTAGTGCCCAAGTCTGGGGCTTTTCACACTCGCACCGCTGTTGTCCGGGGAGGGGTCACTCCCCCGCCCTCCCACTCTGCCCCCCTAGAGGGTGTCACTCGCCAGCTTGAGAGCCGGAGATCAGGCAGGGCCGTGAGGGACAACCCAGCAACCCCAGCAGCAGCCTACCCCCCCCCAGGAGCTGAGTGGGCCGGGGTTCAGCTGGGCCAAACGCTGCTAAACGCCCTGGGATGGCTCCGATCTGACAGGTTGGTGTGGAGGAGAAGGGAGGTGTGTGTGTGTGTGTGTGTGTGAGTGCGTGTGTGTGTGTGTGTGTGTGAGTGCGTGTGTTCTGGGACGATAAGGTGCACGGGGCCACGTTGTGTATTATACCAATGTAGGTCACATATGACAAAACAGATGGAGGAAGTGCAGAAATCAGGGAAGAAGCTGGAAATTTGACACAGAGCAACTTCCAGTTGGCCTGAAAAACCCACGCAGGTAGCTGTTGAGCCCTCAGAAGCATTTGAAAATGCAGCATCGGGAGCTTTTTCATGATTATTATAAGGAGCAGGACGTGAGCGATCGGTCACAGCCATTTGGTGTAATGAAGCTGTCTGGAAGCCGGCTGCGTCGGTTGAAAGGTAAAAATGAGGCGAGGGGGAAAGAAAGGGACGGACGTGGACGCCAGCTTCCACAATCTGCTTGTGCAGCAAAGCAGCGGGTGGGTGGGGGTGGATGAGCTCGGCCGCGGAGAAATTAAAATCTGATAATAAAACGGCTGAATATTTTTCGGAACATCCCATTACCTTCAGGTATTGTAAGTACAGGGGGGAGAAACGGCGTCGGCGCAGATTTCATTTCCGCAAATGCACACTTTGATCTATAAACACTCTGCCCCTCACAAATGAAATGAAACTTTCCAATTTCACACATTTTAGCTGTTCTCTATTGAACTGCTCATGAAGAAATCCTATTTCTGGGAGCAGGCCCGAGTACAAAAAAAGACGTTGGCACGCCACACGACTGCGACATGGCCAGATTCATTTGAAGAACTGCAGCAGTCGAAAGTTTGTAAACAAGATTTTTATATATAAAAACATAGTTGTTGGTGAATATGCCATGTAATGAAAAAAAAATAATAAAACTCCTGTTCTGAGGGAATGAAATTCTTCGAAGATCTCGTCTGAGACTTGCGTGAACCTCACAACTTGCATCAGGTTGTGGGCGACTCAGGTTGTCACAGATCACTCCCAGCTCTGAGACACGCCCTCATTAAAGTCACTGTGCCACTGCACCCGGCTTGAAAAAAACAGCACCAGTTTAATAACCAGTGAGGAGCCAGAGGGGCGAAGCAGCAGATCTGATATGAGGATAGTTTCTCACAGAGTCCAAAGTTTAATAGTTTAATACTTGGACTTACTTTTTTGAAAGAGCTGAGTGCTGACTTTTCTTTTCTTTGCCCTTTTTTTTTCTCTCTCTGAAAAGTTGTTTTACTGATAAGCTACATTCTTATGCACAGCACCTGCTGCAAGCAAGTTCTAAACATTTGCTTACTGAATTTTTACCTCCACTCTATGAATTATACAGCAGCGTAGAAAATATGCTCCAAAAGCAACTTACTGGCTTAAGGTCAGTATTTTTTTCCTTTTTGTTTTTGTTTTTGAGTGGCACCAGCTGCCTCCATTAAGATTTAGAGTTGCTGTTTTTTGGTTGTTGTTTTTTTTTTTTTTAAATAACTGCTGTGAGACAATAACTTGGAAACAAAAAAACTGATCAAAAGAGGCTGGTGCCAGAGTTAAAAGAAAAGCCCTGACAAACGTCCTTCTGGTTTTATTCAGCTCTCCAGTCTTGCTGGCTGCTGTGGATATTACACACAAAAACATGCCGTTTTTCGTTTCACTCAAATTGGACCGCTGCATCTTCTGGGTGTACTTGGGTACACGCACGTATGTGTGTGTGTGTGTGTGTGTGTGTGTGTGTGCCTGTGACACTCAAGTCCATGACAGGTGAAGACGTTGTTGTGTGCATTTAATAGAACAGTTACCTGGATGTGACAGACGCCCGTGTGGTGAGAATGCAATTCAGTGTGAACTAGGGCTTTTATTGAGGGACTGTTGAGGGCTGCAAAGTTTCAGCAGCACTTCATTGAAAGCCGGATGTCACCACATGGGCAACACACCGACGTGTGGCATATGAGGGTGATGACTGGGTCTCATGAATATTGTTGGAATTAATTAGTTTGTGAAAAGCTTCCCAAATGAGCTGCCAATACATTTGCTCTCTAAAAGAAATTGCATTTCGCGACTTGGATATCATTATTATTATTATTTAGCATCATGATACTGGTGAACACATGGAATCCTTTGAGTGGACTTTGGGTTTTATGAAAGTTTAGTTTAGATGTGGAAAATCACCCAGCGCGCAGCCAGTCAGAGTGAGTAGGAGGGATGGACCGCATCTCCACAAGATGGAGGAAATAAACCCAGGAGGACAAATCAGTCCAGCCGCTTCCTGTCCTGCACTTTGCTGCGTGGCCTGGCTCAGCTGCAGAGAGAACCGGAGAGACGGTCTGATTAAAGCGCGCAGCAGAATTTCAAACCGCAACCGCGGCTCGTGTTGGTGGAGAGCAGGTGAGTCGAGCTCTTGACATTCATTCTCACTCCTTTTTTTTCTTTTTCTTTCTTTCTTTCTTGCTAAAATTGTGAGCGCAATTATTTCCAAACCAACAGAGCCGCGCGGCACACATCTCCCGCCACGGCGCACCAAATAGACTCTGACATCTCTGTTCTGCTCTTCACGTCTACTTTGTTCTACGTTTTTTTTTTGTGTGTGTGTGTGTGTTTTTTCTTCCCCCGTACAAACTGCTGTTTAACATCACGACTTTCATCTGGCAAACAGTCAAACAACATTGGCGAGATGAAAGTGATTTCCTCTCCACCTCCAGGCGGTCATTTAGCGAAAACAGCCCGAAATACACAAACGCAGAATCAGTGCACACGGGAGGGTGATTTATGGTTTTGTCTAAATATAAATATATATATATATATTTATTTTTTGTGTGTGAAGATGAGTGTCAAATGTGTGTTTTTCTGCAAATTGATTTCTGTCACTGTTTGTGGAATGTTGAGAGGCAATTAAAAAGAACGGAACAAAAGGTTTTGTCAGTGCCAAAGCAGAATGTGAAACACAAGCGAGCGGTTCAAGTGAACGGAATCCGTATTTCTATGATCTACGGATTCAAGTATCTGTTTCACATTTCCAGAGGAACGAAGACACCACCAGCCGTTCCGATTCACTGTTTTGTTTTTTTTTTGTTTTTTTAATAAATTCTGCCAGTGTCACAGCAGCGGGTGAGAGTATTGAATTGTGTCAGGAGGCGTAAAGTGAAATTGCAGAAACTACAAGTTTCAGTTCAATATTAAAGCCTGAAAAGGAAAACACAACACCCCCCTTCTGCTCCGAGGCTTTTAATCACCAGATCCCATCTTTGCCCGAATTGTTAACCAAAAGAAGGAGGAATTTTTAGCGCAACGCAATTTACATCCCGTGCATAAGCAACGCTATTTATGAATATTTTTGTTTTAATTCCCAATTCTTTGCACTTCAGACAAATGAATGTGAGATGTGAGCTGATATCACAGCAGTGCCAACAGTCGCTGTGTTTCCCTTACAATTTTTCGCAAAATAAAAGCGATTTTTCGACAAAGTTCAATTGCTATTTGCAGGTGTTTCCACTGAGTGGTGTGAAGTGCATTAGCCAAAATTCTCCTTTTGTTTTGTGAATTCTGTTTTGTTTGTTTACCGTTTGTTTGTTGGCTGTCAAGAGTTGTTGTTTTCTCTTTGATTACTTGTGAAAAAAAAAAATATCCAGTCTCCTCCTCTGTCCAAACATTTTCACTTGTAGTCAAGTGGTCACGTGACCCCGCACAACACGTCCGGTGACATATAAATGCGAAAGTGTTTCCATGACACTTTTAGCTATGTTAGAGAAGTTTTTCGAAGTTGAAGTGTTTCCATTACCAGTTTTTTTTATTGCGATATTTAGGTTTTTGCGCAATTCTAGGGGTAACGGAAACGCAGCTAGTGGCTGAAACAACGGGGCACCTGTGTCTCACAGCAGCAGCCTCCAGCATCACTCCACCAACAAGACAAACAGCTCGAATCGGCAGAAGCGCTCAAACTGTTTCACCGACACCCTGCAGCAAGAAGCTCCACTCTGCCTCTCGGTGCCACTGCCCTCTTCTTCACTGTCCTGTCGCAGCACAGCTCGATGTCAACATCGTGCATTTCTGTCTCATTGACTTGCGAGTGTTCCGAGTTCCATTTTCCACTCATTTGTTTGGCTCATCGGTTGTTGCTGCTGCTCTATGTCTGTCTTTTAGCCTTCAAGATGGAAAGAAAGAAAGACTCCTGGGTTTACCTTTCTCCACAGTGATTTGTTCCTCGACCCATCAGATTCATGTCAGGAGGCCGGCGCTTTGAAAGCAGGGCAATGGCTTCACCTCCACCGTCCAGCAGTGACACAGAGCAGAGCGCTGAGTTTAGCCTTGGGACGTGCGAGGCAGCGGCAGGTTGACCTTGCAGCGACCCCGCCCCCTCTGCCTCCCCGGGGCCGCCACCTCCTGGGGGAAGTGGTCCTTGGAAGGAAGACAGACTTGGTTACCCAGCAGCCCCAGACACCCTCGCACGAGCACGTCGCCCTTGTGCAAGGCCGCTTCCCGAAACAAAAACCTGCCGCGATGCCGCTGAGGGGAACTCAGAGGGGACGTGGTTGAGTGTCAAATAAAAAAAACACTAAAAACAAAAGCAAGACCATTAATGAGACCAAATCTACTAGTTACATTAAAGGTGGAAAAAAAGTGACATCGTGTCACCTTAATACGAAAGTTAATTAAATGCTTTCTATATATATATATATATATATATATATATACATATATATATATATATATATATATATATATGTAAAGTTTTATTTGTCTTCTCAGGCTCTTTTTTTCTTTATTAATTTTTTTAAGTTTATTTAAGAAACTGACGATTGGTCTTGAAAATTCGAAGGGAACTTCTGAGACATTTCCACAGATATGTTGACTCAACCTAATTATGGCGAAGAATTTTCTCTGCGATGATGCAGCTTTTTTTTCTCTCCTCTCTCTTCTCTCTCTTTTTTTTATTTTACTTTTTTGCCCTCACCACTTGAATTCCCAGTCAGTGCTGTTTAACTTGCAGCGTGGAACTTCTGTCTGCCTCCTCTGGCAGTGAGAGTAATTACAGAAGCACTGTTGATGTTCTCATTAAAAGTTAGACACTGATCAAATAAGAGGCGCCAGTAATTAAAATGTTCTATTTCTTTGATTTTTTTTTTTTTTTTTTTTCCCCGTTTTAGGGGAGGGGTCAAACATTTCTGCCTGTGTTACAATTAATTTTAACCAGTTTGGGAGAGCAGCTGAGGCGGCTGCCAGTGAGAACGTCAGGCCAGCGAACACAGCAGCAGGAGTTGTTAGCGTACAAGTTTTTCCAAGATCAGACACATGTAAACTGAAATTACATTAGAACAGATTGTGCAAAAAGTGTCTGAAGCTTAAAGTGAAATGAGAAAGGCTCTGTTATAAGTTTTCTTGCCGATGGTGTTAAAAGTGGCCTCTGCTACTGCGGTGATTCTCTCATCGGCAGTCCATGAAAGTATTCTGCGCCTTTGGCTTATACATTCAGCAGCAGTCTTGCAGGAATCTATAGAAACTAAGCAGGCATTATGTACGTTTAGCCTGCAAAGGAGCTGCTTTAAATTCCCGACAATCATCCGGTGAGCGTTGTTCCTCCACCTGCGGCAATCTGACCAATCCAGAGCCCCAACACGAGCCACTTCATCCCAGCCTGCTTTGCTCTAAACAAAAAACATTTCTCACATCTCTTCTGGAGTCTCCTGTTCAGGTGCCAGTAATGCAGGAATTCTCTGGGAATATCAAAAACGAAGCGTCAAGGAAGTGTTTCCTGGTGCAGAATTGCTCCCAGTTGCTCCACCTGAACTCAGCTGTGCCCCTTACATGCGTGACGCACCACTAGATTGTTCCTGTCCATCAGTCCTCCTGTTCTTATCACCCTGTGGGTGAAAGAGATCGGCAGCAATTGTGGTGATCAAAAATTGCAACAAAGGTCATGTTTGTTTGTTTGTTTGTGGACAAACAAAATAATGAGAGACGATATAGGGGGTTAAAAAAAAAAAAAAAAAAAGAAAAACAAGAGCCACAGCAGCAACAATGAGATGTAGCCTATTGTTCTGGCTCGGCAGTGACTTCAGCGGCGAGCGCCGCCGGAGGCTGCTCTTCCCGCTGCTAATTACAATGGTGTGACATCCGCGTGGGCAGCGGGGTCGCTAATGCTAGGAGACCAGGGGAGTTTTCTCTCCCCGCCAGAATGACGCGCTAATGATACACACAAACAAACACTCGAGCGCAGGACAGCCTTGCACGGGAACTTGAGGTTGCGCACATGAATAATTCATGGCGGCGAATCAATTGAAAACATAACGCGATAAGTGGGAGCTGTGTAGGAGAGACGGAGCCCTGCTGCCTCCTCCAACAGCTGCGATTGTTTTCGCGGGGAGGGAATATGTAAAAAAAAAAACGAAAGTCGTCGGCGAGAGCGAGTGCAAGGTTCCTGTGCGCCGTGCACCAGGCGTAATCGTGCGCGCGTGCGTGCGTGCACGTCGGGAGGCGGGTTGGTGTGACCTTCGGGGTGCAGGCGTCGGCGCGAGCTTTTACACTGCCGAGGCAAGTTGGGCAGCACTTTGCAAACACACAAGAGAGGGGGGGGGTGGATGAAGAAGAAGAAGAAGAAGCATGTGACTCAAAGTGGTAGTTGTGGTAGGTTTTCTGTGTAGCTGGGATGGAGTCCCAGGTGGTGCAGGTGGTTGGGAAAGCTTTGACTTTGTAGAGACACAATGTAGCTGTAGCCGTGCGTGTGTGTGTGTGTGTGTGTGTGTGTGTGTGTGTGTGTGTGTGTGCACGCACGCTCTGTAGTCGCCACTGATGTATGTAAATGACCTTCGTAGGTACTTATGTGTTTTCACACAGAGAATCAAACCTCACGCTCACAAACCGTATACAGAACTGCCAGTAAAAAACACATTCATGAAATGAACATGTTTAACACGTGAAGTGCGAAAAGTGAAACTCCAGTTTGGCTGAACCTTGTCAAGAGTTTACAGTTAACGTGTGGCTAATTAAATCCCAGGATAATTAACATATTACATTTTCTTTAACGAGCTTAACAATAAAAACTATTAACATTTCAACCATCCACCACCTGCTCAAATAAGAGCGCAAACACTCTGCCAGAGAAATAAAACACAGAGAACCTTTTACTCCTGCAGCCCCGGTACGTCAAAGTAGCAGGAACATGAACTTTTCAAGGAGTGAATCAATTATCCCGAGTTGAGGAGCAGGAAGTCAGTATTTTATTCTATTTCATTTATTAAAGAAGAAAAAAAAATAAAAGAAATGCATCATTTAAACTTTCACCAAAATAGCAGAGATCGGGGGCAAATGCGTTGTGAATATTATGGAGGGGAAAAAAAATAGACAAAGTTGTGGAGCAGAAACTCTCGGAAACGCTTCAAACTCGGCCCCCCTTGAGCGAAAGACGTAAATACTGACGTGAGCGAATGCCAATCACGGGGGTTCTGCTCCTGGAGACATTTTAATGAAGCAAATTTAGATGATAATTATTCTGTACTTTACTTAAGCGGGATTTAAATGTGCGGGTCTTGTTGTAATAGAATACATTTGCATAATACCAAATGTGATGTGAATGTAAATAGTCACATAAACAAAGGAAATGTTGCTTCCTGGGTTATTTGCAGAGGAATCATTGGGGTGGTGGGGTGGTGGTGGTGGGGGGGGTGCAAAATACAAAAAGCCAGACGTGTTACGGGACGACGGATCGTTCGCTATGATTTTCCCTCAGTCGCAGTAATGTGTTGATCCTAAATGCAGCCGACACGTTAATGCGACTCCCAAATCATCATCTTTTCCAACATTTTAATGAAAGTTCATTTCTTGGTTTAACGCGTTGCAGCTTCTTCATAAACAGGGTTTTTTTTTTTCCTCCCTCTTTGCAGTGTGAAGACGTGAAATCCGCCTTGTGCCTGCTTTTGTGTAGCTGTGAAGAACAAGCAGTGCGAGCGCACACACAAGCGCACACACACACACACACACGCACACGCACCCCACTGCCGTAAGACCTTGAATGCAGATAAGCAGGTAATAGAATTCCCATTTGCGTCCTCATTATTAAGCCAGTTGGTTTGGAGGGATGTTCCACACCTGCTGCACAGGTGCTTTATGGGTAAGGGGGAGAAGGAGCATCTGTCTGACCTATGACGGGGCTCCGGCGACGTGTTTCGCGTTCGGCCCAATTGCTCCCGGTTCAGGCCGAAGGCTCGTTCGCCGGGGCTGTCGTAACAAGCCGATCGATGTGGTTAAATAGAGACAGAACGCCGGCCGGTGATCATCATCATCCCGCTGGAATGAATGGCTGCAAACACAATAACCTGGACGTTCGTCTACGCGCCCGACGTTTCCACTGAGCCGTGCCGGGGAGCAAAATGACATTTTCCCGTTTCGCTGCTAATCGCCTCCGTTTTCTCCCCCCGTGCTATTGTTGACATGCAGGCGAACACGCACTCACTCACACAAATCTGCGTTTAAGCACAGATCAAAAGCTCCTGTAATCTCGGGCTTAGGATGCGGATCTTGGGAGAGGAGCGGGTAGCAATTTTTTTTTTTTTTTTTTTTTGCATGCATTCATTCATTCCTCCAAGTTAATTATCGCGGCTCCCGAGACAATGGAGTGCCTTAAGCAAGGAGGCAACAGAGCAGCGAGGAATTAGACGCTGCAGGTCGTTTTAGCTGAGCAACTTCAGGTGAAAGACAAAAAATAAATAAATAGTGAATCGACCGAGTTCGAATTTGAGACATTGTGCTTTTGCCAGAACAGGCCTGGCCGCCGTTTTCCAGTATGAAAGTATGAAAGCAATGACATGTGGTGAATTTTTCCGGATTTTTTGTGTGTGTGTGAGTGCGTTGCAAAGGCTGCAACCAAAATGGAAATGGGTGCATTTTCATTGCATGCGTCAGAATACGAGCCTGCTCAGGCTTTGCGTGGCTTTTTTCTAAGAATGACATGGTTATAGTTATTAAGAATTATTTGACTAGTTGGTCAGACAGTTTTCTGTGTTTACCCTCTGGCCCAAAAGTAATCTTCCCCAACAACATGTGCAAGCTTTCAGCGGAATCTTAGCAGCAGCAGAAAATATACAAGTATTTGTTCACTTTTTCTTAAAAAAAAAAAAGTCAAAGAAAAGACACGAGGGAGATCCTACGTGATTAAAATAAAGCCATTAATGAGCAGAAAGCGCAGATGGCCACAGGGCTGTCCGTATTAGCCACTGCTACACGACGGTCCATTATGAAACAGCTTGGGGCGCTAATACATCCAAAATAGCCTTAATTTACGGAAAAGGAGGGGTCCAGTTTTTTTTAAATGCAGGGAAAACTGCATTTATAATATCAGGTCTGTTGCACCTAAACCGTTCCCATTTTTCATTTAATTATCTTCAGATCCATCCTGTGTAACTGTGAACGCACCTCACGCGTGTCCCTTCTCGCACGGCGCGCGCAGTGGGTGTTCCAAAGTTGCGTGGATGGCCGGCAGTGGCGCCGCCTAATTTCATTTCCACGTCAATTAAAACGCTCTCCGCAGGATTGGAACCGCATGAATTGACAATAACCCGGCCAAGCGTGTAAAGTGTCAGGAGATTAACACGCGGATCATTTATTAGTGCTCATTGCACGTGGATCAACCAACAACCGGATATCTATTGCGCAATTCATTTCAAAAAGTTCTAAATAAGCCTTTGAATTGTTAATTCGATGAAAGATTTTTCAAATGGAAATTCAAATCAAAGCCACCACACAAGACTGCGCATGGTGCTCAAGGCCTCGCAGTACCTGAGTAAATAGGCTTCCCACTTACGCTGTGCAAAAAAAAAAAAAAGGAAAAAAAAGGTGCGGGACAATTTCAATCAGCGCAGTGTGAATAACACGTTTTCGGATGCAATTACATCTAACGCTGCAATTAAAACCAACAGTAATGCTGCATTTATTCATTGTTGTAATCACACTGCATTTTGCAGAGTGGAAGGAGGAAAACAAAGCGGCGCAGAGGAGATGAGGCGAGATGAGGGCAATCAAGTGTTTTCTCTCCTTCTTGCTGCATCATTTAAGATGCAAAGTTGGTACCGTCACTACGACCTTCACAGGACTCACAGGAAGGTCGCGTGTGGATTTTTAGCCACCTACATAACTTAACTGCGACTACCTAGTCATTATTTCACTGAACACGCCTCCATCCGTCGAGTCATCATTGTGTAACGCTGCTCCTCCCGCACTCAGCGCCACTGGAGTTGGCCCCAGCTGTCGCTGGTTGGAGGAGGCGTTAAAACCGGAGCCTCTGGAAAGACAAATAATCACTTGCACTCACATCGATGGATGGAGAATTTTGAGTTAGTTTAGAGTTTAGAGCTAGTTAGCCTAACACGCACGTCTTCTGACTGCGGTAAGAAGCCGTAGCACCCCAGAGAAAAGCCACGCAGGCACAGGGAGAACATGCAGACACCACACAATATGAGGCCATGGGCGTGGAAATCAAACTGGCAGCCTTGTGGCTGTGTGGTTCGCTAACCACCGCGCCATCACCGGATGTAAATCTGCCTGTCCGGCAGCTATTTTTGTTGCATATTGAAGGTGCAGCATGTAAGATTCAGTAGCCTCTAGTGGTAAGACAGCATATAGCAGCAAATGATTACGTCCGTGACCCTGCTGTCAAGTCAGTCGACGCTCCTGCAGACTGACTGATCCGCCGAGCAGAAGCCAGGAGACTGTCAACGTCGCTCTGCAAACATTTTCCTCTCATTAGCAACTTCCATCTGGAAAAGGCCACCGCGATGGCAGCGTCTGTTTTCTGATGTTGCCTTTGATGGCACGCCTTTCTCATGCAAAATCACACTGCCGGGCGCACACTTAAGCTATACTTGACACCAGTTTTACAGCAGCTGAACAACCACCCGCTCATTTCCAAAAACGTTCCCTTTTTTGCATCCTCATGTTAGCAAACTGCTTGTTTTCAATAAAAGCATAATGAATCTCGGCGTTCTGCCCCATGACAGAAAGACAGAGTTCTAAGTCTTTACATCCTCAGATAAAAAAAGCCAGATTCCATTTCCACGATGTTCCTACGATGGAAATCAGATCAGACAAAACATCTGTCGGGGATCAACCAGAGCATAACCACAGCCGCCCTCGACCCTCAACCTGTGCCAGCAACCTAAACATGGAAGATTACACCCAGATCCTAAATATTCAGTTTTTTTCAGCCACCAGAGGAAAATGAGATTCAGCAAAAACAGAACAATGTCTGCTGCAAGCAAGCAAGCAAGCAAGCAAACAGCGGCAGTAAATTACAGCGTCAGTCCGCTGTAACAAAGTGTTGATGGATGGTGATGTGTCCGGGGGAAGAAAAAAAATACACTCTGCTCTGCTCTGCAGTGCTCCGTTATCTGGAGTGCTGCTCTTGCAAATAAGTGCAATGTGCAAGAAACCATTTTCAAGCCTCACATCTTCAAAAACACGCCGCCGCCCGTTTATCACATTTCACCAACCACGCATCATTCCGCATTACAGGCGCCCCATTATCAGGGAAGAGACGCCTCGTCACAAAGTGGTCAAATTAATAAAAATGTACAACTTTTTTTTTTTTCTCTTTTTTTGAATCCCTCATGAGAATGTTTTTGTGGCGATAAATGGAAAGTGTGACCAGTCGCTGTGAGAAATGGCTCATTCTCCAGCCAAAAGAAAAGAAAAGAAGAAAGGCAGCTAATTCCATCGATCGCCTCCGGTGAGTGATAGACTAACAGAGATGCATCGCGGGTGTTGTCACAAATGGCCCACAGCAATGTATGAAAATAACCTTGCGTGAGTCTGCATTCTTATCAGCCACGTGGGCTGTTTTAATTTGCCGCTATCAATTAGTACTCAGGCTGCAGCATCAGCACAGGACCCCGACAGACACTTGCTGCTCAGCCCACGTTGGTTTGGGTTTTGCTACATCAAAGACCTGTGTCTCCTAGAGGCCACTGTGAGCGCCGCCCGAGGTGTCTCAATTACAGCGGACGCTGTCGCGGTGAGAGTGGGGCCCTGCGTGGTTTATATTGGGTGGGTGGGGGGGTGGAGGGGGTCATTCACTAAGTGGGCCTTTTTTTTGTCGCCGACTTTCAGGGTTAATGTGAAGTGTGGGCTAATCCACTGGCCACTCAATAGCTTTAACAGCGCATGAAATCTCTTTTGTTAGTAAACCCAGCGCTCCAGGCCATATCTGAAATTGATCAGCCCCCCCCCCCCATCCTCCTCGGCGCTTCCTCTCTTCCTCTCGTTACGGTGCTCCCGAGGAGGGACTATCGACAGACAAGTGGGCCGCTGATAGAGACTGGAGAATTAATAGACTTTGAAAAGCTCCGTGTGTCGCCCTCTCCGTCAGAGAGCCCTCGGAGAGCGCTTTTGAAAAGTTGCAATTGCAGTTTGTTTTTACAACATAGTGTTTTTAACGCAATGTACTGCATGTAATGTAGCACTCAAACTGATCTTTTGTATTATCATTTTTTTTGGGGGGGGGGGCTGGGGTTCAAAAATGGAATGAAAGCTTTCCATCTGAGAAATAAAAAATAAACATGTTTACTTACTTTACTTCAAATAAACTGGAAATAACCTTCATTATAGTCGCCATCAAATACACACACATATTTATATATTTAATTGTATTAGCTGTGCTTTTGATTTTGCTCTATTTAATTGTGCCCAGAAAACAATAGACAAGGTATAAGGTATAAAGAACATGTTGCAAAGCAATCACAACATTTCCACAGGAAATAATTTTAACCATAAAACAAACAAACCTCATATACTGAACATAGAAGAAGCATCATTCGCTAGACCCGGAAAAATGCAGTTAATTATAGTTCATAATTAACAGCATTGTAATGGTTGTTATAATAAATGACGGCAACCACCTTCATTTGGTTGTATTATGTGTGCTGTCCGTGTTGCCTAATTCTAAAAAAAAAAAAAAGGAAAGAAAAAGGGAAAAACAAAGACAAGAAAAAAGAGCCACTCGGGACATAAACAGTGAAGCTGCAACAATCCTACAGTGAGGCATGTGTTCAAGTACTGATATCCCTTCACGCTACACAAGCTCGACAACAACAACAAGTGCTTCAGTCTCCCGCTTTAAGATACATAGGGCATGTGTTCACAGTGCCAGACAAAACATGGCAGGGAGAAGCTCGCAGAGGGAGAAACGGAAATTTGGTTCTTGTTGTTTTGACCCGTGACATGTTGTGTGACATGTCTGAGCGCTGCCAGAGGCTGGTCGCACCGTTCGAGGCGCCTGATTGGCAGCAATTGGTCCGTCAAGTTTTAATCACAACATATAAACACTCGTGCATCCACCACTGTGAATTGGCAATTACACCCAGCAAAGGGGCCGCCTGCCAGCTTTGTGGTTTAGGAGGAAAGAAAATAATCATTATTCACCTTCCCTCCACAATTAATAACCTGTTGATTGCAGTTTGTGTAATTATGTACATTGTTGTGTGTCACTTAAAAAGGCAATTTTGTTCCCAGTAAAAAAAAAAAAAAAGGCCTGCTGTTTTTTCTTTTAATTTCGCCTCTGCCACTTCACTCTGTCTCCACTTCCTTCTTCGCTATTGATATTTTGCCAGTCAAATGCAGACATTTCTGTGGCCCAAAAAATAAATAAATAAAAACTTGAAAAGACTCATTTGATTTTGTTGTCTTCTTTGGCAGCGACCGTGACATTTCTCCCGCAAACAAATCGCTGCGCCGTCCTCCAGAATCATCCTCTGATCAACGGCGGGCTGCCGTTCACCCTGGGGTGGTGGGGTGGTGGGGGGGGGGGGGGGGGGGGGTGACGAAAACCTTCAGCGCCGCTTTTCTGTAAAGACTCATTAGCGGCGGCGGAGGAAAACGCTACCGTGGCGCAGATTCGCAGCTCCATGCTGACAGTTTTCCTGGGATTCATCCCCCTCCAGTGGAGTGAGAGACGTCTCACTCTCTGCCACACACACACACACACACACTTCCCACGAACCGGTTTATTTATTTCATTCTTTAATGAGCTGACCTTAACGAGCGCTGACAGCGCGTCTGCCGATTGGGCGTCCTCGTCGCTGTCACCGCAGTGACCTCCTTCCCAAGTGACAAACTCGTGTCTAAATGGGGGGGTGGGGGGGGAACGAGAGATCCAGCTGCGCTACGTTTAACCAGCGGGGGCCACTCACAGAGAGATCCTCGTCGGAGATGTTGCGCCGCCGCTTCTTGAAGTGCCGCCTCACAAGTGGTCTTGTTTTTTTTTCGCCTCTTCATTGTGTGTGTTTTTTTTTCTCCTCCTCGTGGCTGATTGCGGAGAGATTCGGGGGGCCGCGAGATGAAAGCCCCGTCGTCGAGCCGTCGCCTTCTCCGCTTGACACACACTTGGAAGCTGAGCGGGGGTCGTACGGGGAGGTCGCCTTGTGAAGTTGCAGACAATTGCGCCGCTCCACTCCCCCTCCCCGTACCTGCGTTACACAAGGCAGGAAACGCCTGGGAAGACGTATTTCAATAATCCAAACTCGCAAACTATTCTTCAAAGTGGTCCGTAAATGCATTTTTGTTGTGTGTGTGTTTCTGTATTATGACTCCTCGGGCACCCAGGGTGAAAGAGAGCGATGCTATGGCGGGGGATCCGTGATAGACGATCTGTCACAGATACCTTACAGCGGAGGAATAATGACGCCTCCTGGTAGAATTAAACTGATGAAACCATTAATTCTGTAAACACAATTTGCACTGAACTTTTCAAATCCCCAACAAACTGCAATGGCAAACGCTAATGAACAATTTATCTCAATGAATTAATTTGTTTCTCATTAGTCAGCACTTCAGTCGCGGCGCCGGGGATTTTCCACATGTATTGTCCTCCCCCCCCCCCCCCCCCCCCCCCCACGTTGCCGCAGAAACTGGACGCTTTTCCTCCGTTATCAGCATTTCTGTCCCGCGGTTTTGAATACATGGCTTACCCTTTAGCTTTTGATGGGAATGATTCTTGTATTCTTTGGTGAGGATTAATTTGAATGCTTTGGAACATTACAAATGGGAGCAGGGAGGGGTTCAAAAGTGCACAAAGATAGCGGGCACATTTTAAAATGTATTATTTTCAAAATCCTAAGAGCCAAAACAACAAAAAGAAAAATCTCTTTGGGAATTCAACATTTTTGGGAGGTAAAATGTTCCCTGTAAAACCTGCATGCTGACGTCGGCTAAGGAATATCAGCCACACAGACTGGAGCTTGTCCTGACATTGTTCTTGTCAAATCTGAAAAACAGCAGGACGGCACCTCTGCCAACGAGGAATGCTTTTAGCATAAATGCCACAATCTTCAGTAATTACTCACAGTTGAGCTGACACAGTACAGGTGTGCCCAGGTGGCTCACAGCAGATAGTGTTTTAACAACTGCTAAGTGTTTTCCGTGAAGCCAGCGTTGTCAGTGTTTATTGTTGTAGCCTGACTATGTTCCGCTGGGGGATTTAAAGACATGGTCTAGTAGCCTGGAGGTTGCCAGTTTACGTTCCTGGCCAGATGGCAGACAAGTCTGGCAACCGGAGGCCTGCCAATGTCATGATTAGAAATCCTGGGGGATGAAATATCAGGGCTATAACCCTTTCGAGCGTGGATGTCTTTCAATTTATGTTTGATGAACAGCCTGAAATCTCCATCTCACTGTGGACAGGTGGCACTTTGTCCCATCATCTAATCAAATCGCCTGAAAATTCATTTTTCCTACTCTGACACTTTAACTTCTTATACCAAGGATATATGATATTTTCAATATCATGATTTGCTGAATTATACTGGTGACAATGACAATGTTAAGTATTTACGTGATAAGCCTTGGCCTTGACCAAGCGCTCTCCACTCACACCAAACTGCCTTAAGTTACAAATCTCGGAATTCGAAAGTAGCCTTTGTTTTGTCCCCGCAAAACAGCACAAAACTTGGGCATTTTGATTGCATTTATCAGTTTAGAATCACTTCCTGACCCCCATTTGCAGCGAGGCTCTGGAGCCCTGACATCATCTGAAAACCCACCGAGAGATCAATACAATTTTGGTTGCTTGCCTGGTCGATTCTCACACCTAACTTCACAGAAACACGTCACATGCCAGCATCAACACCTCGTGTCTGCCTGCGTGAAGGTAACTCACTGCTCTCCTTACGCTTGCAATGGCAGAGGCGCCATAAAAAGACCCAAGAAGACATCGTTGGAGGAGGTGAGAAGAAAAACGTGAGAGGCTATCAAGAGACTGGACAGCTGTGTTTCGCAAAAAGGTGCCAGGCAGGCGGCTAGTGACAACAACCCACCAGTGAGAATAATACTGGGAGCAGTTCGCTGACATTATTAGCTGATATGCTTAAAGGAATAATATCATCAGAAAGACACCAAAAGTGAGTTAGAACAACTTGCATTTCGATGGCCATAGTAAAATATGCCTTTTTCCAAAATAATGTTCAAGACAAATTCTATTATAGTATAAAATGTAGCAGCTTTGCTCATTTGTAAACTCAACACCAGAAACGTTAGAAAAAGTTGTTGCTGCTATCGTGTCTTCCTGCACTTCTTAACTTGTGGGCTCAGGAGAGTTTCCAGCTTTAAAGACAAAGACAACCAAACTGGCAGCGCTGCAGGCCACCGAGCCTGTGGACACTGGGTCAGCGGCAGAGGTGCCGTTCTCTCCATCACAGACCGATGAGTCATAAAGACAATAAGAACCTATTGTAAAATTAATCATTGAAAAAACAAAATCCAGCCCAGCTTTAAATATTTTATTCATTAACTTGGTTTTCTTTGATTTGATGGACTTTCTTTTCTAACAGCATCACATATGCACTTTATCCTCTCTGTTCCCCTCCTCCCAGCGAAACAAATAAAGACGCGTGAATCAGAGCATGTATGTTGTTCATTAAAGTAATTGTGGACACATTGTGGGAATATTCAGAGAGGCTTTCAAAGCTGTCTGGGGACGCAATACAAAGGCGCAGCGCCAGAGAAACCGGATGGATACACAACATTAGTCTTGATTTTTAAAGACTTTGGAAAAATAAAGAGTTTATGCTCGCCAATTACTTTGTTGCCTTTCATCTAACAGATAATCATTTGATGCCACATGTCAGCAAAAGTCCCAAATGACGCTCTGAACATCATCTGCTGCGGGAAAGCCACTCCAGACTGCCCTCGAGCTTCAGGATGGAGAATTTGCTCGTTTTTAAACGAGCGCATCGGGAGGCGGGTGACGGTGTGACGGCAGCTCCTTGTTAACAACATCTGTCGCGCACGGGGATGAAATGTTAAAACAGAAAACAAGAGAGGCACTCGGAGAAGCCACAGTGCACCGAGTAATTAAAAGCAGTAAAATGACTGAGAGGCTCTTGGAGTACAAACAAGATTACTTCAGTCTTCAAGAGGTGACTGATTAGAGTAGTAGAGAAAGTGAGCAGTTTAGAGTTGCCACAAGGTAGAATCTGTCATTTTTGCTGATTGGGTGGAAGTTTGGGAAAGCTCACCTCAAAACCAGATGCCTCACTCACAGATCAGGAGGTACTAAAAAAAATGACAACAGCAGCAGATATAAATGAATAAAAATAACAGTAGTCTTCAATGAACAGTCCTGAAACCAAAAAAATCAATTGTCTTTTGTTTGTTTTGTTTTTTATCCTTTTTCCATTTGAATTTTGGTGTAAAAGCATCCAAAACAAGAGCTAAATTCCAGTTGTTGTACACCAACTACAGTTCCCTGATTTGCTGCTTGAGGCAGATTCCCATTGAGCCCTATTCAAATGTGTTTCAATCAAGCACAAACACTCGTTTTGGTCTCTTGTAGTAGGCTTATAGTCAGCAAGTCGTCAGCTAGTCATATATCATACATCTCTATATAACTAAATGCATTAAGTGCCGCCACTTGGATTACCTATTTTTGTCAGTCAAACATTTTCCTAATAAAGTGACCAGTGAGTTTACTTCTCCCCGATTTTTGGGAATAATAAACTTCTCGTCAAACCATTTTAAGACACGCGAAAGTCGAGATGTTGTCCTTATGTAAACAGCCGGTTAGCATCGGACTTAACTGGCTTACACTGATCTGTGGCAGTTTATGATATTTCTATTCAATCAAACCATCAACTGAATGAAAACAAGACAGCTCCTTGGTTTGGACTCCTCCTACCCTCCTTGCACCCACTCCAAATCACTGCTATCCATGTGTTGAACACTCTGCAGGCATTCTTAATGTGAAACAAAAACGGGGCGGGGGGGACACCTTTTGTAGTGGCTGCTGAGGGTTATAATAAAATCTGAAGATTGGTTGATTTTCAAAGCGGTTGACTATTCTGTTTCATTAGGAAGTCGCTCAGCTCAAAAGAACTTCTGATAACTGAACTGCTTATATTTTGTCTTATGAACTACTGGACCAGAAAAAAATGTACAAAGAAGATGATCAAGGGCTGCTTTTATGTCGGCACTTATAAGCAAAGCTGCCGCAAGGATTAGTTTTAATC
Organism: Nelusetta ayraudi; assembly: GCF_046127955.1. Classification (NCBI taxonomy): domain Eukaryota; kingdom Metazoa; phylum Chordata; class Actinopteri; order Tetraodontiformes; family Monacanthidae; genus Nelusetta; species Nelusetta ayraudi. The sequence continues at coordinate 3,539,420 of NW_027466120.1, forward strand.
CCCAGCCATTATGGCCACAATGGTTAAATAAGCCGACTCATTGTCGCAAAGATGTGTCCGTTATATACCAGGACGATACGCCTGAAGAAGAAGAAGAAGAAGAAGAAGAAGGAGAAGAAGAAGAAGTAGAAGAAGAAGAAGAAGAAGACCAAAGATGAGATGTAGGTATTAACATGCAGCATGATTACTTTTTTCTGCCAAAGTTTCATTGATGTCTTAAGTTGATAAGATGAAATATGAGCATGTTCTTCTTAATGTGTCGGGAAAAAAACTTGGCAAAAGTGGCATTCAGATCGATTTAACTCTTAACATGTTCATATCCTGCAATATAGTTTTAAGGCGGCCGTTTTGATGCTGTTACAGCAACAAAAACAATCTTGCAATTCAAAATGGTGACACTTTAATACGCACATAGTTTCTGTTTTAGCACTTGAAAAGCGTGATGTCTCGCACTCCATTCCGGTTCTCACAATTTGCTTTTGCATGATTCTCAGGTGCGTCCTCAGACAAATAGCATTCGCACTGTTCAGTTCCCTCTTTTTTCGCCTGTCCCTCAGCAGCAGTAGAAGAAAGTGCTCAAACAAAAAAGTCTCGCGTTTTCTCCTTGTCCTCAGTCCATGGTTCAGATGGTGGCAATTACAGCCTTTGAAGTCAACTACCACATGGACAACTTTCTCCAAAGTGAACGAGGTTGCCATGCAACTGTTCGTTGTCAACAAAAGTGTCTTAAATGTCTGGGAAATCTGAAAAGAACGCCATTGATTTCAGAAGGTTTTCTGCTATGAGTTCATGAAACAAAAGAAGAGAGGGAGGGGGCAAAAGTCAATGCTAAGCCGTGGGTTAGTTGTTCTGCAAGTACATGAGCGGATCACTGTGAAAAGTGGCCGCCTTATACTACCAGATGCTTCTTTTGCACTTAATGTCCGTTAGTTTTCATCTAATTTGTATTAAACGTTCACTCGCTAGCAGCTGAGCCAGTGCTACAGAGACTTCCCCCTTATTTCTGCCATAGCTGCTCTTTACTTCGAGCCTTCTTCTATGTCTGCTCTCTGAATTCTGTTCATTATCAGAATCACAACAGCAAATGAGCTATAGCTGACAGGCTGCTATATATACACACAGGAAACACAGAACAGCTTAAGGCTGAGCTCCCACTACAGGAGTTTGGAAATGGGGTTGCATCAACGCAGATGAGAATTGGAACAGATAGTTTTCTCGACAATCTCAAGCAAATACACACCACACAATAAAAATAATGGCACATCACACACTAGTGGAGTTTGCTGAGATGATTGTGCCCGAAGGAGAGACGCACCGCCTCACATGATCTCATCTCATGTGCGAGGAGACTCGAGGACAAGCTGTGGTGAACAATGGAGCCAGCGGTTAAAGTAGCACAGAAGAATGACAGAGTACTCGAGCCGAACACTGAATTCATTTAAATGTATAAAAGATGTATTGAAATTATGAAAATAATGACATTTGAGATCAACTAGAATAAAGGCTAAAAAGTCATGTTATTACAAGAATGAAGCCTTAACATTAGAGCAGAGCTGCAATATTATGAGAATAAAGGGTCCAATGGACACTTACGGTTAGTGAGTGACTTGTTGTCATTGTTGTGCCCCCTCACGCACCGTTTCCGCCTTCTCCCACTTGAGTCACGGCACAGTCAGGACTTTCAATCCTGGATATCAAACATGTTTGATACAAATCGACTCGGCCCGGACCACTCTGCCTCCGAGCAGATCGGGGAGGTTGAGATTGGATCTTTCAGCCACTGACGCTGCAAGGGAATCTGGGCAGGGAATCAGGCCTGCACAGCCTTAAGGCTGGACCACCTCGACAAGTCTCAGGGTGAGGGTGGGCTTGGCGGGGCTTGGTGTATAAGACAGTGACACACAAAGATGGAAGTTTTGAAATCTCACCAAACGCCGGGAACATATCATACGTCAATTATCCTTGAATTTAAAGGAAACAACAGTGGCAGGCGCATCTTGGGAGGTGTAAACGGCAGCAGTCGGGTCCTCCTCCACTGGAGAGCAGTGAAATGAGGACAGGGAACACAAGGCAGCGGAATAAATAAATAATCCCGGCGGGTGAAGACAAAGCTGAGAAATGAGCAAACTTCGCCTCCATCCATCAGACCTCCTCCTGTTTTGCTTTTTACCTCCGTCTCAGCATTTTCATGATGAATCTTCGCCGACGTGCATGTGGAAAGGCCTCAACACGAGACGGCAAAGTTTTTTTCAGCGACGCTACCCACAGATACATCACTTTAACGAGGAAACAAAGAGGCATGAGTCACTCCAAAGTTGGCCTCGGCTCTCCCACTCAGATCGCAAGGTCATAATTAATTGATGGAGGGCGGGAAGCCGCTCAGACTGGGGGCCTCGGCCGGAGAGCCAGCGTCGTACCTTCTGCCCATGGCTCCAAGTCGCTAACTAGTTTCCCAATTACTTGTTAAGGTACGAGATCCTGGAAACGTGGGGAGACGTCTGGAAAAGGGAGACTGTTAAATGAGACGGAAGGGCAAGTAAGGAATTGCCTGGGTCTCAGTAATTGACGGATCATTCATTATAAGTGCTGAACTACGCTAAGGTGTTCCGTCTCGCAAGCGACAAAGACTTTGACAGCTCGGCTGTGAGTATCGGCAAGAAAAACTTTCAGGGAACATTTGAGGACAAGCTATACATAAACAGCAGGTGTACTGGAGGGCATGAATTATTTTTTCTTTTTTTTTTTGCACTTGATATTCTCAAGCAATGTAGCCCCAGGGTCGCTGCAGGAAAGTGACACAGGGCCAGAAGCCACTTGATAGAATTGTCGGTTTTGTCTGTGCGGCCTTCATCATTCTTCTCTTAATCGCTGCGCTTTAACAGGCCAGAGGATGTCACCTCTGGGGCAACACTGACGAAGCGCTTGCACACATATCATTCCTCTGCCAGTCTCATTTGCATCCCATCATGTACAAAGCAAATCATTGCATCTGGTACAACACTTAAGGGAGGCCTTTTGTGAAAAAAAATACTTTTTCAGCTATTAAATGTCTCTTTTGTCACATTTCTGGTATGTCAACTAAAACATCAGTGACGAAAATCCGCAACTAGTGCATTTCGAGGTGGGCAGCCTTGTTCCGTGTTACTCCACTGAAACAAAACCCCCAGATTTTGCTTTACATTCTACAGAAGAACAGAAGAAGTTGAGCTGATTATCATTTGAAGACTTTTTTTTATTTGGGCGTGGCGTCACTGCCCCCTGACCCTGAGAGCTCGTACCCAGAGCAAAGATAGAAGAAATACCCAAAATGTTCAGTCTTGGGCTGCAAACATCGGCACCAGACTTTTCTCTCAGTGTCAGAGGAAGGAGGTATTGAGAGGTTGAATTTTATTTTGGACAACAATGTTTTACAAATCTGGGCCAATGTGAGGCAGCACTGACAGCGGAACTCTGTCTCAAAGCTGGAGAGAAGTACCATGTTATGGTTGGTATTTCAGGTTCTCTTTTCTCAAACACTGGCCATCTCCAGCAGCCACATCGGCTCTCATGGTGCACAAAATGATGAAGCCATGTTCCAAATATTGCAGGTCCCGCAATTTGTTAGAGAATAGAGTGGCATCGAGGAAAATCTGCTGCAGCACAGGGACTCGACTGAAGTCTATTTCAACAATGCATGTATCGACGCCACCGGTCCCCAGCGGGTCAAGGCTGCTCGGATCTTCATCAATAGGCCACAGCGGGTCTGACACTCAGCCGCCGCTACGCGCATCAACTTGTCCTCACTTGTGCGGCTCGCACGTAACACCGCATGGCTCCGTTTGTAGCTGCGGACTTCAGAAGTGACCTCGCGTATGGAAAATCGTCTTCTGCCCCGCAAATCTCTCGTTTGCCGCTGAGTTTCGCATGGCCTCACAGTGCTGCGGAAACCCGGCAGGCTCATTTAATATCATCGAAGGCACTTGGAAGAAGAAACAGTTTTGCTGTGTTGCCCTTTCAGTATATTGTAAAAACTCTGCTTACAGAGGCGTACGTTTTTAAGCGTGCGGACATCTTCATGAGCTTCCGTTTGCCGCCGTTACTATTTTCCCTCCGTGTGTGTGTCTGTCTATGAAAAAGGTCAAAAGGCAAAAAAAGAAAAAGAAAAAAATGGCCAGCTAGAATTGAACTGCCTTTCTCTGAGGGTGGTATACAGCAACCAAGCTGTGTAGGAGACATGGATGGACAGGTGCATGCTGGGAAACTCTACAGGCCTCCGAAGTGAAGCGTGCTGTGAGCATTGTCCCCAAACAGACATTCACACTGTTTGCCCTTCACACGAACGCATGACTTTGACACTCCAGCTACGATTGCTGGATAAAAACAAGACGATACGATAGAAGTGCAGCGGCCATAGTGCCCTCACACTCCCATGCTACCATATTACTTCCTTTCACGCAACAAAGGATTTTGCATACAGAACGCTTGACAAGAAAAAAAATATGTTGGTGCAATCATGTAAAGTTTTGGAAAACATTACAATGTCAAGTAAATCTTTTGATGCCAGTTTTGCTGTGTGAAGGAACTCAAATTTGAAACACGTGAATACATGTCTTAACTTTCTGATTATGAAAAATGAACCTAATAGCCCCAATGGCGCCACTTACAGTCAAATAATACCTGCCCTGCGCATGTTTTTTTTTCCATATGATTTTTAAACCTTTCTCATGCCAAAGCCATGCAGTCAAACTTCTTCAAACTTCAGTATATTGCATGAACCAATAAGAAGCCTGAATATTTTGCACAAGGTGTGTGTGTGTGAGTGTGTGTGTGTGTGTGTGTGTGTGTGTGTGTGTGTGTGTGTGTGTGTGTGAGCGTGTGTGCTAACTCAGCTGAGTTCCCTTTACAAAGGTCAAACTGTTTGGTTGGATGGGTTTTTTTTTTTTTATCAGAAAGGGAAATTTCAATAGTATTTAGTTAATAATTTAAGAAATAAAAAGCAAGCTAGCAGAAGAAAAGATCAACCGTTATGGAAAGTGGTCATATCAGGAGGTAAACGCTTACTCGGCAGAATCATTCATTCACCTTCAAAGCTAATTATAACTGAACCAGTCCAGGCCTACTACGTGCACATCTTGCGGAAGCTAATGCAGCCAGCATTTCCTCTCTGTTACCCCATCAAATGGGTAGCACAAAAAAACATAAACATACTGGTGCGAGTTGTCAGCACATCAACCCAGCGTGGGCCCCTGGCTCTCTGAAAACCGTAGCAGTGATTTCGAAAAATGAGAGCACAGTGGCGCTGACATGGGCAGTTACCTTTTATAAATAAATCATCATCCCTCAGATTGTTACTGTATTGATTCTATCCTTCCTCCTTTCCACATTTACTGGCATGCTGAGGTCTCTGGCGTCAACTTAAGAAGTTGGCAGAAGCTTTTTAAGGGAACGCCTTGAGCGGGTCGTTCTCTATTTGCATCATGATAGCAAATTAATCACCGTGTACCTAATTAATAATGGCACTGTGGTTGTACGCTTGGACAGATGATCTCTGAAGGTGAGGTTGGTTACAGTGCGTGCATGATGCCGTGTCCTCACTGATTCTTTCTGCTCATTGAGTCTCTTATAGCTGGGCTCTAAAGAGAAAAGGGAAGGTTTTTCTGTTGGGTTTTTTTTCTTAATTGCATCCAGTGTTCCTGTCCTGCCATTGAATTACTGTCGACAGCCTCAGTTTACTCTCCAAATGAGACCACACAAACACTGGGAGCAAAATCAGTTGTACCGCATTAGACTTCCTGCCCCAAGTCTCATGTGTGTTTCATTTTCAAACGGGAAAAAAATATTTCCCTGAGACACTTTTGGCAAGTCCTCCACTCGAAATCAATCACGGCGCCAATTGCATCAGCCAATACTGCACACTCCAGAGAGCTCACCCTAAAGGGTGTGTGCAAAAGTGTGGTGTAAGAAGACTTTCTCTTTATTATTAAAGTTTGGGCTTTCCTTCCTTCCTTCTTTATTTATGTGATTCTTTGTTTCTGCGCCGTGCGACCAGCTCGCCCTCCCGCCCGCCCGCCCTCCGTTTCCCACCGCCTTACTGCTCCAGTCAGGTTTGATCGTGATGCGGTGCGGCCTGAGGAGAGGATGCAAATCAAACCCGTATTTTACGCCGTGCCAACCACTCTGCCTCGCCTCGCATCAAAACCTGGAACGCTCCTTCAGAAATTCCCCCAGCCTTTTAGCATGACAATGCTGCAGTCACATCTCTCAGGACAGGAAACAAGCAGCCGCTGACAAGAAAGCGGCTCCGTGAGACCCCCACGTTTACTGAATCAGGTTTCAGGAACACAGAGTTCGGCCCCGTGGTCTCAAAATATCAACCCTAAAGCCCCAAACTCATCACTTTGAGGCAATCAGGGGGTTTCAGCTCTGCGCACGCTGGCACAAAGTTGTCAGCATGTCGACCCGGCGTGGGGCCCCTGGCTCTCAGAAAAACCTTAACAGGGATCTGGAAAATGAGAACACACTGGCGCTGACACGGGCACTTACCTTGTATAAATAAATCATACCTCCAATTGCTGCTGTATTGATCCCCCGCCCTTCCCCCTCTCCACGCCACCCAATATTTACTGGCATGTTGTGGCCTGCGGTGTCAACTTAACTCACCACCTTGTTGATTTTCCAAAGCAGAAAACATCAGCGCTCCACAGGTTCAAGGCCAGGCACTCAAACACTCTGGGCATTTCTTTCTACAGCAGATGAAATGAGGATGTGGGGATGTAAGAGCTGTATGCAAATTACGTAAATATTAAATTTGGCTCAGAGCGAAGCTTCCACGCCGTCGGCATATCTAAAGAGAACATTTCTACACAGCATCCATGTTTTATTTGTGTAGGTTACAGGAACCATCTGGCTGTGTTGAAAGAATCGCACACTTTGTGTGTGTGTGTGTGTGTGTGTGTGTGTGTGTGTGTGTGTCTGTCACAGAAATCTGTAATCAAAACTGCACAAGTAGGAAGAAATATGTTGCACAATTAAAACACTAATTCATAAGTTGTTCAAAACAATTGCATTAATCCATAAATTGACAGATAAATGTATGTATATGATAAAACTATTAGACAAAACTGCATTTGTCATGTCAGATACTAACATATTCCTTCTTCAATTTGAAAGTCTATTTAGATAAATGCATAACAGCTGCTGGTGACTGCCACGGTTCAACACACCTATTTGACTACTTCCATTTTGTTTCATTAGTCCTTGTATTTCAATCTGACACACTTGTCTACCGTATTAAAATTCCAAGTCTTTTTCATAATTATATTTATCAATGGGTTAATCGTGGTTAGTGAACAAAGTGACTGGAACCTATTTTTGATTGTGCAAGTGCTTCTCAATTGTAAGTGTGAGGGAACCTTGAGGTTTCTTGCCCAAAGTGAAATAATAAGAATTCTCACAATATCATCCTCTCATATCTGAGTATCAAGCTGCAGGCGGTAGTATCAAGCTGTTTGATTTAACTTGGATTTCAGAGATAAGAAGTCTATATAGAAGCCTTCTCAGGGCAGATGTGGGTTTTTTTTGGCAGGCGAAACAAACACTTCACTGGCGAGACTGGCAGATAAGGTGCTTCTACTTCAAATTAAAGGCGCGAATGCAGAGCTACTTCAAGACAACGCAGAAGCATCGCTCTGCCTTTATTCTAGTCACAGTGTTTTCTCTGACAGCGTTGACACTGAAGTTGTCTAAATCTTCTCTAACAACTTCAGAAAATAGCGAGAAAGAAAGTGAGGAAGCCCCCACCACCACGACCAACACCACCACAACCACCACCAACACCACTTCCCCATCAGTGGAGCCAAACGGTAAACTTTTTTATTTATTCATTTAAGAATAAAACAATGAATATTAATGAACAGGTAGACCAGTACCAGATTACAGCCCCTGGCTAATTTCCATAAACTTAATTTGTTGATTTTCACATTGGTCATAATTAAACCTCGCCCCTGGCTATTGACGCTCCTGCTGATTGGTGTGGTCATATTCAGAGCGGCTGGAACGAATCAAGAGGAAAAGGTTGGAGGCCGGACATTTCCATGAGATTTCTGTCTAAATATTCACTGCATTTGCAATGAACACTCAGCTGAGTAGTTAAGTGACATCAGCAGCTGCACACAACATAAGTAAGCACTGCTTTATCATGCTTTTCGGCGTGAATTTCGCTACTTGACATTGACCGTGCAACGGAGAGAGAAAAAGGGCTTTTCAAGATGACTGATGACAGTACGAGAGGGACGCTTCGGTCTTTATTCGTCAGAAAGTTGGAAGTGAAAGCAAATGTTTAAAAAAAAAATATATATATATATATGCGCAGGGCTGTTCTTTAACGAGAAGCAGAGCCCATAAACCTTCTGGTCCTTAAGTCGCTCCTTCTCTCAAGTACACATTAAATCCCAACAACTCACCGCTTCTCCTCACAGTTGGCTTTTAAATTTAAATGGGAGGGGGAACAGCCAATGGGCAGATGAGGCGACAGAAGCTGGAGACACTTAACTCCCTGGCATAGACATTGCACGCAATCTGCCAGATATCAGTAATTAATTACCATGAGCAAGTGGCATGATTTTATCAGCCATTGGAGGGAGTGGGGCAGGGGGAGGTGGGCGGGGGTGTATATCAGCGTCTATTAATGCATTGTCAGGAGTGTCTAATGGGCTGATGAATATATTATTCATCCTCATTTGGAGGAATCGTTGTTGCGTTAACTGGCTTCAGAGCAGCCGAGCCGAGAAAGCAACCAGCCGCCCGCCCGCCCGCCCCAAAGAAAATGTGTTAAATCAAAACATTCAAGCAGGACAAAATCTTTCAGAGCCTGGCAAACAAAAGCAAGTCTGCTCTCCTTTTGCTAATGCTGGATGGGTTCTTTGAGAATATGTAAATTGGTTCTCAGTAAAAAGCCGGAATGTTATTAACTTTCATAATTATTTCTCGAAACATTAGAGATGACCTGCTCTGTTTTTGCTTTATTTGTTCCCTGTCTCAAGTCCGTTAGGTAATTAACATCAATTTTCAGGCACAGTTTGGGGAAAAGCTACTACTTTACATCCAAGCGTCTCCCAAAAGTTCCCGTTTTCACGTTTCTTACGTTTGGCGCCAGGGGAGTTGGTAAACAAATACATTCCAAGAATGAACCACAGTGAGGGGGCACAACAAACCACCAGGAGATTCAGTCTGAATATGTAATATTGACTGATAATTACCATTGTGAACGCAAACAGGCAATACGCTAAATCGGGCTTTGGGGACAGCGATGCTTGAGCCAGAACTGATCCCGCAAACGTTGGAACGGGCTGGATGAATGTGGGTGTATTTCCAAGACTTGGCGGCTCTGAAACGTGCGTTATTTCAGGGTGCAATGTTGTTGGTGTTGTGACATATTTTCATTTAACGAGTTTACAAGGCCCACCTCAAAGTGCCACGCGCTACCAAAAGCAAAAGACATATGGAGCTTGTAGGTGGAATGGGACATTGGATGTTTTCCCTGTCTGATAGCAAAAATGGAAATAGCTTCAGGGCTGATTTTGATTTGTTTATCACCTCTATTATATTCTTTCCAGCATGCGGGAAAAAAAAAAAAAAAAAAACCTTCAGCCTCATACCAGTGATGTATTTGCAAAGCACACATTGCTCCTCTGGACGGCCCGTGTCTCCACTGAGAGTGTGTAAAAAAAAACAGATGATATAAATAGGACCCTTAGTGAGTCTTTAAAAAGAGTCTCTCAGCTCAAATCACAGTGGGATGCCTCAATGTGTCGCAGCCTGGGCAGTTTCACTGATGATAGCTGCATTTTTTTTTTTTTTTTTTGACCACCAATGCAGGATCCTTCCTCCGCTGAAGGAGTCATTCAGGCAGATGCAAGGGGAAACCGAATGATTCAGAGAGAAATGTGACACAAAGTGACGGAGTCATTTTTTGTGTGTTTTGTCGGTCGGTGGTCAGCCAACCGTGACAAAAGCCTGTAAATATATGAGCCACTCTCCTTTCATTGTTCGGATTTATTCTCTGACAAAGCAACTTCTATCAAAATGTCAGTGCCGAGAGACCCTGACAGCGCCGGGAACTCGGGCAGATTAATCGTCGCTCAAAGTTTTCCCTTCGCCTTGTCTTGTATATTGAAGTCATTTCAGCCTCAGATGTGACACTCGAGGACTTTATGAGGGTGGGAAGTTGTGCAAATATGGTGTCATCTTTAGAAGCCCTGCAGACCAGATGTTGAGTTCACGCGGGGTCGTCAGCACCGACACCGCTGACACCACTGCAAAGACGTCTAGTTTGTCTCTTGCATTGCAAGTGCACATGCTTTTTCTCTCATGTGATAAAATACAAGAGTTAATGCAAAAACTGTGGGATGGAAACAGACTTGCTGCTGACTAAGTTACAGCAAATAGTAAACAGGAATTAATTCAATCTTTCTGCTTTTGTCATAAGATTAATGCCATGACAATGACAAGTGACAGGAAGGCGACTTACTTTGGTCCACTTCTCGACCTCTTCTTAAAGGTTAAAGTTTGGAAAATTTGGAGATTGAGAAGAAACAGCGACATCAAGTGGTTACATTTGAAACTGCTCCCAAGCTTGCCAGTGCACTACGGTGGTCTGCTCTAATCTGGATACCTGATCTGCCTTCTGCTTCATTGTTTTATTTGATATATATATTCCAAATACGAAACACGCTGCCAGGTGGGCTGGATTGTCCACACCAGGCTTCCTTAGAAATATGGCAGTGCAAGATGACAGCCAAGTGGGAGCAAGACCCTGGCTCATTGTATATTCTAATACATAAACAAGAACCATTCAATGGGTAGGAAAACAAATACATTTTTCTTGCAAAAGTGTACACTTTTGGTAATGTATTTATGGGCAACGTATTAAACCTTTACCAATATAAAATCATAAACCAGGCCAAATTCTACACCCTGGACCTTTCAATGCAACACAGCCACATTATTGTACTTGACCTATAGCACCATCCACCAACAAAACTAGGGTAGTTTCACTGCTCCTAAGGCTGAATGGAACTGCAGAAGACATGCATGACATCAAGGCGGAAGCCAGGCGAGGACACAAGTGCCCTCTCACAGCCGTTTCCTGCGGCTGCGGAAGACGTCCTCTCCTTCCCTACAGTGAGCGTACAGTAAGCACATGTCATCTCGGGGTGCTGCCGGGTCACCTTGCAGGCGCGGCGAAGGTATTAAGGGATTAGGGGCCGTATCTCACCCTGCGGAAGGTTCTGGTCTGCGGCGTGCAGCCACATTGCCTGGACTTTAATTGGCTCCGGTGGCAGCGAGTGTCCTGCTGCCGCCGAGCCTGACTGCCGGTCAGGGGTCAGGCCTGAAAACAGCCCCATCCTGTCATCCTTCCTGTCATCCTGAAGGTCAGCGCCGTGGACCAGCGTGGCGGGAGGAGGAGCGCTCCTCAGCCCATTTGCCATGGTGCGCTTAGACCATCTGTGAGAGCGAAGTGAGGTTTCCCGAATTCAGAAGGCGGGGAAGTAAGGTGGATGTAGCAGGAAGCCTGACTGGTCCTATAACCTCTCCTCCCCGTGTTTCCTTGGCTTTGGACTTGGAAAAAGTTTTGGTCACAAGTCGGACTCTTTGGATTCCTTGGGCTACTGCTAAACCGGTCTGCAGCACCTCCATGCATGTGGACAAGTGGCCAGAAGGAGGATGTGACGTCCAATCTCTGGCAGAGATTGCGCCCCGGGGGTGAGGGCAGAAGAAGGAGAAGACAAAGAGGAAAACAGTGCAGATTTCAGATGAATGGCGCGGGCGACCCGAGTCGCAAGAGAGAGACAGGAAGAGCCTTCCCAACGGGGCTCCTCTTTGCAAAAAATACCACAGAACGGAATTGTACATCTAATAAGGGAAAAGTAATTAAATTTTCCTCCCAGACATCTTGTGTCGCACGCAGAACTTATCCGGATGCTCTCGGCTGCAGACAGAGATAGGCAGTGCGGCTGAAGGGCTTTTGCCGAGGAGAGATACAGGTTTTGTTTAGCCAAGACGGGGCCTTTTTTTTTTAGGCTACAAAGATTAAAATGTTGTAACAAATGCTGCACTGGCATTCTCTGCATCATTCACAGCGTTTCTGATTTCGAAGCAAGGACAAGCATCGCTTTACAAATGAGCTCCCTTTTTTTGTTTGTTTCAAAGTTTCAACAAGAAGCGCTTCTCAAAAGTCACATATTTAATCCACAGAAAATTTATTTCACTTTCAAGCTGGACTCATTCCACGCAACCGGCAAAGGAAACAAACCACAGTGTTTTTCAATTGGGCTTTTTTTTTTAAGAAGACACTGGGTTTTAATTACGAAGCTTGTCCAGGCCCAGAAAGGCAACAAAAAGAAACGGCATTTATTAAATCCTTCATTTATTTGTTGTATTTTGATCAGAAGAACGTGGCGCTTTCACCGGGATGGAAACACGAGGGTAGAAAGTAAAGTAAAGATCAGCAACAGAGTTACCGAGTGCACAGGAAAGCACGGGCAAACTCATAAATAGGATTGGTAGCTACAAAGTGTTAATCTGCATTCGTGTTAAATTAAACAGTAACCATGGTCTTAATTGTTCAGCTTGGCAGCAGAGACTTTTTTCTTTCTGCCGCCACTTCCAGAGAACATTTTCTCACCTTTACAAAACTAATAAAGCGATACACTCATTCCCTCTCAGACTGAAATAATGAGTGCGGAGCAGCTTCTGGCGGAAGTAACATGGCTTAAAGGAGCAATTCACGAAATAATTTATCTGCTGGGTATCGTAAACGTGCACTGCATCATGTAGCACATCCATACAAAAGGGTGCAGGAGGAAGACGAGATACAGGAACAGACAAGGGATCAGTAAAACAAGGATAAAAAAAAAAAAAAGTCCAGACATGTTGCGGTCAAGAAACTCACTGCACTGCTTGTGAGTATTTTTTTTGTCTTCATTCAAATAATATGTCTCAATAAAAGTTCAGTGTATTACCTCCAACTTAGCGACGCAACATCTGCACCTTTCTAACAGGATCCGAACAATAATCTATAGTGTGGAGCCCATTGAAATAGTAAATCATTAAAGTAATGCGCACAGCAAGACAGACTTTTGGATGAGTATTGGATCAGGCCCAGCCTCAGCAGATATGCACCACAAAACCCCTGCCATTAGCACAGCAAAAATCAAAAGAGACAAACGCACGTGTCACATTCCCGGCAGTTTTGTGGAGCCTCGCGCTGCTGGTAACGAGCAGCAGTCAGTGTTCATTAGGGGGCTCTTAATGCGCACGGGGACGTCAAGATCTGCCTCGTACGTGCCGAGATGAATCAATCCCACGTGATGATTTTTAAACTTTAATGCACTTTTTTTGTTTTTCAGACACACAGCTGGAGAATCCTCACATTCCCGTCCTCCTTTCATCGTAAAGTCACCACCGACAACGAGGCTTTGACGTGTGGAAAAAATGTAGACTCTCTCTTTACAGAAGACGAACGCACCGGGGAAGTCGTGATAACGCAGCGGGGAACTTTTAACGTCCAACATGGCACTTATCAACAGCTCAGGAGATGAATTAAACATTGAGATGTCAAGACTCCCTGGGCTCTGCCTTCTCCAACGGCTCATTGTACCTGTTACGTCACATGATTAGCGCGCGCAGCATCAGTGCCACATAGAAGTTAACGCACACCTTTCACAACTTTTTCAATTGAAAACGGCGCGTCTTTGTTTGACCAAGTTTTGTTTTTGTTTTTTTTTAACAGACGATGAAAATGTCTTTAAATTATACAGAGGAAACTGAAACACATTCAGCGGAGCTAAAATTAAAAGGTAAAGATCAAAGAAGTTAAGACAAGTGCCGCCCTCATCTACATGGTTACAACCACCCTCCTTGAAGTGATATTTTTGCACTGAAAACTATACTGGATCACTCCTGAACCGCCATCACATGAGCTGTACAAGAAAGTGAAGAATTATTTTTGTTTGTTTTTTTTTTATCAGGTTTTTCTCACAGAAGGTCAAAGCGAAAAAGGAACTTCACTCATTTCACCAGCAAGAAGGTCAGAGTTACACTTTTCTCCTCCGCTAATCAGTGTTGCTTTACTTTTTCACGCCACTAACAGAAGGTAATGTCGTATGCTCACTTATTCCCATGGGGTTGACTTTAATTAAGCTTTAAAACAACTTCCAGATCAAGAGGCGATCCTTTAAACTTTATATCCAATCATAGCAGCCGGTTTCAGTTTTCATGCTCAGAGTCCTTCCCTTTACGGTAATGCAATTACACTCAATCTTTACATTCACGGTCGCGTTGAGAGAAGATTAGCTGGGTGACTGCAACTGTTTCCAGGAATAAAATTCTGCTCCAGAAAGTTCAGATGATACTCCTGCAATAAAGTTAAAAATAAATAAATAAATAAATACAAAAAACAGTGTGCTGACATTAAATTAGAACTTAACCCTGGCCCTATATCTAAATGCAAATTCTTGTCCAAACACATAGCTACCAATAAAAAAACACAATAAAAAAAACACTTTCATCCTTCTTTTTAAAGAAAAAAATCTCAACTGATCAAGAAGGCTCTTGAACTTCCACCTCTTTGTTCAACTCCAGAACTACAACCTTGGAGGCACAAGATAATCAAGGCTTGCAAACGTTACATGTCAAACACTCGACAAGTACATTTTCGAACCCAACGCAACTTGAGCCATATGTCTTGTCAAGTGTCCAAGTAGAGTACAATGGAGCCAAATCAGAGCAATCTTCAACCTAAAAATATATATATATATATATAACCTGAGGAAGGAAGGAGTTGCTACTAGCTGCTTTGTCCCCTCCTCCTCTATTTGCACACTCAGGTCTCCGACACCCCCTGATGTCCGTCCGTTGCCATGGTTACAGTTTCGGCATCTCAATCAAGTTATCCCCTCAGCCTTTCATTACTAATGCCCTAATGAGCTACGCGTAATTTAGATTGACACGTGCTAGTGAAGTGGTAGCGAGTTGCTGGTTAGCATCGGGCCGAAGCTTAAAAAAAACAGTGAACGAAAAACAAACTCACAAAGGTGGGAAAAATGAGTGCTTCTAGGCAGTCGGTCCAATCACATGAGACAAGATTAACATTGACTTTCTAAAGTTAAACTGCAAAAAGCTTTTTTTTTTTCTGATGCTAATGAAGAGTCATTAATCTGCAGCTATACACACGATGCTCTGTTGTTGTTACCTCTTGTTTCTCTGGATGGGCTGCAGGGGATGATGATCATTGCTGAATATTTAAAGAGTAGGTAAGGCAAATAGAATAACCGCTGGTTATCCCAATCATCACACTGAAGATGTCAGCTTAGCTGTGAACTCTTGTAACACTCTGCTGTTGGATGAGCAAGTTTGCAAGCCCACCGACGCCCAACTTTTACTTGTACAAAGATTCTCCCTCCAGGTGCAACTGAGAGAAAGCTTGCTTTACATTTGAGCAGGATTCCGCACAGTATTGGGCAAAGACAAGGACTCAAGGGAATTCCAAATGTACACTTATTGAAATGAAATGAAATGGAGCGTGCCAGTAAACAGATGAAGAAGCGGATGACAGTAAATCCGATCAGTCACTTTTACAACATCTGCAATATCTAATTAATTCAACACATCGTCTTGTGTTTGTGGATCCCTTTGCACATGAATTCATTTGAAGCATGTACAGAAAGTGGAGAAATTGCAAGTCTATTTTTTGCAACAGCACTAAGTGGAATAATCCTCCCCCTGGCGAAAATGAATAAAACATTTTGAGCAGAGCCTGTAGACAGATTGGTGTTACCAGTCTTACCTGAATTAAGCTCCACTGCGTGAATTGCATTACAGCAGTTTGTCAGATTGAAGATGATAGAGGAGGTTTAAGAGGTTGAACAAGTTGAGAGCTTAGTTCTCTTTGCTTAATTTCTCTTTGATTAACAACAAGAGGCTTATTAAGAGTGGGAGCAGCCTTAAAGTGCTTGCCAGTGCCCTGCCTGAGATTGTGTTTCTCCTCCATGACACATGTGTTAATGGGTTTTGTCTGTGCTCACCTTGCACTGCTCATGCGGGTCATCTACGACCGCTGTCTGAGAGAAAATTAGGTTCTGGGGTTGGCCGCAGCCAACATTTTCAGGCTTGTATTGTCGTTTCACAGTCACCCACACACACCCATCGGAAGTCTGTGAGGCCAGGACTGGGAAAAAAACAACAGCAAAATGTCTTTTTAAGGGTTGTGAGGGTTCATCCAGAAAACCGAGCAGTCCAGTTCAAGTGAAAACACCTGCCTTCACACCATGTTCTCAGCTTAAATGGCCACTTTAGCTGTCTAGGCAGGGGCCACACTCATATTAGCGCTTGTTAATATAAGAAGTTCCTTCAAACTAACCCATGACATTTTCGAGGCCATTACACTCTGCATGCGTCACAAAGAAGCGACGTGAAAGTTCAGACGTTCATGGACAATTTGTTTTGCATCAAAACTATTCAGACCTGTTGCGACGTGATTGTGCGTCATTACAGCAGAGGTTTAACTACTGAAAACATTCATGTGTTGGAGTCGTCCTCGACCTCCAGCGGTGATAAAGGACTTTTTGTCAGATAGACGGACTTCCGCCCCCTCATATAGGCACTCAAATGATATGACCAGTTTGAACGTAGTTATGAATGTCAATGGGACAATTTGAGGAGCTTTTTTTTGTTTGTTTGTTTGTTTTCTTTACACAATACCATTTATAAGTATGGGGTCACCTGCTCATTTCAGCATTAAACTCCATTATAACCCCTTTTATGAAATCAGTCAAGATGTGCCTAACAAGTACGGGAACACTTTAACCATTGTCTAATTAAAAGTGATTAAGAGAAACACTAAAAGTAGGTTGTTTTAAAGAACCTAAAATATAAACCATGATAAAGCATGGCTGCATATTGCACACTTGATATTCATTCTTTAAAATCCCATTCAATTAGACATTCAAGGTAACAATTGTCAAAGCCATCCCATGTGTGTTCAGCACATCCTGACTGAGTTCCCTGGACTGGTAATGTTCTTGGAGCGTTCCAGTCTATTATCTCACAGCTCATTGGCCAGGTGAGTCAACCCTGACACGGGGAGGTTGTGGGTTCGATCCCCAGCCGGGTCAAGCCAAAGACTGTGAAAATGGTTCCCACTGTCTTGTTCCTGCTTGGCACTCGGCATCAAGTGTGGAGCTTTATATCAGCCAATGATTGCCAAGCCCTGCATCGCTGCTGCTCACTACTCCCCCAGGGGGCGGTGCAAATGTGTCTATCTGGATGAGTGCGACTTTAACCTTTAACCTTTGTCATCACAGCACCGAAGTATAATCTCCTCCAAGTGGTTGATGGTTTGTGGAGCGGCATCACATCCATTATCAGTCTTCTCATGCGTTGGCCACCTGGCAGGCCATGTTAGACAAGCCGTTTCCTGTTTGATTTAGGTTCCCCACATTCAACCTGCCTCTATGGTAACAGTGTTGCTTTTAAGCCGCCGGCGGCTTTATATTTTAGCTTTCTTTTTTTTTTTTGTTTTTTTAATGCGCAGGTGTTTTCAACGAGGCTTTTTAACTCAGCACAGCTGCTTGACAACTGCGGAGGCGCTCTGATCGGTAGGGAAAGTCGCTATCCTCACAAGGCAGCTGCGTGGCTGGGATTGGACGTCCTCTGCCCTGCTTTGTGAAACCTTTTCAGTTGGAATTTGAAAGGAATGTGACAGGATGAATCAGCGTCCTTTAAAAAAAATAAATAAAAAAGATGGAGCGAGAGAAGGATGTGTAGCCACACTATGAGCAGGATAGAGGTATGACGGGAGTGGTGCGCTACCCAAAAGAACAACATTGTCAGATTATTAAGCTCATTGGCTGTTTTTACATTGCTAAGACACGATGTCCGTCCAATCACCTTAGAGATTTTTAAGATGCCTACACCCTTTTCAAATCGTGCCTAATTCACTATTTGCACCACACCACAGTGTGCATTTGTTTTTAGTCAACGTGCAGCAATCAAAGGGTGATGCGATGAGACATGGCAGCAACAAACACCAATTTTCACCAATACTGTAATCACAGCGGTTTGTTTAATATGCCGGAGGTGCGACAAAAAAAAAAAAGAAGAAAAAAAAGAATCGGTTGATGAGTCGTCTAACGGCTCCACTCCACACCAAAGACACTCAGTTCGCCGCAGTTATTTTGGAAAACCAATTAAAGTTTACCGACAGCCTAACAAAGCTTTGCTCTTTAGTTTCAGAGCGCGCGAGCGACGGCGGCGGCGGCGGCGGCGGCGACAACCGCGCGAAGGTTGTCGAGACACGAGTAGCTCTCATCTAATGTGCAACTTGTGCGAGGCGACAACACTTCGACTCCTGCGCTCGAGTGCGCGACAAAAGTTTGGTGCCATCAACCGGAATATCTGTGCGGAGACGACGAGGAAGTTCCGGGGAGGCGTAGACGACGGCGCACGTGCGTCTCGCTGCTGCTGCTGCTGCTGCTGTCTTTCACTCGAGCATCCGTCACGGCTGCCGAATGCGAGCGAACGCGCTCGCAGGTGTCACTTTCACTCGACGGCCTCCAATGCAATTTTCTTAATTAGCTAATTCATGGTTTATGCATAACAAGCCCGTCTATTCATATATATTAATGAGCAATTCAAGTTTGATTTTGTTATCATCCCTCACAGTGTCATAATATTATATTAATGAATGAAAGCCATTAGTCCTGCATTTTTAATAATTGCCAGACAGGGCGAAATGAATGTTTTCCCAAAGAAAATACATTCTCATAATATCGTGATCAGAAATTTCACATTCAGCCTTGCAGCAGCTGCTGCAGAGGAAAAGCAAAGCCCCCCCTGCCCGCCTCCCCAACACCCCCCCCCACCCTCCCCAACCCCACCCCGTTCCACCCATTTTTGTATTTCGTTTCAAGATTATGTTTTGGATGCATAATTATGACACTCATTAAAAGCTCCGATGCTGAAATGGCGTCAAATGGGGGCAAATATCCCTGGCTGCTGTCCAACTCATTAGAATCCCCGGTGACGATTCAAGGGATCAGCTTTTTTTTTTTTCTCCTTTTTTATATTAGCAGCCGCTATTTCGCATACAGCAGAATGGAAATATTACCGTAATAATAACTTGTGACTCTGCGAGTCCAACTCTTAAATTGAGTCAGTGATGAGAGGCAGATTGAGGGGTTGGTTGCCGTTGTGCCAACAGTCACAGAGGTGAGTGGGAATTGTGGCAACTGCAGCCTCGTCACTGCGGTCATCTGTCACTCTGGCTCGGACATCAGAGCGCTGACTGTGAACGGAACAATACACTCGGCTCAGGAATTGGCAGTCAATGCTGCGAGCAAAGTTTCTTCACTTTGGAGTCAGGGCCCCCAGATGGGGTCACAAATGGTCCCAAAGACGTGAGATCTGAGAGAACTTTGACATGTGCAAAATAGCCTCGTGCACAAAACCAGCAAGCAGATGGCAACGTGATTTAAACTGACATCACGACACGTCTCTTTCACTGCGTGGACCTTAAATATGGTTCTGCCCAGGGCTGACTTGTGTGGGCACCAACATCTCCTTTGTAAGTGGAACTAGAAGTACAAAGAAAAAATATCAGTGGTGGCTTGGGTTTTACTTTGGAAGTCAACAGATGGTTCGCCTCAACAGCAGCCAGTTTACTATTTTTTTCTTAAGAGCCCCCAGAAATTAGAAAGTTCCTCCTTTACTTCACTTCCCTCCAGAAAACATACAACAAGCACTGGTACCTCAGCCGGGTTAGTGATGACGACACCTGTCAAGTGTTCACTGCAGAAGGTCCAACAAGGCTTCAGTTCAAACAGCAAGTTGAAACAAGTGTTTTTGTGGGAAGGCTGTCAACAAAGGGCTAAATATGCAGTTCTTTTGGATAATTAACTCTCAACACTACAGCGTTAGACGAGTTTGAGTCAGAGGTTTTCTTTTTCTTCCCTTCTGTCCTTGAATATCATTAACATTAAAGAACCAGTTGTTGTACTACTGAGCAACATGAGGAAAACGCATCTGTTCACTCTACAACAAACTTTTTTCATAGAAACTTTATTTGCATGAAGATTTATAAGAAAAAGTTGGAGTACATTAAAGAAACTTATGAACAATGTGTAATGCGTATCTCCTCCCAGCCAAAGCCATAACTCACTTTGAAAATGTAATTTGTTTGCATGCAGGTCTGGGGCAGAAAACATACACCATTTAGTTTGTGGTACTAAAGCCTGTAGACTTGGCACGACGTCCCGTATCTTACAGGACTCTGGGCGTTCTTCGATTTTCAAGCACTTCCCTAAAGTTGTCATAATATCATTTCAAGAGAGACAATGAGGTTGGAAATCAGTTGCGAGCCGATGCAGGCCACCGTTAAAAGCTCGTCCCCAGAGGGATCGGTGCCCCATTACCAACATTTGATCATGTCTTCTGAAAGTAAGAGGAAAGAAAATCTAAAGCCCACAACCCTCATAAGCACCATTTTATCTCGGCAGACAAAAGAGCAGGACTGTGTCTGGACTGTGGGCAGGTGGCTGCAGGTATTGTTGCCTCTCATGATGCAGCAAACATTCACGAAGGTTGAACGCAGGTCCTCCCGTTAGTGTTCTCACTCTCGCTTCGTTATATTTCCAGTTGTTTTTCATGCAATTTTGTTGCTGCGAGCTTCTGGCCATGACTAGTCACTCAAACCCCTCCCCCAACCTCCACTGACTCTTCGTAACCCCCCCCCCTTCTACTCGCAGACCAACACTGAAGTTGAGGAATCATCATTAATCTATGCCGATGATGGTACAGTTTGTTTGTTTTTGTTTTTTAATGCTGTCTGTATTGTTGAGATGTAATTAAGACTTTAAGTGTTGAAAGAATGCTCAGGGAGGTTCGACATGTGAATATTCACAAACCCTGGGCTGCAGAGTTCCCTCTAGTGGTAGCAGTAGTAACCACCACAACAGGATTAATTAGATTGCAACAAAATAAATGTTTCAAAAAGTTCATTCTAAGTTATTATTATATAACTATTGACGTCCGTCTCTTAGAACAAAGCTGTCTCACTGATGTCGCGTGTCAACCTCACACCAGTCCCACCTTGACCTCGGCTCATTGTGTCCCACAATTAAGATACAAAGTGTCTCAGCCAAGGGCAGCATTTTGGTCACCACAGCAGACAGCGAATTAACTACCACGCCACACCACCACTGGATTCAACGAACAAGTTCAATAGTAAGGAAGAGCTACAAGGAGAGTCAAGGACAAAAATATTGTATGTGAAAAGAAAATCAGACAGGACTTGACCTGAACTCAAAATATGTATGTGATGTTAATATTTCTCTCATTTTTATGCACAATAGTTAAAAGGCACGTCAGGTGAAAATGTATTCATGCATCGCCAGTGTACAGGTAATGGGGGCAGAGGATGCCTGTGGAAGGTTGATCCGACCAACCTTTTTTTTAACTATAAAAAGGGATCAAACTGTTCGGGAGCCCAACTACGACGTGTTGCACCCTCGGCCGAACTGCTTCAACATGGGCATTTTTCTGCAGCATCACATTCCTTCACTTCATAAGAAAAATGCTTGCATCACAATAAGGTGAATACGGGCAGCCGCGCCGTCGCCTGTGCAGCTGGTTCGCTGAATGCGGCTTTCAAAAAACAAAGGGAGGCAGGACCAGAATAGCATTTGTTGTCATCAATCTGTGTTTATCTGTGATTAACAAAAACACATGTACTGTAAGGTAACGGGGGGGCTACTGCTGCCAACCCCAATTTTTCTTTTTTTTTTTTTTTTTTTTTTTTTTACACTACGTTGGCTGCCGCAATAATAATAATAAAAAAATGCCTCACCGTCGAGCGTTTCTGGAACGCGCACACAGACTTCATATCGGTGCGCGCGGAGAAATGCACAAACAAAATCCATTGTCTCTCCGGTGATGTGATTCTGAACGCCGGGTGAGAGACTGTGCAAGGACGGGGATTGGCAGCAGCTCAAAATGGCTCCGGGGCTCCTCGCACTGCCATGGTTTATGGGTAGGAAAGCCAGCAAATTGAGAAAGTGGCTTTATCTAATTAGAAAATACACTCCTTTAGCAAGCGGTCCCTCGGGCGGAATCATCATTATTTTAGGCTGGCTGGCCTTGAGAGAGGCAGCGAGCGGCGTTCAGATACATATCTAATGCTGGCGAAATGAAATGATGATTTGCTGCAGATATGCTCATTGTACAGTTATTGGACTCTTTTTTTTTCTTTTTTTTTTTGTAACTCTTCTTTTGCATTCCTTCAGCGCAATTTTAATGCCCCCTTTCACCATCACCCCTCTTTGTCTCCTTAGCCGGACCTCTATTGTGCGTTGAAAAGGATAAGTAATAATTATCTCAGAGTCGTTTCATTAGACAATTTTAATGCGGCGGTGGAAATGGTTTTTTCGCAGATCGTCTCAGCGTGCCGCCACACCGCATTAACGTATGAGGATTGATGCAGCGGGGCTCGGCAGTCGCCGGAGGAAATTGGCCTCCATTCCTCCAGGGGCCGCGCTGCCGCACTCGCATGAGTGTAATGGGCAAGATATCTTGAACTGTAATTATGTGGTATTTTTCCACAACACATTAGGATCAAATCGAGGTTTGTGCGCGACGCAGGCTGAAGTGCATTTTCACGCGGGGTCCGTGGACGCCGGAGCAACAGAGGGATTAGAGAGAATCCTTGAGGACAGACGCTGAGTCAGTCCGACGGCCATGTAGCCTTTTTCTTCACCCAACAATATGATGCGCACAGTAATGAGCTTAGACCTGACACACACACACACACACACACACACACACACACACACACACAAGGTCTCGGCGAGTACACAGCTGTGTTTTTGCACTTTTTGTCCTGCGAGTGTTTATGTACTTGTGTTTGAGCGTGTGTGTGTGTGTGTGTGTGTGTGTGTGTGTGTGTGTGTGTGTGTGCGTCTCCACTTTGAAGTTGTTAGCACAATGAGCAGTCTTTCAGTGTCTTAGCACAGCACAAGCCCCCCCATCACGCAGCACTGTTAATGAGGCCTCTGGGAATGGGCACGGAGGTGTGTGTGTCAACACATAAACCCTTTAAAGTCTCAAAAGTCCATGTGCCAGTCAGTGTGTGCGTGTGTGTGTGTGTGTGTGTGTGTCGGTGTAAAAGACCGAAGGAAAAAAAAAAACAATGATCCTGTGCGTTGTTTCAGCAGCTCTCAGATTCGAGTCCCTCTGAAACTGAAAAAAACATCTGCAGTGTTGGATTCCTTTAAACTGTGTCCGCATTCATTCTCTCTTCTCCTCAAGCTAAACCTCCTACCAAATTCTCCTCTGCATTTATTTATTTATTTTATGTATTAAACTGAACCTATAGCGCAGTGCGGCTGCAGTTCTCTGCTGGCTGTGGTTTTCCGTCATCAGGTTGCATCCGTCATTTGTGATAGTTGATGATGAACTGGTTTTGGGATTTGGAGCCAAAAGTAGATTTAAATTACGTTGGATCGTCTTCGAGCGTCATCCTCCCTGATACTACAATGTTCGTTTTTTTTCTTCTTTTTTTTTTTTTTTTGCATCTCTGTGTAACACAATCTCGAGAGAACTGCTCGAGTCAGAGCCTTCAACAGACACCGGCGTGTTTTCAGATGAATCTCTCCCGTGTATGAGCTTGTTCCAACATCCATCTATCGATCCTTTCAGCCCTTTTCTGTGAGCCTGGTTGTCATTCCTCATTTTAAATTGCCGCAGGCAGCGTTTCACGGCGACGGCCCCTTTGGACCTAACCAGAGTCGTTTTTCCGACTCAAGCGCAGAGGGTCACTGATGTGACGCACTGCTGAGACAGAGGCCGGTAGACAATGCATGCGTGCTCCGTCTGCATGGATCCGTCTGTTGACTCGCGGACCAAAGGAAGGAAAATATGTGGCTGCAGAACAAAAGACGACCTACTGTAAAAGGGCAATTTGTGATTTTTTTTTTACACAGCGAGAGAGCAACTAAGAAACAACTTCGACATTCCTCTTGTCTCCTATTCAATATGCCGTTAACTAAAATCATTCCTAGTAAAACCCTGAATCCGGAGGGTTGCCTCCTGTTTTAGCTAACGTTAGCATTCACGTCGAGCATGTTTTCTGTTTCAATGGCATCAATGGCCAACACACTGGATCAGCTCTTTTCTCTAACTTTGTTACCTGATGCACCGAGTCAGACAGTTGCTCTGCTTAAATGACGGTCATTTTGACAAAGTAAAACAAAATGTTGTGATAGAAAAGCTTCAGTGATGTCAAGTCCGAACACAGATAAGAAGGTACAGTAGTGGTTGCCACAGAGTAGAATAGGGATATATAAAAAAAAAAAAAAAAACTGCCTACTTTAGACATATATTGGTATTTTTTAAAAAGGTATATATATATATATATATGTATATATGTACATATATATATATTTTTTTTCTTCAGCCTTCAGCAAAACAAATGAAAAAACCTTGGGCACAGAACCGGTATTTCAAAATAATCTCACACTCCAACCGCGCATGCTGCCTGTGAAGAGATATCAAGTCCACATCAAAGCAAGAGTCTGCAACATAAGCGATGAGCGTGAGGTTATGTTGTCCAATCAGAAGCCTGAGGAAAAGAAGGAATGGCGCATCGCCAGCACTATCAGCAGCGGCAGCTACAACGGTGCAGAAGAAGGGGAGCCACGAGTGGACTGGCAATGAAGTGTCGTTGGATGGCTTTACTTCTAACCCTAACCCTTACCCATGTTACACTAGAGCAGAGGTGTCAAACTCAAAAGCACAGTCGGGGCCAAATTTAAAACATGGACAAAGTCGGGGGCCAACATAGATATTTATAGAACAAAATCTTTCTCCAGATAGAACTGTGAACCTTTTCATATGGACCCAAACAAGTTTTGCTTCACCCTGAATATGGAAAAAGCAAAGCTTGATGCGATACGATAAACTTAAACTTTAAATTGCACACATGCAAAATGGAATTTCAAATTTAAACCAACTCATCAAAATAAATCAAATGTAAATAAAGATCGTATGGCTCTTTTTTTCTTTGCAGCCTTCTGATTTAAATTTCAACAGTAAACTTTTTCCAGGGGCTGATAATAAATTTAAAAATAATATAACAATAAACCAATTTCGTCATAATAATACCCTTCAATGAATGTCCTGTCCTGAATGACGTGCCAAAATACCAGCAGAGCAGCATTTTTTTCAGAGATCAGGTTGCAAACACTACAGTCGAAAGCTCCAGTTCTAGTGACCTAAAAGTCGGTTTGCCTTTGTCAGAAAACCAGAAAATAATGGTAGTTGTATCAAAGTTGAATTTCAATTTCAGAGATGATGTGTGTTTCAAAGATGGCTCCGCACCCAGTAACAGCAGCAGGCAGGCCCAGATAGCTGAAGTCCAATGAATAGTTTTATCCAAAACAAAGTGGTCCTGCCAAACCCTCGCTCCTCTCACATATAGACCTCTTGATTGACTGATCAAAATCATTCTCGTCACTCCTTAATAGAATTAACATGCAAGCAAAATTAATTATGCATTCCCATGATTGAGTTTTTGCTTTTAATCATGACAATTTCAGGCTTGACGAAGCTTAGATTGGACAATTTGAGAAGAGGTTAATGGGTTGCCATCGTGGTGCGACTCGAACAACACGGAGAGCCGGGCCGACCAGCAGTCTTCGTAGAGGGGCTGCACAGTGCAGCTTCTATTGTCAAACGCGCTACATTATCTTTCTCTAAACAAAGAAATGGAAAATAATTTGGTGTCGTTAAAGTTAATGGAGCATGTTTTAAGTGCAGCCTATGATGCTTCTGCTCCTGTTTGGGGGAATCTTCCACTGCTACTTTCAGTGTTTTAAATCAGTTCGACAGGAGTTAGCTATTCAAAAACATCATAAACATTACACCAGCTGAGAGATCAATCTTTCCCTTTAAAAGACAAAGAGAAACATATAAAAGAGACCGCTGAAAGATTTAGGTGCACTCCTGGGGAGTGAAATGTTCAGACTTTAATCTCCAACGGCGTCGACATCAGCAGACTCGTCTTATAGCGTAAGCGAATTTGGCTACAAGATAATTCAAAAAAAAAAGTTACTTGTTTCTGGGTGTGAGAGATAACAGCAAGGTTGTTATTTTTGTGGAAAAAGAAGAGGAAAAAAAAACTTTAAAGTTGCATGATCCCAAAAAAATATTCAAGAAAAATAAGTTTGTGTCATATTTTGTGCTTGAGGTGAGTTCTTGTGGGAAGGCAACTGAAGCCAGTGGTAGTGAGTGATGCCGGGGAGAGTTTGTCATGTGCTATTGTGTTATTGAATACGCATTTTCAGGCTAATGGCTAAATATTGACAGGACTTCTATTTATTTAGGAGTATAGAATTGTCTGCCGTTCTCAAACTGAGTCCTGTGTCACATTGAAGGACTGTGGCTGAATTAAATGAGTCAAACTTAATTCATTTATGCTCTTTTTCATACAACAAGAGACACAAACAGCTGTGTAAGCAAACAGCAGTCTTACACCTCCCCAACCCCCCACCCCCCATCCTCATGTCATTCCATCCCTCTATGTAAATACAACCTGGGGAAATGGAGAGAGAGAGCAAAACAAATACTTGACACCAGAATGAAACCATGTCAGTTTGAACATAAACTATAGACACAGAAAATTAGGAGTCTAGTTCAGAGACTGTTGTGTGGGGGGGAAAGTTCCATTTTAACCTTAAACAGAAAAGGTCTTTGGACAGGCATTTATAGTCCCAGTGCTTCGGGGGGGAGATTTACAGTGTTACAGCCAGAAAGAGCCAGATGTTAATTTAAGTAAATACCAATATGTGGCACCAGAGGAGCCGTTGCAGCAATATCTAAACAGAGATTAATGCACTCTACATCACACAGCCTGTCGGGTAAATATGCACCTTATTTAAGAAATGGTATGCACTAAAAGAAAAAGCCATCTGCTTCCTGTGGTAGAAAAAAAAAAAAAGAAAGTACTATTTTGCTGTTGTACTTTCAACAGTGAGAAAGTGTACGTTTAAGTTAGCGAGGTGTCGCGCTGACAACGCGCAGCTCAGGAGAATCCCTTTCAGATGTTCGAACAAGAGGTAGCATAACGGGCGTCGGCTTAATTTCAGGCTTCATTATTTTTGCTCAGACATGATCACCGCAGCACTTTAAGACTTGTAGGTGCAGTCATGGTCCAGTTGGCACTCAAGTGTTTTCTCCTTATTTATTTATCTATTTACTTGCTGGCTTAGACTTTGGGGGTCAGTGAAGCGCAAAATTGCTTTGCAAATATATATTATTCACCGCTTGGCAGATTTGTTGTCTCCATAGAAACTGGTTCTCATATTCCAGCATTAAGGCAATTACCAGACAATGAGGTCGAGCCCAGACACGGTGAAAAGTGTAAAAGAGTCAAATGGGAAGTTTAAATGTAAAAACACAGTGAGAATGTGGACAAGAGGGCACAATATATTATTTTTATTACACAAAGGCTGATTACAATTTGTCTCAGCAATTTCAGCGTCTTTTTTTAAATAAAAAACAATGTGCATAACAAATATGTATTGTGTTTTTACATTTGTTTTTATGGTCAGTGTTTAAAAATAAAATCCTTTTTAGAAGAATTTTCTACCTGGATAAATTAATCCCCACAGACATAACAAATATATACACTTTTGTAGGCTACAGTCACAAATGCGATGGCAGAGTTTTTCCTTTTTACATGAGACAAGTCTAGACACTTTGCTAGGTCTCCAAAAAAGGGGACTTCAGTTTACTGATAATGATCATTTGTGAATAAATTATCCATCAAAGGAGGGAATGTCACATTCATGTCTGAGCAGTGCCAGCTGTGTGGCATATGGCTCTTTAACATTGTGCTCCAGATTGAAATATCAAATATCAACAACTTAAAGATGCACTTCTGCACTTTGAGAACTGCGAGGGCGGGCCATTAGCATTTGCACTAAATTCCAGTGCACTCCATCTATCGCTCGACACATACATCGGTGCCATGGTATGGCAAGATGCATCCCTCAGATTTCAACTGTGAAATGTCACGAAGCCACCTTTTCAACCTCAACTCTTTTTTTTTTTTTTAACATATACTTGAGACTGTAATGAATGAAATATAACATGCAGAAATGATACAATGAGCAGTACGACTGTGCACTTTGCTATGCTAAATTGAAATGCTCTCTGTGGTTTCAGTGAACCCTTATCTTCCATTAGGGCAGACAAGCTCAGGTAGTTGGAGTAAATTGCAGAATTTAAATCAAGGGCTTACTTCTCAGATTTTCTAATTTACTCCTCTTACATGTAGACCTCTTGATTGATTGATGAAAGTTATTCTTCCCACTCCTTAATAGAGTTATCAAGGAACACTGAAAAAGGGTCTTGGCAGTGATATAACACAACTGCCCATAGATTCTTCTCTTTTTTTAATCACAAAAACAGTTTTTATATGTAGGTCAAAGTCATTCAAACAGAAGGTCAAAGTCCTTTGTTTGTTTGTTTTTTAAACAGTGTTTTTGTGGCTTTTAGATCATTGCTCTATGTCGTAACACTTCGTTATATAACTTAAATGATAGTATAATGCAATGCATTTTACTCAGAATTTAGTTCAGGTGCCAAGCACCAACCACGAGCCCACGGGTCCAGAGTTGGCAGGTAGGATTGCTCATTGAGTGAATATTATTAGAATTAATAAATGCGCTGTGTGAACAGTGTCCTGGGATCCCCGAGGATTCAGCAATATATTAATGAAACTGAATTGAATTGATCAGAAGGCTTTGTTAAGAAAGGGGGGAGAGGCGGGGGGGCAGGGGGGGCTGAGAATTATGGGCATTTTTAAAATGTGATTTAACGTCGGAAGCAGTGCCAGGAGCCAGTAGGGATGAGGGGATTGCTCCTGTCAGTGTGGAAAGAACCGGTGAGCAGTAGTAAAATGTGAGAACAAGCAAGCATGAGTTCCAATACGACCACTTTAATAGATGGTGATCTGAAGTGGGACAGTCTGAGGCACTAAGTCCAGGGCTGAAAATGAGTCCCCCTCCAGGCCTGCTGCTGAATGGAGCTGACTCTGCTGTATTTTAACCCTGCTTGACCCTACATTATCCTCTATGCAGTGGACTATGACATTTTAATCAGCTGACTGATTCATTTGACTGATTCAGAATGATTCTCTTTTCTCAGTCTGCTTGGCTGTCTGGTGGTGTTCCTCAGGGGTCTGCTTTTAGTCCATTGCTATTCGCGATTCACTTTTATGCCTGTTTATTGAAAGTTTAAAAAAAAAAATGGATTTCCAAAAAGTTAAATTGAACGACCGTGAAAAAGTTCATAACTTTTTCATCCTTTCACCCTCTGACCCGACACCAGCAGAGGAAAATATTCTGTTCTTTAAATGTGAGATGCAGATGTGAGTCAAAGATGTGTTGAGAGGGTTCTCCAGCTTGGGTATTATTTTGGATTCAATACTGAGGTGACCAGCATAGTAAAGTCCTGATTTTCTCAGCTGAAGTAATTACACAAATAATTGCCAAGTCATTAATTATCCGTATTGTGGTACACATGCCACACTTTCAATAAGTGATTGCATTGTATTGGTCCTTTCTGCCCCGTACTGATTACCTGTCACATTTACAATGTTTTTTTAATCAATGTATCAGAATCATTTTGGACCCATAGGCACTCTCAACAGGTTTATTTCTATCCACAGTGCGAAACATGAACAGCTTTCCTGCTTTTGATTTAATCAAATATTATTTTAACCATAACACCATACTCTAATCTTTAGTTGCCTCCTATACTTTTATCTCTTTAGCTGTTTTACATTTTTAGCAACAAGAGTGACATTTAAACCTGCCTTGAAACTGGGCCACACCAGGTGATGTTGAGCAGACACTTGATTCACAGTGGAGCTGCAAAAATAATGATCATCTTTAATTACAGAAAAGTTTCCTTAAATTAATGAGACATAAAACCAATCACATTTCTATTTGTGAGAGTAATTACTTTATATTCCGAACAGTTTTAGGTGCTGCTGGTAATTATGCTCTCTTTGTTGTTTTATCAGGTAAATAGAATTTTCATTTCAGTGTATTACATTCGCTTGGCTTCTTTGTGTTACTGGCTTAGTCACTGGAGGGTTGCTGAACCTTCAGATTTTACAGATCAAACTTCAGGCACGGGTCTTAGGTAGCCAGCCGTGTATATTTGGTCATCGCGGTACATAAGAAAAGGCTTCTCCACTTTCAGGGAAGGCTGAAATAATAAAGTGCCTGCAGAAATGTGTGGGTTTGATCTGAAAACTGCAACTTTTAAAATAAATCTGTGGAGCAGCGATGGCCGAGAGCACTACGAGACCGAGCATGGAGTTTATTCAGCCAGCAGTGAAATAAGGTGAAAGTGCCAAAATGCATAAAAGCAGTAATACTGTTGCCAGAGAGGAGCATGAGGGGTTTAAGCATAACACCTTGGTGGCTGAGGGGTGACAGCAAACTGTCAGTGCATGGCTGCAACTGTCAGCGGCCTCAACCTCTCTTCCTTTAGAAAGCCCCATCCTCATCTGTTCATCCAGACTGGCTCATTATGGATGCAATTAAAAATGTGCCTGACAGTTGGGTAGTGTTTGCTCAAACTAGGCAGCAAAGTCACATATTTTCTTACCAATATGTTTAGCTATCAACCTTAAGTTGTTGTTTTTGTTAATGTACGAGAGAACTGCATTACTGCAAAAGTTTGTGGGTTGGGGGTTGAGGACCCAACTCGCAGCGTCTGTTCTTTGTTAAACAGACATTGATCACATTGATTGGTAAGTGTAGTATTGACATTTCATTGGAAAAATTGGAAATACCCTAGTGCAGTTTTTATAGGAAATCTTTCGATTGCGCTTCTTCATATTATCTAACCGGGGGCACAAAATGTAACTTTTCTGAAATCCTCTAGATTTATCTCACTTATCTCAGGCCTTCAGGGTGGCGACCATAAGATATTGCGCCTGGTTTATCAAAACTGGCACATTTGATGGAACATTTCCTAATCCCTTCATTTTTATCTGGCAAATCAATCTTGTAGAGAGCCCATATAAGGTGTCTGGAGAGGTGTGGCGAAACATGATGGTGACTGGATGAACTTTGATTCAGTCCAGGCAAACCCTTCAGATTTGTCAATGCTAGTTAAACCCGGAGGTAGAGCTCCATCCAGGCATCTTGACGGCTAAACATCACCATCACCCTTGGGCCACAGTACTAAAAATCTGAATCCACATGCACCATTTTTTTATGTTATGAGTGGTTCGGCTGCTGCCTTTTGATTTTTCTGTTCCTGCAGTTGCTCGCAGTATTAGCATACTAACAGGAACATAATTAATAATGATATCCATTGATATGAAGGATCAAATTAGAATCCGGGCCTCAAAACCTCTGGCAAGATAGACAAGCAAAAAAAAAAAGAAAAAGTATCCAGCTGCAGTGCATTTCATGCATTTTCCTTAGTGCAAAAAAACGTTCCTGAAGCGTGTCCACAGGATCAGTGTCTGAACACTGTGGGGGGCCGTAGTTTCTTTCCCGTGAGGAGTAAATCACCATTACACGCTCCTGTTGTCGTGTCTTGGTCCGTTTGTCTTGGCAAATTTACAGCAGATGAATGCCAGGAAATGAGCGCCGGAAAAAAATAGGCAGGCAGACAAGTGAAAAAGCAGATGGACCAAGGAGCTAAAAAAGAAAAAGAAAATGAGGACTGATCGAGAAGGAAAATGCATCTTCCCACAAGCCCCTTCATTTCCCCAAAACCTCTGTGGTTCGCATCTGCTCCATCTTCCTCCATTAGGGAGCAGATGTAACCCCGGCGTGCGCAGCTCTGGTGTCATTTCCATCTCAGAATTTTGCTCTTACCTGTGCTGTCACTGCAAAATGGCAAAACCGGAGCCACAGCAGAACCTACTGTTCCACACAGCACAAGCAGTAAATTGCCCTCTTTTCACTCTCCGCCTGTGCTTCATCCAGCCGTGGCGAGGCTCTAATATATGCGAGTTCATTCACAGAGAGCCAAGCCAGACCTTGTCAACTCTTTTCACCACTGCATACCTCTTTTTTTTTTCCTTCTGTCAGCAATTGATTGGGTATGTGTAGCAGACGCAGGAATAATGAGGTCAAACGGTTTGCATAAAGGTTCGATAGGAGCGCGTTTGGTTCTCCTTGTCTGGCTGACATCTAGCCCAAGTTTATGTTTTCTTTCTTTAAACTGAAATGATCTGTGACTGAGAGGGATTAGAAATCATCCCCTGACTTTTCTTAAAATGTCTCTAATCCCTCCCTTAATTCTGTTCTGGCTGCCTGCACCAGGGCTGCAGTCCCAGTGTTGTTTACCGAGGTCAGGTTTCTTCATATAGCACCTGCCATCCCGTCATACGCACACTCAAAAAAAAAAAAAGCCCAGAAACCACCTTCTGAAATACTTTCCTGCTATCTCTTTCATGCAAGTGCCACTATTTATAGGCTTTGTCTTCCTGAATAAATGCGTGTGTGTTTGGAGGGACGGGCGCAGGGTTGTGCCTCCCCGCGTGCAGGCGCCCGAGCCATAAATGTGAATTAGAGTGCACTATACTTTGAGTATCACCTCTTAAAATCACTTACTATACATTTTTATTTTCCTGCTGGCACCTCTACTCACCAGCCACTTTATTAGCCACACCTTACCAGTACCAGGTACTTCAGAATTAGATAGATAGATAGATAGATAGATAGACAGATAGATAGATAGATAGATAGATACAGCACTAAGGCACCTAACTGCTGGTCACTTTTGGACCATGAAAATGCCAGTTTATCAACAGCTTGACATACTCAGAACAGCCTGCCTGGTCTGTACAACCATGCCAAGCAATTGAACATTTTTGAGTGCCTATCGTGTCGAGTGAGATGGAATGTCAGTTGGAATACCCCCCCCCCCCCCCCCCGCCCCCCGACACCACAGAATGATAAACAACAACTACTTGACCTAGCACTTCGGACCAGGAACAGTTGGAGTTTATTATTGGTACAAGTCAAAGCACTTCAGGTAAAAGCAAGACACTTTGCTGAGAAGGACAGAAAACCTAGAATGCGACATCAAAGCGCGGCTGGTTGACAACATCGGCGCAAGAACTGGAAACGGTCGTTCCATCTGCTAAGGCAACAGTGTTAAAAACTGCCTATATACGCGTTACATCCTGTGTGCACTACGTTCTTATTATTACACCTCATTACACCTGACTATGTTTTCCATATTTCAAACTGCTTTACAGAGAGAGAGGGAGGAAGGGAGGGAGCGAGAGAGAGAGAGAGAGAGAGGCAAGGATGAAAGAAAGAAAGAAAGAAAAAAGGTCGCTGTCCACGGTGCTGAAGGCAACCACTTGGTGTCCCCAGTAAAACACCTTTCTCTCATGCTCTGTTGGCCAAAGCGCAGAAACAGCAGAGATGATGATCAACTAAGAGACCCAGGATAAAATATGCCTGCAGCCTGAATTGTACTTCTCGCAATCCAAAAAAAAACAGTGTGATCCAGCAGGTTGTTTCCATCTCGGCATAACAACAAATGATTCTGAATGAGACAAGCTGAGTGAAAGGTAGTTTATGAAAGGACATTAGCAGAAACTCAAATATTTAAAGCAGGCACTCACCAATCAACTAAAGCAAGTATAACAACATGGAACGCATTGCTTTTTTCACCCCTTGTCATTCCAACATCAGAGAGCCCTGGCCGTACACAGGTTTTCCAGCCCAGCCCTCAAAATAGATTCAATTTACGGCAAAACTAGATCCACTCATCCATCTTCTCTACTCGCTGTCTCCTACACTCAGGGTCGCAGGGGAGCAGGAACCTATCCCAACTGTCATGGTGCAAAGGCAGGGTTACACCCTCAACACATAGTAAACCAAAACAAACATACACCCATACAATTTAGAGTTCCCAATTCCCCTCACATGCATGTTTTTGGACTGTGGGAGGAAGCCGGAGCACCCAAAGAGAACCCACGCAGACACAAGGAAGCCGTGCAAACTCCACACAGACAGGCCCCAGGCGAAGGTGAACCACATCTAAAGCGTCTAAAATAAACAACTCTGCAAAGCTGTTAAGTATTCCACACTGAAGCGAGAGCGCAACCACAATACATTGGGAATGATGCCCTGTGCACTTCACATTGTCAACGGACGGCTCGACTTTCTTTGCACGGCTTTCATGTCAGTCCTTCAGTCCTTCGCCGTGAAAACTCTTTAGGCGAGTTGGAGGAAAAACTTTGGGTGACGCCGTCAAACACTTCTCGAGTTCGACGTAAATCTTCGCGCAGAGACACGGGCAACCTTGCAACGTTCAGACCATTACCGACTCTCAGGAAGTCGCCTAATCTGACTTTTAATAGCTACATAATGCAACCTTTTAACTTTGAGCAGTTCCGAGACGTGTGGCACACTTAGAGGCAGAAAAGCCCTGGATTTTGTTTTTATATATATATATATATATATATATATATATATATATATATATATATATATAGATTCTTCAGGCTTAATGTTGTTCCATTAGCGCTGATGAGGACCTGTAAACAACATATTTGTCAGAGTGCAGCATTGCTGTGCTTTTGCAGCGGCTAAATGGAAGCAGAGCAGAGACTGTGCATCTGTCCAGCATGAGGGGCCGTGACGGGGGTGTGATCCCGTGCCCGCTGTGGACATGCAAGCCAACAATGCCTACAATAATAGCAATCAACACCACTTTTTAACAATTCATTGTACTAATAATATATTATCTTTGTTGTCAGTGATGTTTTATGACCAAATTTCTTATTTAGGGTCTTCAAGTCTCTGGGCGAGTGTTTATTTATTTACTTTTTTGAGAGAAACCACCGCAGTAACTGAGAAATTAAATCCCAAATGCGGTTCCGCTCGGATACAGTGAGATGTCGTTCTTGCAGTCTTGCCGAGCCTCCGTATTGCAGCTCACCGTCCAGTAAACATCATTACACTCTTTTTCTCTGCCATTTCCCTGCCTGTTGTGTAAAATCCACAGACATACAGAAAAAAAGAAAAACACAAGTCCCCTTGACGTTTTACTGGCCGGGGGTTGACTTGTGAATTTGACTTCAGACTCGACTTATTTGGCACTAAAAGCAGCCACGGTTCAGCCTGAGTGAACCAGGCCCCTCTGTGTTTTCACAAACAAAATTCAAATGTGATGTTGTGACTTTCCAGTGTGCGTCGCCACAAAAATACCTTCCCCTTCCCTCCCTCAAGACACCTCTTACCGTCACGTCAAACAGCATCCTGCTGCTCTGAGACCCAGCCTCCTGCCAAGCTGCACTCCAACTGCGAAACAAACTGCCTGATCACCTGAGGGTACACACACAGCTCGGCTCAGTTAACCCAAAAAAAAAGTGGGAGGAGAAAAAAAAATCTATATCCACAAAACAATATTTGTGGAGAATAAAATGAATAGCCTCTAAACATATTGTGTTTTTTTTGGTTGTTGTTTTGGTAGTAATAGTGAGGCATGGTTTAATGATATTTATTCCTGACAACATTTTTAATTACCTTTCTTGACAATCTGCTGGCGCAATTTTATATCTGCTTGGAGCAACAAGGAGCTATATGAAAGCAAGACAAAAGCAGCACCTGCCAAGTTAGCGGGTTGTTAAATTTTGCTCAAATCATGAGGACGAATCGTCCTCACACAAACCCCTTTAGCGCGTCTCAAACCAATATTTTAATTATCATTCATATTTAATCCATCTTATCTTCCAACAACCGCTCAACAGACTGGAGAGAGAGATGCCGTCGCATTGTCACAGAAGGGACTCCTAGTAGAAAATGTATGGGGCATTTTGAGCATATACCGTGCGTAAGATCACAGAGCTACTATAAATGTGAAGCGCACCGCCCGAGCTTTTGATGCGTCTTGAGATGTTCCGTATCATCACGCGTCTTTGTACAATTCATCATTAACCGGCAAAACAAAACTAAACAGTGACAAACTGACAGCAGGCAGAAAGCTAAACAGCTTCTGCACATCCAGTCAAAAGCAGGGGGGGCGGGGGGAACTAAATTAGAAGCGTACAAACATAATCCTTGAGGAGACGGTGTTGCGCAGGGATCACAAACCCGAGGCTATGTTTGCATGAAATGTGTCGTATGTTTGTATGATTTTTTTCCCCCATCCTCCGCCCTTGCTCGGCTATTTTTAACTGACGTGTTGCCGCCGTCTGATGATGCAGATCTTGCCGTCGGTGATCTCACCTGGAGTCACAGGCTCTTATCTGCTGCTCTTCCCATTTTGAACCCACACATTTTAAGTGGTGCTGCTCAGATGGGGGTCAGGCTGAGCGTGCGGCTTAAAGTCACAACTATAGGTCAATTTTGGGAACTGCAGCCTAAAGGGTGGTGTGTGTGTGTGTGTGTGTGTGTGTGTGTGTGTGTGTTTCCTCATCACGTCTGCTACCTGTGAGGTGTTTTACGGCAGAACGAGAATGGGGTTGTGAGAGGGTGAGAGGGGGGGGGTGCAGTCTCGGGGGATGATGTAAGAAGTAGAAGCCAGGATGAGTTTGAAACCCTCTGGGCGCTGCGTGAAACCCGCACGGTATCCTCGCAGCGTGTGCCAAACGGACACGTTGCTGCATTCTGTTCTCTCGGCGATGATCGCGGCCCCCTTTTGCGGTTTGACTCTGTCATTTGTTATCCCATATGAAATGTGTCGCCGCACCTCGGCAAGTAACCTAATTTCCTAACTGGTGATGAAGTGCTCCTCAGAAATATTAACTTGCAAAGTCAAACAGTGTGCCAGTCGCTCCAAGACATGCGCTGCTTCTTTTATTGCCTTCAGCTGCTGGCAGTAATTATTAATGTTGGGGTCTGTTTCATTTTATTTGCTTAAAAGTTTGTTTGGTTTTATCGTGCAGATTTTCTTTGCAATGCCCATGTGCTGGATCACAGCTTCTTTTTTTTTTTATGTATGTAAATGTAATAAAATTCCGTAAAGTCGGTATCTGTTACACAACTATGTCAAAACCCGGTAGAGTTTCACAGAGCTGTAACTCAGCAAGCCAGATGGAAGGTTCCCCAATCCTTTGGATTTGTTTATCCCTCACATCCATCTGACAAAGAGCCCATAGATGGTGATTGGAAGGAGGAGGCAACACTTCAGACCGATCCATCAGCCCAGATGCTGCCAGCCTGGCCGTGGCGATGCCATTGAGTGTGCAGGGTCTGCACGGTCATCAACCCAGATGAAAAGCCTTCACTGCCGTCATTTGTCATCCGTTGAATGTGAGTTTGCGTTCCGTCCACTTGTAAACCTGCTCAATAGCAGCGGGCACGCTTATCTATGTTGGAGCAACCGTCACTTCGAGCCAGTGGCTTCTTTTTCTTCCTCCTGGTCTTGAGAGGTCTCCTCTTGTTTTCTTAAGAACCACACCTCTCTCCCCGTAATCCCCCTGTGAAAAGGCTATCTAATGGAGGTTGGCAAGACGGATGGGTGAGAGTTCAGAGTTAAAAATCTGAGTCGCACGGCAACCAAAAGTTGTGTGCAGAGACCGAGCGGAAGGCAAGCCGCCCTCCCTTCTCTCCGCGCCCGGGATTCTAAACAACGGTTGGACGACAAGGTCTTATCGGAGAGCGGAAAGCCAGAGCAGATAAGCGGCGGCAAACGCGCGGGAGGCGTGAGCAAAGTTTTCGGCGCGATTTGGCCGCTTAATGCGAAATATCTGGCGCGTTACTTTTTGAGAAGTCTGCGTCTTCCTCGCCTTCAAACATCGACAATCAGTCTAATGTGGCAAAGAGACACTGACTGATCCGATGGGGGGGGGGGGAATGTCCGCCGCCTCAACCAAGTATATCAGCCGGCGGAGCCTTGATAGCCTTATCGGAAGGCTCCACAGAGAGCTCACAGGCAAACTTTTCACATCAGCGTCTCCGCTTCTGTTGTTTCTGTGCTCAACGGAGGGACGGATCTAGAGGAGAGACATGGCAGAGAGAGAGGCTGTGTGTGTGTGTGTGTGTGTGTGTGTGCGTGTGTGTGTGTGTGTGGGCGGCAGACAGACAAACAGGCGGAGATACGTACTGTTTAATGAGTTTCTATAAAGCGCTCTCCGCCGGCGTGATTTTTACGAATTCATCATAAAAGTAGCGGGTAAATGTCACAGCCGAAAGTAATAGAATCGGCCGCTGCGTTCAGAATGAGGAGCGCGGCGGGGGGAGAGGCGCAAAGAGAGGAGAGGAAATTGTCGGGGGCCCCTGTGACGATTGTGCCGATAGCGGCAGCCGAGGCTGTGGGGTCGTGCACGTGCGCCAGCGCGTCTGCTCAGGGACTCGCGCACGGGGAAGGGAGTGAGCCGGTCGCGTCTCTAAATAAAACACGACATTGATTTACGAGTGTGAATCGCCATATGAGTGCAGCAGGTCGCCGCAATCACACGCACGCACGCACGCACGCACGCACGCACGCGCACACACACACAATCAAAGTGCAGTTAAACCAGTGAGAACACTCGGCCGCCGTACATCAGCAATTCCACTCCGACAGAAGGAGCGCAGCTCTGGGCGCTGTTCTCCTTTTTTGAGTGTGTGTACGTGTGTGCGTGTGCGTGCGTGCGTGCGTGCGTGTGCGTGTGAGTGCGCTTTGGTTCACTCCAGCAGCTTATTCTCCTCCGGAGCGCCGCGACGCTCCTCCTCGGCCCACATGATCACAATGAGGCCGAACTTCAAAGCGGCGAAATTAATTCATTAATGAAAGCCAATCACTCGGCGTTTCAGTTTGAACATGAAAGCGTCTGCGCGTGCATGTATGTCAAATGATTTATACTGTGGAGGGTTTTTTTTGTTTTTTTTTTTGGTTGTTGTTTTATTTTCTTCGTTGCCGGCGCAGCGAGTTTCAAGCACAAAGGTGGTGGGTAAGAAAGAAAGAGAGAGAGAATCTGTGCCAGGCCACCAGTAAATAAACATTGAGAGTGCGTTCGGTTCTCTGTGGAGGCGCCTGCGGGTTTCAGCTACTGCTGTTGGGGGCAATGCTATTCTGAACGCAGCGATGCAGATTATCACACTGTATGTCACAAATGCTGAAGCGGGCAAGATTGATTTTTTTTTTTTTTTTAATAAGAATAATAAGGCAACAAAAAAAAAAACAATTGAATCAGAAGAAACTGAGGAAATTTCATGCTGCAGCGTTAATGCACTCATTGAGTTATTTGAGTCACTGCTACTCTCCCAAGCAGTCTGCCCATTCTGACCTCTGACCCCTGACATCAACAAGGTATTTCCCTCTGCACATGTACACATATATAATTTCTGCCCTTTGTGTTAACAAGCAATAGAACATTTTACATCACAGTTGATGGAGAGCGCATATGATAGTGATGTAAAATAAAACTGTACACACTCTGGAGGCCTTTTTGGCAGTAAAACTCATGTGATCAAGACTGACCAGAACAAACCACCTCCCTGGCCACCCCGCCAAAACAAATCAGACCGTCAGTACACTGAATGCAGCCACTTCCTTCCAGGTGTTTATCAAACCACAACACACAGACCACTTCTTAACCGCCAGCATTTCTACTTGTTTAACAGAAGAGACAGTGTGTTAATTAGTGACCTTTGCCTCTCCTGCAAGGTGTGTTTTGTAGCCGTTGGGCTAGTTTCCTCATTAGGGACCAAAGGTGCACAACAGTCAAAACATGCAAATGCATCATAGCGAATTTTCATGTTAGGAACGCGGGCGCATTCCCTTTTCGCCAACTTCCCAACAGTTATTTCACACCTGTTTTTTTTTTTTTTCCTGATAGTTAACAAGGCTTTTGATGGAACGGTTATTTGGAGACACACCCAAACACGGGTCAAACTGCCGCTGATCCTCTGCCGTCTATCCTGCCTATATTCGCCCTGAATGTAGAGTCACGCGGGAATAGGACTGGAGCATTTTTGAGCAGCTGAGCACCAGTCAGGCACTGAGTGGCAGCTGTTTGGTGGCACTAAATCACAACCTGCGATGTGCTGCAGGGGACTCAGTCATAACAGAAGCGACAGCCTTTATGCTCTTAGTTTGTTTGACCTTCGCCTGTCACCGTGGAGTGCAGCGCACTGGAAGGAGAAGCTATTCTTGCTTGTAGATTAATGGCGTATGATTACTGCCTGTAACATTTTTTTTTCTTTTTACAGCCAGCGGAACTTTGAAAAGCTTACCCCGCCATCCATTAAATTAACCGAAGACCTTTAAAATGAAGCAAATCAGAGGGCAAGCTAACAATTAATAGGGCTCTGAGAATAGCATCAGCTGGGCCAACACACACACCCCCATCAGGTTAAAGAGCAGCCGTCTGTTTTAGGATGGAAACTTTGCATATGCGAGAAGAAACAGAAGAAGAAGAAGAAGAAGAAGAAGAAGAAGAAGAAGAAGCACACAAATCCTCTGTTAATGAAAGCCGTTTAATCCGAGCTGCTCAGCAGCCCAGAACAAAACAGCATAATGTTTTTGTTTCGGCTTCTTTTATTTTGTAAAACGGTGCAATGAAAATATCCAACATGCATTCCGACAACAGCCATGGATTGTGGAAGTTGATTGTTTCGAGATTGTCTGCTCACACGCTTAAATTGCACCCTGTTTTTCTTGTTTATCCTCCGGAATCGAGTGCCAAAGGAAAATCCGAAATAAGGCAGATGTGGTTCAATTGAGAGAAAAGTTGGTGGTTAAAGAAAGGAAAAAAAAAATAGCTGCCCGAGTGGTCTGCGGCTCAACAATCAGTGCAGACATTACAGAAAATTAGCGAGAGCAGTGAGCAGAGACAAAGAAGGTGGGTTTAAATGTTCTCAGAGCTGAAACAATAATTGGGCTTTGATTCTTTTTTTTCATACTTACAATTTTCTCTCTCTTTTCGTAGAGAGATTGCCGACACGTCTTCCCTCTTCAGTGCAAAGCCGGCGTGTTTTAATGAGTATTATTTTGCAGCGTGAGGTTTATCGCGTTTTGTCTGGGCATAACAGCATCACTTCCAAACTTGTGTCCAATAATATTTGAGGCTTCAAAGCCACTTTGGACAAAAGACCGCCATTATCTTTTGTCTTCTTTTTGTTTTAACCCCTTAAAGGGAATTGGCAGAAAACAATGGGCACGTCAGACTGAAAGGTCTGCACGGCTTCAGAGGGAATATGTGAATAGAGGTGAGTAGATTTAAGAGAAATAAGAGAAATCTCTTTGAGTGCGCCGCTCAGTTTAAATGGCGACATTCGTTTTTGGCATCTCGCCAGTAAAGTGGCGTTCTTTGCCGTCACTGGTTCTGTGCCGAGTC
This sequence comes from Nelusetta ayraudi, assembly GCF_046127955.1. Classification (NCBI taxonomy): domain Eukaryota; kingdom Metazoa; phylum Chordata; class Actinopteri; order Tetraodontiformes; family Monacanthidae; genus Nelusetta; species Nelusetta ayraudi. Next base: position 3,580,773 of record NW_027466120.1, read on the forward strand.
TCCCTTCTACCTCGGTCGAGCCAACGGGCAAAGATTTCCCCCTCTGTTTTGTAGAGAGATTCATCTGTGCCTTGCGGGACTCAGCCACACGGACCGTGTTTCGCATCGCTGCGTGTCCTGCTGCTGAAGCAGACACAGAACAGACCTTGTTTGCTCTGTATGTATCCACATCGATCCGACGTGGCGGTGTTTTTATTTCCAGGCCACCTCGTGTTGTCGCTAGAGCTGCTCGTAAACACCGTCCGTCGGTGTCAAAGGTTTAGGAGCATCTAGCGGTAAGAAATCGTATTGCAAACAGATTAATATCCACAAGCCATCACCCCGGCCCACCACGTGCAGCGGCTTTCGTTGAAGCTATTGAAAGTTGAGCTGCAATCAGCAACACTTGTCAGTAACCAGGGCACTTCCACATCACTCTGCAAATGTTTTTCTCTCTCTCTCCCTCGCTCTCTCTCTTCAGCAAATCCCATCTGAAAAAAAGGCCCTGATGTCATTCCCTTTCTCCTGGTGTCCCACTTGATTGCATCCTTCCTAGACCAGGTGTGACACCAGGGGAAAGTCACCTCACTACCAGTGGACCTGCTCATTGGCTTGTTTAACACTGAGGCACTTGATGCCCATTTCTGATTTGTTGCCCTTTCCTTTTTTTTTCTGCTTATACCTCTTGATGAGACTGATCTGACATCTATCTGTATTCACACCTACTAAAAGCTGAGTGCAAAGACCAGATTTGGTCGCCAACCCAGAAAAGGAGCATTCCAAACGAAAACTTAACCATATTTTGCAACAGATGGAAGCACATCCAGCTACAGGCCCAAAGCAGCATATCTGAAATGACGGCAGAAGATGGTCAGTGTCGATGGATTCAGAGGGGAATAAATAAAACCAGAAGCATTTTGTGAGCGACTAGAACATAATGCTTGTGAAATTCCTATTATTCTGGAGGTGTTCCAACAACTGCTGCCTTTACAACACTGTTCACAATGATCTCGCAAAGATCTGTTTGTTGTCCCCTTCACGTGTCATTGCGCGTCCCAGAAGCTCGTGAAAAGATGCCGTCTGAAGGGGGGCAGGCGGCTCTCGTACGTCGTGGCAATGCGTGCCGCAGCAAGTGCGTTAGTTAAAGTTTCATGGGAAAGGGATCAGACAAGCAAGCGATACAGCCTCAGCGTGGCGGTGGTGGAGAGAGGGAGGGAGGGAGGGGGTGGGGGGGGGCAGACAGTCATAATGTTTTAAAATCAACAAGCAAACGCAATCACTCGGTTGGAGCTCTTACACGGGCACCATTAAACACAATACACCACTTAGAGAGCAGCTGAGCGCGCTCAGTGGCGTCCTGAGAGGCTGTGGCGGAATCATCGGTTGGAGGATGATGCCGGCGCTCTCGGCGGACGACATTGCTCCATCATGCAGATTGCTGCCCTCTTCCATCTCGAGTGCGCGGAAATCTGTTTGTAAACTGATTCGAAAGCCTCGACCTTTTAAAGACGAAGGGGAGAAACAAAAATCAGCAAATGGAGAAAAAAAAAACAAATGTGCACACACAAAAAACGTAACACCTCCGAGGCGTCTTCCTGTATTTCTTTCAGGAAAATACCTCTTATTTCCATTGAAGGAGATACAACTTCATCTTTTAAAATGAACAAGACAAGACGTGGGCAGGTCATGCACGCAGGGATTTCGCGGAGCTCTTTTTATTAAATCCCAGTATTGTGCCCTCGCCATCCTATCAGCGCCACCTCCTCTTCGCTCATCTCCCTGTCACCTACTCAGATGTAAACACGGCGCCGAGGGGTTCACCCCAGATCCCATCTGAAAGACAAGGCGCCGGTGCGAATTGCTATCAGGCTGCTGCACGTGTGCCCACACTTGGCTCTTCTCTCTTATTTTATTTTATTTATTTATTTATTTTTTTTTTAAGGCCGAGCTTTACGTGTTAGAAAAGAAAGAGACAGGGTGCGATGGAGTTTTGAGGGGTTGGGGGAGCAGCCAGGCGACAAAAGTACGGCGGCGTAACTGCTGTCTCGCTGCTGCCTGGCTGGCTGGCTGGCTGTCGTGGGGAGGCGGGGAGGGGTAGGAGGAGGGGGAGGGGGAGAGGGGAGGGACGGGTCTCTGACCTGTCAGAGAGTGAGGGGCTGGCTCAAAGACTCGGCGTCACCCTTTCAGCTCCAGCAACTTCCCATTTATATTGTAATGCAAATCCACGGCCTGTCCCAGATGGTGCTTTTCCAGCATCGTGGGTGCATAGAAATATGATTATTTATCCAGAGCACTTCTCAAGTCTTTAACGCACCCTCCTCCGTCTGTTTCTATCCCTTCCCTTTTTCCTGGCAGCCGTTTGGAAATGTGCGCCGGCTGATGTGTCTCTCGCCAGCGGTGGCGGCGAGAAAGAGAGAAAGCGGGTGGGGATTGAAGAATAAACGATAATATTTTTTGGAGGGGGAGTTGGAGGGAGGGGGGCGTTTGACACGGAAGTTCCTGAGAGATTACAGGAAAGCAGGAGAGAAACAAACTGAAGTGCACAAGTCAAGGAACAAAAGCAGATAGATCATTTTCCTGACTGTGCATTAGTCTGAGAGGCAGAACTCTCCTGGCTCTAAAGTGCTTTTAATCACCAGCGCTGAGCAAAAATATATTTCTAAAGCCCAGATCAGCATTGAGCATCACCTTCCTAAAAGCACATTAAGACCCCCCCCCGCCCGCCCCCCGCCTGAATAAATTCTCACATCTCTGCCTATATGGAGACATTTTGTTTTTTCTGCATTCACAGCAGAGTTTACAAAAAAATCGTCAGTATCTCAGTTCCGATGAGAGATCTCGTCAAAGCTTCACTTGAGTTACAGCTCAGCGATGTTACGCAACGAGAAAATGTTTTCCTCTGGTCTTCCGGACAGCAAGAGCGGCTGGACGTGGTCAGCGTCGACTGTATTATTTACATTATTTACATAACCACCGAGCCGCCAGCGTTGTCGCTGAGGCTTCCTCCCTCCTTTCGATACCTCTGTCAGCCTGAGAGTGTTACTACTCTTCCAACAGCCAGCGGAAGCGATGAAACAGGGATACAATGAAACTTTAATTTGGAAGCAATGTCTTACAGCAGCTGCGGTATCAAGTATTTATACATAAACAAATACGGAAGTCTTGATAGGCAGCATCATTTCATTTCTGCTGTCGACATCACTTGCTCAAGGATTGCAGTTTCATTTTTGAATATTTCTTCCAGCACTCAAGTCCGCTTAAATGTCATGTTGTGCACATCATCAAAGAGGAAAAGTGCTCTCAGACATGTTTTCCAAAATATCTCCCATTCAAAATTGCAGACACCCCTCACGCAGGCCTAAAAGCCTGCCGTGTTTCCGCGAAGCACTCGCTGTGCACTTTCTATTCATAGCGCCAGTCTGCACAGTGTCAAGGTTAATGGAAACTAAATGATAAATTAACAGGGGACGTGTGTTGTGAATCTGGTTTGAAGACGCAACCGCGGCCTAATAATAGCGCTACAATGCGAACCGTCTCGCACTTAGCCGATACTTGCGGCTTGGCTGCCTTTCGTAATTATTTTTCCCCTCCGACGAAAACCCTCACAGGTCAGTTTTGGGACAGCTTTTAAGAGCCACTTCGCTTTGTTGTCATACGTGACGGGATCGCGTGAGAGCGGCTGCACTAAACATGACGTCTGATAGGGGCCTTGAGTGAGATCCTGAAGGACTGTGCGTGTCAGAGATAAGCGGCGTGTTATATATTTGCATCATCTCTGCACTTTCATCACGAGAACTTCACTGATATGCCATCTGCCAGGGAAACATTTATAGTAGGTGGCTCCTGACACTTCCTTTCAAAGAGTAATTAAATCATAATATAGTGACAGATCCACTCCTCCGACCCGTCATTTCGTTACGTTATACGTTCTGACAGCATTTGTATTTTTAGCCTCACATTCTTGGCTGAGCCTCGGCGGAGAGAGGAATCACAAAAGGTTGGAGGAAAAAACTTGAGTGAAAGGTTTTTGCAGCTACAAGGATAGAAAAACAGATCCTTATGGCAGTTTTTCAAAGCACCTCTTTCCTTAAATGTTTTGCTGCTCCATTGTAAACGTTCAGGTCACCGTGTCACTCGCAAAGCCAAGCAAAATCGTACAATATTTCAACCCCGGGGTGAGTGCGTTTCCCTGTACAAACCGTTACCGTCTCGCGACCGCGGCGCCTGCGCTGATCCCTGCCACATGAATCACTCCACGTTTCACAGGCTCACAGGCTCAGCATATAGGCTACCGAACCAGTGTTTGCACATTTCTAATGCCGCCGACAGGAGACGCAGACAAAGGCGCTCGACTGCAGTCGCCCAAATGTGTCTGAGTAGTTGTTTAAAGACGGTTGGCTGCCCGCGCAGAAAGAGATTTGGCATCAACATGAAGGAGGTGTGAAAGAATGGCAGATAACTCAAATAAGCTCTTGACAGAAACATATTTATTGACAAAAGTTTTTATTTTTTTAGCCATCAAATCAGTAGTGTCCCACCTAGAAGGGAAGAGCATTATGTTAATAAGTTCACTGGCTTAAAGCTGACATCGCAGTGGTTATTAGACTTTCTCTGTCATGCCCCCCTATGGAGGAAGACCGTTTTTCATGCCCGCCGACGCTGACAAATAGGCGGCAAAATGAGCTGTTTTCAACTTTATTGAAACAGCATTAAAAAAACAAATTAACATTCCTCTCACCTGTTTTAGTCATTTCTGTTGTGCAAATAACTTTAAACATTCCTCCCCGACATGATTCTGCCACCCACTTTGAGAGACACTGCCCGAGGTAACGCATATGCAATAAACAATACATTTTAACGCACTATTAAAGTGGGTGGAGCTCTTGGAATGCTACTGGTTGAGCAGGCAGAACATTGCCTGGTTGATGGTGAGTCACCATGCTGAGCTCGTTAGACGGTAAAGAGCTTCAGTCATTTGCTCAACAATACAATGAATCCATTTCATTTGCCCTGGTGTAAAAAGACTGGGAGAATGGTAGCGAGGTGTAAAACAGTGGGCAGCTTTGAGACACTTTAACTCATCCGCTGACGCACTGTACAAGCACAGCAAGCGACACAACGCCGTCAGCGGCAGTTCTGAGGACTTGGAACTTGCGAAAGCAAAGTCGGAGCCGCTGGAAGTCGCTCTGTGCCTGCAGGAGCAATCACACCAAAGTAAAGATCTAAATATATTTAAAACACAGCTCGGCAGGATTGGATGTAATAGTGCTGAGCAAATCAAATCCAGCCCGTCGGGTGAAGTTTCAGAAATTCCCAATTGAATGGGGGGGGTTTTCAGTAACGTCGCCATCAGCCTTACTTCAAGCCTGCAAAGTAGTTGGGTCACTGATTTCAGAGTTCGATTTTGTTTCTAGCAGATCCGTCCTGCAACTCTCCCATCTGAATCAGTTCAGCCAAGCAGAGTGGACGGCACGCTTCAAGGAGAAAAAGGTCAAAGCTACCACTGAGGGCTCGGAGTGATTTTCTATTATGCTGATGTTTTGTTTTTGCTCCAATAAAATTTTAATCACATTTAGGATTTTTTTTTATATCCAAGTTTTTTATTGTTTATACAATTAACTGCTCTACAAAAGCATATTACATTCACTTGAGGGAATAAATTGCTCAGATTTTTCCGTATAAACAATAAATAAACAAAAATGGATTTGTCTGCAATAGATTATTCCTCATATTGAGGACGCCTTGTCCTCAAAGTCAGAATAGCTGGGCTGCACCAGTCCAACACATACCTGATTTTCTGAACAAAGCATCTAGTCAGCACTAGTTAGACTTCCTTCCTGTCTCTGCTACTGCTGCCCACAACCTGAATATCATGCATCATCAAACACTCTGACCACTGTGAAGGCAGCTGTAATTATGCCCAACAAAGAAAACCACTCAAATTTGAGAAACCCAGCCGCCATTCATCCACAAACCTGGCTACAAACTGGTTTCCTTCAAGCTCTTGAGAGAAATGATGTCCTTTTGAAAACTGGTCACGGTGACATTTCCAAGTACGCTTCTAACCGCGTAAACAGTGGATTAAAGCCGCTCGAGTCGGTCACCCATGAACTGCGCGTCATTCACCTCACAGTGAAGTATGGCCGGCGTGTAATTGCGTCGATGCTGTACTTTGGCTTGCAGTTGGTTGATTTTACTAATATGTGCTTTTATTTCTCTCAAGCCTCCTAAATAGAGGAAATGAAAAGCAATCTAACGTTGGATAAATGCGAACGGCTTAATGGAGCTTTCCCCTGTAATTGCTCCACTCAGTCAAGCATTCATTAAGTGCGAGCGAGGCTGGCTACTCTGTGCTTTTTACACGTGAAATACGGGCAACTCTCTCCCCCGGAGCAGCTTTCTTGTCCCCTCCACGAGCTGCACACCACGCACATTACAGGCCAAACCGAAGCCTCTTTGAAGGACATCTTACAAATTCTGGCGGCGCGCTTGCCTGACATCCGCGTGCCTCGCGTCTCACGCACCCAGTGACCTAGGACGACGAAGGCAAACGGACGGTCGCAGCGACTTCAACTCGTCAAAAGTCGGCGCAGCGAACCATTTCGTCACTTCTAAAAGCATGAGCAATCAAGTCCATTTCATCCCCCTTTCCCATAGCTGACTGCAGTATAAAAAGCAGAATAAAACACGGCAGAGAGCATCGGCGAAAAATCATGGGGCTCTCCTGCCAATAGGATTTATTTTATTTATTTATTTATTTTTGGGGGGCGGGGGGGGGATTTTTATCCCCCTTTTTTATTTTAGAACAGAACGTGGGTGTTTTCATTTTTCTAAAACAATTCCTTGTTCCTACACAAGAGGCGAAACGAAAACAAACATCTTTTCGTCAATGATCCAGCCGTCAGGAGACTATTCTGTTAATCATGTTTGGCACTGCTGTCATTCCACTTTTCCTCTCCAAAACAGTTTACCTGCGCAGCAAAAAAAAAAAGAGCAGTGGCTGGCCGCGAGCCTGGACGGTCCCCACGGTTTCATGTTGTTCGCCATCTGCACATGAGGCGAAACCCCGCTGCAGCCGTCCAGTGTGGGGGCGCTGAAAGAGGCGAAGCAGGGAGGTGACCAGAAGGTGAGGTACAGACTGTGTGCAGAGGTGGAAATCAACGCATCCCTGAGCCACAAGACTGACTTGTTTCGGCTGTGGGTTCCCGGCACCTCAACAAGTCCTTTCAGATAAGTCAAAATACAGGTCGGGAGATCTAAAAGTCCAGTGTGTAAAGTTTTGAAGGGATTAAAGGAAACTCGCCTGACAGCCCATGGTGTATGAAAACCAAATTACATTTATTCTAATGTGAGTGTACACTTTCATTAATGTATTTATGGGCAGCGTATTAAGCTTCCACCAATATAAAGATCATAAATCAGCCCAAATTTCACACACTGGACCTTGAACTCCAGAATTCCGCAACAAAGTTTCAAAGGAATGACCAAACTCTACAAAAGGCGGCAGTTTTTCAGTTTGGGTGACAGTTTTAGTATTCATCAGCTTGCATTGTGCTGGCTAATGAGTTGCCTCGCCGACTTTTAAATGTTTTCACAAAGTTTTTTTGTTCTTTTTTTTTTTTGCGATCGGGTCAGGCAGTGTTTTTTCTTCATCAAGCCTCCATAATTGGCCCCCTTGAATAGCCGCAGCCTGGAACGGGATCGTCTGACAGTTTTGTCTGCTCGCGTATCTCCTCTGAGTGGACAGTAAGAAGGAAAATATGGACTCGGGGATAGTGAAGAGATAAAGCCAATGCGGTACGTGTTCAGAAAGCTCGGTATTATTCGCCGCATGGTGATTGGATTTCTTGCAAAGCGCTCCCTCAATGATATTAAAGCACCCATTTTACACCCATGATCTGGTCTTTAATTTTCATCCTGGACTCCAGTGGAGCAGCCTCACTCAATTAATTAGCCATCAATGAAAGGTTGTTGCAGATGTCGAGAAAACAGCATATTTAGCCCTCTGTTTGCAGCTCCCTGCAAAAATGCTCAACTACCCGCTGCAGTCATGCTTCTTTGAATCGTGCATATATCTGTAGGAGAAAAATGAGGCATAGTGAGGCGTACTGGGCGGCAAAAACAAGGACATGGTCCAAGTGAGATGGCCTGGGAAGTTGGGTCATTGAACCGCTTGACTCAACATAACTTCAATTTGAACTAAAGGAGAGGAACAAAAAGCAGACATTTTACGAGAGCAAGTACTGTATGTACTGTGGAATAAGAAGAAAATCAACCAGGAAAAAAACACAAAGGCAGCAAAAAGTATAAAGTTTGTGGGTTTTTTTATACATCTATTTTCACATAAAGGACAAAAGGGTTGGACAGCGGGAACAGAAGCTAGACTGGACTGCTGTGCAGAGTTACGGTTTCTAAACTCTAACTGGACAACAGCTGTAAAAGCTACGAAATGGGAGGAAATCAAATTCTCCTATTACGTGAGAAAACAGAAATACTGTATGTTAACATTAAGGGGCAAAGAGGCGGCCTGGCTTCAGAGGAGAAAATAAACGAAGCATCAGAGCGAAAAGAAAAACAAACCTTAATCACACCTGCAGCTTTTTTTTTCTTTTTTTTTTACCACGGCCGCCTCCTTATTTTTGGATCACCGCTCTCTGAAAGCGCCACCACGCACCGAGGGCTCGCGCTCTCCGCTCAATAACGGGAAGTGCAGCACCGCCATCTACAGGCCGGAGGCGCACTAGCAGCCCTGTCAGGGGGGGGCGCAGCAGTCGTCTGCCTTTGACACGGCGCCTCCTCACGTTGTAGACACACATAACATGCTTTCAAACGCCGCTTTCAGAATCAATTACTCACAAACCGCAGGTCACACAGCAGTTCATTACTGTTCATTACCAGGCAGCGTTCAAATGGGGAGGGACCGTCACGTGGGGAGGGGGAGGTGGAGCTGAGCTGCCACAAAGGCAAAAACACCCAGATCAAGTACGACATTTAATGACGCCATTAAAAGCATGAGAAGCGGACGAGTACAAACAAATGCGTCAAAGCAGATTAAAGCCAGTAGTGCTGAGATGACACAGAGGGAGGCGTAACAAACGATGATGATGACGATGATGATGACGACGACGAAGGTACCCCGTTAACCTGACTCGCACCCGCTTTGTCTCACCGAGATCTACGGCTGCATTCCCGGCGATGACATTTTAGCATCACGGCCTCTTTAAAACCACAGACCAAACACAGAGAGATTCCCCCCCCCCCCCCCCCCCCCCCCCCCACGCCGCCTCACACACGCTTCACTTCTCCCTTCACCTGAGAGAAAAGTCGCAGCGGTTAAAGCCTCAGCAGCAGCTAATTGGCTCACACTTGACACATCTTCCCCTCACTTTCACAACTTCTACCCCAGCAAACCAGACTTAAAGAAAACAAAAAGTTTACTTTCCCCACCCCTTCATAACATTAGGATGTCTCCATCTTGAAACAGTCGCAGTGTGGCAAAAAATTTGATGAGGAGCGCAAAGAAAGCAACCGACACAGCAGAAGAAACTGAAAAAATAAGTCATTAGCTGATAAGAGATCATCGGTGCAAAAGTTTTTCCAGAGTTTCTGAAACTCTTGCAGCATTTCAGCAGGCATGCGCAACCGTGGGGGAGTTCGTTTTTCAAAAACATTCCGACCCAACCGCCACTTTGTTGCGATTTGTAGCGTAACTTGTGGTTCGGTCCCTGTTTTGACAGTCAACACATGAACGCTGCGGGCGCAAGTCGTTAAAATCCCACACAAGGCATCACAAGCAGCACACTAATTAATAGAAATATTGACTGGTGTTGAAAATTAGCATATATGCTAAAAACACTAAAGCAAAGTATCTGATCTGTCCACCGCGACAGCGATGTCCATATCAAATAAAAATAGACATAATTTACTTTAAATGTATTCTGTCACTTATTTTAGGCTGTGGAACACCTGTTCTCATAATTGCCTATTATACTCTGTAAGATATTTGCGTATTTCTGGCCTTTTTGTTGTTCAAACAGCTGTTTGGAATGATCAGTGAGAGAGAGCCGACATATAAATCAACACTAAATTGTGTGAATTGTATTAGAAACTGTGGATTAAGCTTCGAAATTCACCCTTAATCTTTATCAAAGGCTGTTACTCGGATATTCTCCACAGCTCCCTACCTACATGTGAGAAGATACCCGGTCTGTCTATTGTCACTAATCACACAATGAATAGACAAATGCCTCGAGCACATTGCGCTTCCAAAGCCCCATTCTGCTGCTGACCTGCTGGCTGAGAAGATTTATTGTCTATCTGATGTTATTATTGAACTTTTCCATCACATTTATGGGCACAAAGGCTCCACTTTGCGACTCCAATGGGTCCCCTCACTCTTCTGTCACATTTGACGGAGTGAACTCTAAAAATAGAGAGTCGTGAAAACCTCGGGGCTGCTCTTAATAATGACCTGCAATTTGTTCTCATTATGTCCAATCATGCGCGGCATCGCCCGGATCAGATGTCATACTTCCAATTATCAATTTCGTTACTCGGCTTGTCATCTCATGGAAGCGATTATGTGGGGCTCGATTGACAAAAAATGCATAAGATCACTGCTGTGGGAATCAAAGGTGGGAGTATGAGGAGGAGGAAATTCTCGTAAATCATTCAAATCAAAACAATTCAACGTCCTTTGCTGGTCGGTCAATACTAGCGTCGTTCGTTCTCTACATCTCCTGCAGACGGATCCTTTAGCTCTTCTAGATATATTTAACAGTCATCCTGGTCTGAAAAGGTCACAGTCTGGTCAGGCGAATGCCACTGTAATAGACTTTGTGTCTCAGCTCTTTCCTCTTACTATAGAAACAAAACTGCCCAGCACAGAGCTCTTTGCTCTCAAAGGTGATACAGAGAGCATTTATACCTCCCAGCCAGTAGGGGTCACACTGATTCCTCCCTCACTGTTCTATTCCACTGATTATCTGATTGCGTCACTAATGACATTGGTGGTATTTTGTTCTCTCGGTTGCTCATCTCCATAAAATATTTTATTAAACTATAATATAAATGCATCCATCGCGAATGCTAATGTGATATAACTGTGATGATCTACACACATATATACATATATATGTACATGTATATATACGTACATGTATATATATATATATATATATATATATATATATATATATATATACACACACACACATATGTTACACATATATGTACATATACATTACATATATACATATACATACAAATATATAAATATACAAATATATTTACATTTTAATGTCAAGAATTTTGTCACCACGCCAACATGTGGCAGTGCTTTAATGATTTTTTTCATTCAACAGTGCGCAATGCTTCATGATAGTGGCATTTGAAAAATATCTGCAGACGCGTCCGTGGCCACGCTAGAGAAAATGGTCCCAGTGGAGGCTGTTGACAGGACGGCCAGACACTAGAGGTACCCGGTAACAAATGGCTGCAATAATTTAGGTGCATACTGAATCACTGTGTTGCGCAGCAGCCTGGTTTTCCATCCCAGCCCAAAACCGAGACAGAACTGAGGAACATAACTGAGGCCAAACATCTTCCCGGGGTATATAAAGCATTTCTGCGTTGTCCCACGGACGTCAATAAATATCACAGGACCATAATGTATTCTTGACGTACTTTCTATGAGAAAAAAAGCAGACAGATAGACAGATATACAGATAGAACTACTGCAACTTGTCCAAGTTAAACACTTAACAAATAAAAACAGCACATTTTGGAAAGTTCAGTCATTCCGAATGGTCCCAGAAGTAAACCCAATTTCATAAAGGTAGTTATGAAGAAAAAAAAAACTGTCATGCTGCCAGACCCATTCAAGGGTAGAGCGTAAACAAAAGAAAAACATGAATAGGCTCTTCCGCTCCAAGTCATAAATCATGCAGCAGACAATGACAGCGTCAAAATGCAGAATTGTTTTGGAGAACACGGCTAGTTTGATCACGGCTTTGAAGCGAGCGTGAAAGCCCATTTCCTTCCTCACTCGCACCACGCAGAGTTAAGAAAAATAACGGAGAAGGAGCGACGAGAGAAAGTTGGCTGCCAAGTGGCGGCTCCCCCGGCATCTTTTCCAGCACACAGCCAAGACGGCCATATTGTGTCTCTAAACAAATCGAACGGTTGGCGCTGTGACAAGGCTGCCTCCGTGGCGTTCAGATTCACCGAGTCAGCACGACCGAGCTCCCCTCATTCCCAGGTCACCGCATGCAGCAGCCAGCAGGGGCCCTCACTTGTGTTTACCCAACTGCTGGACGCCAAACGCGCCATTAGTCTTTTGGCTGCAAAATGAAGAAACAACAAAGGCACATTGATTCGCGCCCAAGTTTTACAACTAAATGCAAATCTTCAACAAGAACTTACTTTGCAACTAAACGCCGCTGATTTTTTGATTCAAGAAATGTTGCAGGGGTTTTCGTTTTGTTGTGGGGTTTTTTTTTTTGTTCATGTTGCATCTCCCTGTTAGAGAGCAGAACATATTTGTCTGCAATAATGTTTTAGAAACATTCATTCATTCATTTTTATGTTTTACTTCACCCATTCTTACAATGAACAACCTGCTTCCATTACTGGATTTGTTTGAACAGAAAAATCCCAAAAAGCAGAAGGTGTAATTAGCTAGACAGCGCTAAATCCTTACTCACTCAATTTATGTTCACATAAAAGTAAAAGCCTTTAAATTTCTCCAAAAACGAAAAAAACATTTATTCAGCTAAACCTAAAGATGAAACCTTTCGCTTTATGGCTTGGAAATAGAGCCATAGCTGTGTACCGTACTGCTAGGGCATAGTCAGGCTCATATTGAACGGCTGTGTACACAAAACTTAATATAATAATTTAAAAAAAATAATAATAATAAAAAAAAAAGATGTTTCTTCTATTTATTCTGAGTTAAAAGCGGAGGCGGAGGTGTCCAGGAAGCTTTAGAGCCCAGACACCTGCAGTCTCTCCAGCGATAGATGCACACTTTTATCTTACAAAAGGGCTACAGAGTGTCAGAGTGTCCATCGTTGTGACACACACCTCCACAGCCTACATCAACCCACTAAATACATACCAACACGTGCGCTGGCAGAAAAGGGATCTGACATGCTCAGGCTCACACATCCATTGCCGACTCCTCCACAATAGCCCTGTACTGGCAAATAAATGGAATTAGTGTTAGAGCTGTAAAACCTGTCACGTGTCTGGGTTCGGGGGGGCTGAGGAGGAAGGAATATGTTTAATGGGCGACAAAAGAATCGATGGAAGCAAAGCGAGAAAGTGGAGTGGGAGCGAGATTAGCCACATTTCTGCTGTGTACTCACTGATGCAGGCAGGCTAATTGCTCGGAGACCAACACGAGGCGCTGGGATGGGGAGCGCTGGCAGCTCTGATCGATTGTTAGAAGTTCTGATGATGTGCGTGGGGATGGGGTCTCGGTGCGCGCGTAGCCCCGCTGGGACGAGCCAGCCGATCAGATGAGCGGCGCGCGCGCGCACATGCACACACATTCCAGGATGATGCTGAAGCCGTGATTCTTTTAAACTAAAATATCACAATCTAGTCTTCAAGCGAAACAAGAAAAAAGCCTGCGCTTGAGATCTTACTTTTGTCAAGGTGTGGGAAAAATGTCTTTTACTGTACTTGATTCATTCAGTGGTTTTTTTTTTAATTATTACTATTATTCCAACGACAGCGGATCAAATGTATTAAGAAAAGAAAGGGGGGCGGGGGGAAAGCTGCTTCTAGTGACAAATCCACAGAGTATAGCAGCAGAACGCCTCAGCTCTCGACGCTTCTGTGCTTCTCTCGACTCACCGCTTTGGTATCCTGGCATTTGCTTTTAATTCTTCACTCGCGGTGAGGTGAATTTCAGCACTTTGTGTAAGTTGCTGCTAAAAAAAAAAAAAGGAGGTTGGGAGGGGGGTAAAAGTGACCTCACACTGCCTGCGTAAAAACCAGCACCAGCAGATGACCGGTTACAATAAGAATCAAGCATCTAAAGAACGCTGACCATTTACCAATCACGACACACAATCCGACTGAGACTGATGACAGAGGAAAGACTGGTAGACGGTAAATGTAGTTAGACTGCAAAGGAAATGTTGCATAACAATGGCTTCAACATTAAAGAAAATGTTCTCTCAGCGTGCGCACTCCATCAGACGGGACGCTCAACACAGAGGGATTATGCAGCAGCGATTATTTGGATAATGATGTCAGTTGAACTGGTTGTATGTCAGTGGGAAGTGGAAAACACGAGCTGTCAGTGTCATTTGTTAACCAGAGAAACAGCAGAGCAGGAGGAGGGGAGGGACACACACACACACACACACACACACACACACACACACACACACTATTTACACCAACACAATGAGCAATGAGAATTAGACATAAAAGATTCCACTTGTCATCCTCTGCCACCTAATTCCATTTCACACACACAGATCAGTTGTATCTGTGGCAGCCCCGTCCTCATTTAAAACCATTAATGACTTTCCAGTAGAGAACTCACCAGAATGGATGTGATTATTTTTGCCCCGTTTTGTGTGCGTGCGTGTGTCTGCGCGCGCTTCGGTGTCCAATTTATTTGCTCACATATCATTCTGAAGTAAGTGTTTAATTATTGTGTTGTTTGAGCCGCGCTTGCAGCCGCTCTGTCAACATGGGCGCTGGGGATGAGCGACGGATGGCTCAGGAAGCTCTTATTGATATTGTTGCACGCTCTAATTGTAATTCATCACTGCTGCACCTCAGCCCCCCGAACCCCACCCCACCCCTCATCACCCCCGACCATCAGCGGTGGCGGTGAGAGGGTGTGGAGGAGGAGGAGGAGGCAGGGGGCAACCACAGCTGGGCAAACACAGGAGGGCCAGTGTGTCGCTGCCTCCAAGTGGCAAACGGGGGAGCTGCACTGCTTTTGCGGAGGGTTTTTTCTGCTGCACCCACCAACCCGAACCCCTCCCCCGCCCACCCTCTCCCGTCGGCCCCTGAGCTCATTGTGACTCCGTGAGTTATAGGATGATTCAGGGGGAGGAGGAGAGCACTTCTCTCTGCCAGGAGAAGCTTTTAAAAAAAAAAAAAAAAAAAAAAAAAAAAAGGGGAAAAAAGAGCACATTCGTCTGAGGCATTGGCCCGTATTCATCAAAACTATTACAGATAAAGAAGGCTCTAAAGAGACCATTTAGGAGACAAAGGGCTCTTTGCGAGTCGGTGCCGCTGTGCAGTCAATGAAAACTGCGTGAAAGGGGAAGTTTAAGGGGTTGGCTTCCCGTGCTCACATTTGGCTGGAGTAACTCTCCAGAAGCAGGGCCTTAAATATCGTGGACGCACAAATGGAATTGCTTTATGAAAGAGACAAGGGTAATAAACTATTCCACTGTGGGCCGTACTGTTTTGGTTGACTTGTAACATTGTGGATTTGTATTTTATCTTTCCTTAGTGCAATGCACAGGATTTCTAATGTTATATTTTCAGTCAGTGGTTGCCGTTTTGTTTTTGTCTTACTTAGTCTGAATTGTTGCAGAGCCAGGGGGGGTAAAAAGACACGTAACTACAGCCAGGATTGGACGTGACAGACACGGGATGGCATGAACAACAATGACAACAACAGTGACCTCAGCACAGAAGCAAAAACAACAACAACAACATCAACAGTGGTTCCATTTAGAACCAGAAGACGGCTGCTCCAAAGGATTTTCTAGGCTCCTATAAAGGGCTTCTCTCAACATCGCTGGAACTTAATAATGAAGTAAAATGATTTGATTGGTTTAAGATGCTATTGCTCAAATGAAATGGGCGTTCCTCAACCTGGGTGTTTTGCACAATGAAGGAATAAGTTTGTTTCTAAAACTCGAGTGGCAGAAAGCTACAGAGGTAGGAATCCACTCTTAGACACTGCAGAGCATTTGTGTTTGAAGAAAAAGCAGAATATATTTCATATCCAAATGTCAGAGCTTCTCCCTCAAAAACATTGTTTTTGCATTTCAAATGTGAAACTCTTTTGGCAGATAGTTTCCAGTGTTGACGCAGAGTGAAGCGGGTCTCTTCTGTATCAGATCATCCCTCCGTGCCGGAGTCCATTTTAGCCTCTGTGTATTCTAGTTTTTCCAAACCTCAATATTCAACGTTTTAACGTCTGCGTTAAAAAATTTCAAGGCACTGTGTTGTAATCCATCCACGTAAACCAATTGTGTCCCAGTTTTGTGCCATGTTTTGCGTTTTATGCGGCACTCAGGCAGCTCATTCCAGAAACATTGCTCTGAAAATGGATATTCAAATGGATTATTTTTCAGTGCACATTTAACTTGGAAATGATGCTACAAATGCTGATTTGACAGATATCGATCATTAAATCAGATCATGGCATCAAGGCCAGTCAATGAGGGAAGGATGTGACGTGATGTGGTGACGCCTGGTGATGACACACTAAAAGTAAAAAGTAACTCCCTTCCCCCACGCCTCCAACTCTTGATGATGGCAATCAACCTTGTTTCGATAATGATTATAGTATAAAGCAGGCGCGTAGCAAAGAAGGTGTTCCGTCTCATGTTAAATCAAATCAAAATACTGCTAGTATTCGCCTCAATGCTGCTACTGCGGGCACAGTACACTCCTGAATTATCAAAGCGACCACATTTCTCATGAAGCCTGAATCATATTCTGTTAAGATGTAGGAACAAGCATTAGAACAAAAGGGCAAGTGGAAAAACTTGGCTTGAAAAATGGGTAATGCTGAGAAAAGATTGCGTTGTAACGGCATGACTTGCACTACTGCAGTTATGATATTTTTTGCATTACAGCGACATTTGTATGTAAAGATCCTTTTGTGTCCCATCCACATTGTCAGGTTTATCACCCCGTCTGTTGCGTTTTATTCTGCTGCAATTTCAAACGTGCGAAAGTTCAGACAAAACATAATTTACAGCTGGAAGGAGAACTGAGTGTTTTGTAGGAGGCTGCAGAATATTCCATCTGAGCTTCATGGAGGGTTTGATTTTGTTTCCTGCGTCATATTGGAAATGTGAAGCTCCTCCGGTTGCAGGCTAGGAGGCACATTGAAGTCATTTTGCGGTTTGTATTATGAGAGCAC
The DNA here is from genome assembly GCF_046127955.1 of Nelusetta ayraudi. NCBI lineage: Eukaryota > Metazoa > Chordata > Actinopteri > Tetraodontiformes > Monacanthidae > Nelusetta > Nelusetta ayraudi. The sequence goes on from NW_027466120.1 coordinate 3,597,889, forward strand.
AGAAACAAACCCCGACGTGCGGTCGGGTGGGGGAGGTGTTTGCCTCACCTGCCTCATGAGGAGTACAACATGAACCTAAATGATCAAATAAAATTATTTTCAGTTTTAGTTCTCTAGTCTGTGCTTGATATCGTTTTTCTGTTTGAGTCCAATAATGTTCATGATTTCATGGACAAAATTGCTGAATTTACCCATTTCCTGTTTAAATGTAAGTGTGTCTTACATGTGGGTGGTGAGTCAGTGCCTCGCTGCTCTTCCAAGTTCTTTATTTGTGCCATTGTCTAAAGACGAATAGGAAAAATAAAGATGAGGACCCTGACGCCTCATCAGTCAGCCCTGCACTTCGAAAATTGTGGACTGATGTTCTGATTTCTACAAAATAAAAATTCAAGATCAGATCCTGATCGATTCCTTTTTGATTGAAACATTGGTAAATGCTACCCTCTAGTGGCCAAATGTTTTACATGAGTCCGTCTAAGAAAGATGTTGCCACCTGCAGAGGGCATACTTGTCATAGTTATTACTCCATCATTTTTCCCTTTCCTTTTGCAATTCAATATATCCGACGTGAAATGTAAGTGTTAATGTCCTTTATATGACCTTACTTGTGACAGTCAAAATTCAAAAAAATCTGCATCAAACTTTGAGTATGAAATGAGAGAGAGAGAAAGCTAAATCAATCTCGACTTCCACGCCCGAGCGGTTAGAGCAGATGACATTTCATAACCAATCACCACTCTGTTCTTTTGTCCAATCCCTTTTATATTTAGTCTACTGTACCAGCAGATCAGCAAATGGATGGAATTGTACGCTTGGGGATATTCATTTTTTATTTTGTCTGTAATTTCTCCTCCAAAAGTGATGTCAGGTTGGACAAACGGCAAACGAGGCCGCCACAGACAAAAAGGTTTGACTTTGAATTTAACAGCAGAGTTTTTGTACATTACTGTAAATGATGGTATAAATTAATTTGTTATTTACTATATGGCTCAAGCAGATTTAACTAGTTTTCAAGGTCTAAGATTTTTCAGTGCGACACTCCAAACATTACAAATTTGATTTGTCAGCCTTTAAATTGAATACAAGCTGTTGTGACAGCAATTTCACGAGAAGAAAACTAAAGATACTTTTTTTTCCATCAAAAAAAAAACACTTCCCTGTATCTCTGTCCCCTTTCCATCACATATTTAATTAAGACAAAAAAGAAAAACTGCAAAGGCATTTTCCTCTGGATTTAATTAAAACAATACTGCAGTGAACACACATCGAATCTGACTACAAACTGTTTTTACAAGGAAGCAGCAACACCCCGACTCCAAACAGTACAAATCCTCTGGGAAGGGCTGTGGGAAGTTCACGTGAGACCGGCTACATACCTTTTATGTGCTACATCCAAGTATAAGTCACTCACATACAATCATTCGGAAGAGCGCACAGAGAAGTTGGTCTCACTCCTCTGTGCGAAGTAGTAAAAGTATTTATGAAATTCACTGAGCTAAGAAGCCACACATCTCATGTGCTTTAAGTTCTTTAAGGCTTTCTGATACAAAAGTTTCATGACATCATCTAGCTGTGGTGTTAAAAGGCTGTGTATCGTCTAAAGCAGGAGCGGAGGCTGTTCACATACATTCATATTAACCTGTCTTTAGGAAACACTACACCAAGAAAACTGTAAATTTAAAGCCAAAACGGTGTCACACCTTTTCATGGCACTCGTGCGTTTCACATTGTGCGCTGTACATTCTCTGAAGCATGCACTGCACTTTGGCTTACATGCAGGGAAAAAGAGAAGAATCATTGAAATAATGTAAACGAGAACTTAAGAAAAACAAAAAGATATCTCTCACATGCTGACTTCAACTTCCACAACAGACAACTTATCAATCTGACAGAGTCAGTGTCATTTGACATGCATTAAAAGGGTTGTGGAGCAAAATACGGAGTCACTGGGATGAGAAGAAAAGAAAAAACTCAATACTGTTCTGTTTGTGCAAACAGAGCACTTCACACTGACTTCCTCCTCAATCGAGGGAAGTCCTGGAAGCTGTGCCCGGGCGAGAGTGTGCTGCCTGGGGAAGACGGGCCGGTGTTAGCCCTGGAACCTGGCGAGCAACGCTCCACCCTGTAGGAGACCGAGTTGTAGTACACAGTATTGATGTGACAGCCGCGGTGGCCTCTGCGGGACATCAGGGGACTGTCACAAATCCCCAGGCGGTAGCACACGCAGGAGCAGAGGGAGCTGAGGCTTGACGCCGGCCTGCGTCTGCCTGTCTCGACGTGGACGTGCAGGCCGTGCGCACAGGGGCTCCGTTGTCCGCTCTGATCCTCTGCCGGGGAGGCGATGAGATTGGTGCGGCTCGTCCCCTCCTCTATTGGGAGGAAGAGAGCGCTGTGGCTTCGACTGTGCGCCCCAATGTTCTTCCTCCCTTGTCCGTCGCCTTCACCTCGTGGACTCAGCGCTCCGTCCAAAAGGCCTCGGTCCCTCTTGAGCGACGCCCTCTCTTGGGCATCTCTCCTCTCATCCTCCGTGTTCATGGTGAGGAAGCGAAGCACCACCAAGTTCAGGAAAGCGCCGATAACGGTCAGGCCCACCAGGATGTACATGAAGCTGAACGCCACGTAGGGCGTCTTTTCTTGCAGGTCCTCCTTTTTCTGCAGGGCCACAAAGTCCCCGAAGCCAATGGTGGTGAGCGTGATGAAGCAGTAGTAGTAAGCATGGAAGAAGGTCCAACCCTCGAAGTGTGAGAAGGCAGCGGCGCCGACGCACAGCGTTCCGATGCAGGACAGGAAGCCCACCAGCACCATGTTCTCCATGGAGACCTCAGCGTGTCGGAAGCCCAGGCACTTCTTAATCTTGTGGAGGAGGAAGCGGACAAATGTGTTCATCCTCTCGCCCAGGCTCTGGAACATGACCAGAGTGAGAGGTATGCCGAGCACAGCATAGAACATGCAGAAGACCTTCCCTGCGTCTGTGCCTGGGGCAGCATGTCCATAACCTTCATCCAAAGAGAGAGGAAATCAGAGGAACACTGCTTGGGTGATACAACCCCAACCACTTCACTTGAAAAAAATACAACAACAAAAAACTCAAACATTTACCATAAGACAAATGTTTGCAGTTATTCAAGAAAAAGCTCCACTCAAAATCGCAACAACACAATAAAGACAAGCCGTCACTTCCAAAGATGCGACACACTAACTTACCAATGGTGGTGATGACTGTTATGGCAAAGTAAAACGAGCCTGCGAATTTCCACTGTCTCCCGGCGCGATGGGGCTCCGCTTGCAGCACCACTCGCTCGATTTCGCGGTAGTCGTCCTCGGAGAAGCGGTACTTCTTCTTCATGTCGCTGCGCTTCTGCTCCAAGACGCGCCTGCGGGAGCTCTCCGACTCGGACTCGAGCGCGTCGAACACCGCGGCGCCCACCAGCAAGTAGGAGAACATGCAGAGGATGAGCGACAGGGTCCGGACGTTTTGCTTCTTCATCGTCGGTGTCGCCGTGTGTGCGTGCGTGCGTGCGCGCGTGCGTGCGTGTGCGGGGTCGAGAGCCGGCGGAGGCAGATCGGCGGCAGCTCACGGGTGACACCGCTACCGCTGCTGCTGCTCTCCAGCGTAGACACCCCACATCGGCGTTGCAGCCTGTTGCGTGAAAACGTAGTGCCGGCGAGAGACGGCAGGGAAATCAATCCGGGCAAGATGGTGCGTCGTGCCGCCCGCAGGTCTCCGCTTTAACACAAAGAAATACATACCTCGCTGGGAGAAAAGCGATCCCTCAACACGTTCATCTGTTTAAGAAAGTGGCTCGCGTGTTCGCATGCGCAAACAGGTCTTCTGTTTAAAAAAGGGGAAAAAAAGAAAAGGAAAAAAAACGGCGCTCTGTAACGTAGCCTGATGTGTGTTTAAGGTCCGTGGTAAGCTCCGGTATCTCAGCGCCGTGCAACAAGTGAGCTTCCGACGTGGGCGGGGTTGGGGGAGGTCAGGACCATGGACAGCAACCAGCAGGATCTCCTACCGCAGCAACAATGTCTAGTGTTTTGTTCTTTGCAGTACCCTGGCCTTTTTATTTTTATTTTTATTTATATATATATATATATATATATATATATATATATATATATATTGAAAAATATATGTATTTTATTGTTTCACTGACTTGTAACAGGGAGCTTGGCGCACTCCTGCCCTTGGCACAGGACACCCGGCTTGACTGGTTTTATAGGACTATATAACTTTGCCTCCCAAGAACAAGACTCGCCGTTCCCTTTATGCCCACTGCTCATTCTTGGCTCCTCTTTCAATGTCTGCTTGGGTTTATTCTGTACGTCTCCCATTAGAATGCCTGAATCCTAACAAATGACATTGAAACTATAATTTTAACTGCACATTGCCGCTTTGATTAAACACCGGGGGCATTCAGCACTTAGAGAGAGGAGGTGGGTGGGTGGAAGAGATTATGATTGGGAGTTCATCCTGGAGCTGAATATGATGAAACCCAGGTGAAAGGACTGTCATGATGCATTATTAGGTAAAGCAATCATGCTCAGGGTCATCACTGCTTTAGGTGGAGAAGAATGTATGTAGGGTAATTCTCTGAAGATGGGTAATAAAGTGATCCAGTGAAAGTGAAGAAATTTACTAATTATTGAATAAAACAGTGCTGTATGATTTAAACCTTAGGTCATCCAAATAATACAATTACTTTAAATACTTAAATATTTAAGTATATGAAGTTTTACTGATTTCAAGTAATGACTCAACTGTAAGATGTGAAATGAACTAATGCTTTATGGGACTTGTAGATAGACAGCGACAAAAAAAAATGGAACTATTTGAACATTTGATTTTTTTTTGTTTTGTTTTGTTTTGTTTTGTTTAAATTAGCCATAGAGGATTAAGTTTCAAAATAAAATAGTGCACGTCTGTTTTCAGTTCAGTTTCAAACATGGTCTCAAGGATGGCAAAACCAGAAAAGCTCACACTGGGATTATCACTGGTTGCACAAGTGCAATGATCTATACACTTGTTGGATAAATGATGCAATTTGTTAATCAAAAACATCATCATTTAGGATTCAAAATTTGAGAGAAAGAGAGTACCATGTTAAGCGCATGATCTCAGTGTTTGAGTAGGTATTGAAAGCACCAACAGTGGGCTGCAGGTGGATGACGGTGTTCTTTTGTTCCTCTCAAACGGAGCAACCAGTCCTCAGCAGCCCTGGCTCAGTGTTAAGTGGCTAAAATCAGCACACTTTGCATCCCTGTTGTGATTCAAACCAGCCCTCCATAAATCAATTACATCTCAGCTGATAAGAGAGGTACCTGTCGCACCAGCAGATGCCCATCAGCCCACACAGCTCCGACCCTTTTCAAAGCCCAAGGACCTGAAACAAAGTTAGGAGGCCCATCAATCCCACCAGGCCTGGGCTTCAAGATAAGTATTTGGACTTAAAGAGATGCCTTGCAGATTTAGTTTAGCACCTTGTCTTTCTCTGCTCCCTCTGGTAGAATTAAATTACCACAAACACACACATTGGCACCAATGCCGACATGAAATAATCCAAATTATGCAGCACTGGTTTTTGCCTGTTTCATTTTTATTTGCATTTCAGTCTGGCTTTTCACTCTCCATGCACATATTTCATATCTATGTGAGGCATTAGTCTTTTCTTCCTCTGGTTGATAATTCTTTTTGGGTGCAACTGTCAAAAACGCATGTTTGCCCTTCTTGGTCATCCCATCTCATAAAAAAGAACACAGTATCTATGGTGATGCTGAAATTATGCAGATGGGATGAAACCATTTCAAAGATGCACATGGTGTCATCCAGAGAAAAAAACGGATTTGTGTTGTAGGACACTTTTTTTCATTTCACTAAATAAATCCCATCTGCCATTTCACCATTCTGGATTGATTAAAAGAAACATGCATATTCAACAAGATTAACAAGGGTGACTCGCTTGCAGTAACAACAACAATTATAATATAAAATATATATATATTGTAATGTTAAGAAATTGTTTGCATGAAAACGGAAATGTTCTTGCAACTCAAGCTTTTGATTTTTTAAATTTTTCAATAGCATTTCTTTTTTTTATCAAACAAGAGAGTTTAGTTTGATTTGACTTGACATGTCACAGGAGTTAGGTGTGAATGTTGCCATGTTTGCCAGCTTACTTGGACACAAGTCAAATGTATATAACCTCAAGTCTTTCTTAAGTGGCTATGAATGTTGGTATACAAAAATCAGTCAGACAAAAAAAAATGAAAGAGATGATTCTTACAGTAAAGCCATATAAATAGTCACATTTTCAAAATAGAAAGTTTGAATATCTATATATGCGCCTTTATTATAGGTCTGTTCTCAATGCGTGTCTGTGTATGTCTGCGTGCCTGAGAGTGTAGTGAGTGATTCAAGTTTGTATCCATCGTGTGGACCAGCACTTTGTTAAACACATTGAGCACACATGCACTTTTTTATGATCCAAGGATCTTCCTTTTTTATTTTAGACAAACACTTCATCCCTCTGTTATTTTCTTTCTTCGTAAACATTTTCTCCATATTTTACCATTTTAAGACTGCTTGACATATAAGTTAAGAAAAAACTGTTTGCACCAATTATCAATTTCGCTGTTATAGCATTAAAGATAACCTCAACTGCTCAGAAGCTTTATATAGCTGGACTGGGATGCATTATGAGATCCAAGAAAATGCCACATGACAACAACCAAGAGATGAGGGTCATTGATACTGGTCTTTCAAATGAGAGACCATTGCATATTCCCTGGACTGGACCCTTCAATCAAAGATTAAATTCAAATACACTATTTTTTTTATAAGAATAATAATAATAAAAAAAAAAAAAAGGTTTTGTTCCATACATTTTTGATTTACATAGAATAAGGTAGAAAGGAATAAAGCAGAGGCGCTAAATAGCAGCAGCAAATGCCGAATGCCTGCAGAGCCCTTTGGTTTCCACAGTAACTAAACCAAAAATAGAAACCCACACCAGCGGCCATTCAACACTGAATCCCCTGTGATAATACACAATTCTATTTATACTTTCTAATGATGAAATGCTCCCATGGAAAGATGCATCTGTCCAATTACTGGAAGGAGCTACAATCAGGGTCCAATTATGTATTCACACTTGACTCCTTTGTGCTATTGGACCTTAAGAAAGCCGAATCCAAGTTGCTGATCCTATTGAAGATATCGTACACTGTAATGAGATCTCAGACTCTTCTACTTAAGATGGACTGCATTTGAACTGTGGGTTTGTGTGTGAATGTCTGCAGGGTTTGTAAAGGTCGTTTCATAAAACTGCTGCCTTATATATTATTAATAAGGTGCTTTGTTGGATCTGCTTTAAGAAAATGTAAGCAGCTTCCAGGCATGGTGCTCATTCTTGTTGACATATGTAAATTAAGTAGTCCCGACAGTGATCTGTTTACAAATTTAGCTCATTCCTTCCTCCCCAGACAACCGGTATTGATCACACGTAGCAAGGAATTTTTACGAGATGCAACAATATTTTAGCAACCACAACATAGATTTCAACAGTTGATAGCAATAGGCCGTCAAGATTCAAGAAGCACTTCATCATTAATGATCTCAGTCTGTCACATTTAGTAATCAAATCGTTGTTACTCTGACATTTAACAAGAAATAGGAAGCGTGATCAAATATGTTGACCAATTTATCTTCAAAGAGCAAATATTCACAGTAAATGAATGAATATCAGCAATGATGTAGCAGTGATATCTCTATTTAAAATATAGACGCATCACTTTTGTTTAGATTAAAGGAGATACTTTATTGATCTCTGGGAGAAATTCCCAATCATGTTTTATAGCCTCACATGAACCTTACTGCTGTTTGATTATTATGAAAATGTTCCAGCAACGTTATTTGTGGCGACGTTACGAATAACCTACATCCACACAATTTATCTGTTATAGTGGCTTTAAAAAAAATAAAATAAAAATAAATAAAAATAATAAATTAAATAAAAATCGTGTTTGTATTTAATGTGGTGAATGCGTTGTTGATTTGTGGTCATGAGGTCATCGATCTAAAGAGATTGTTAATCATGACCAAGTGTTTAATTTTTGAATTAACGTTCGGGGTTTTCGTATAGCATCCATCAGCTGCCTGAATCATCAGCTGGTTTGCGGACAATGTCGCCGGCAACCTGCACAGTAACCGTGCTGCCTTCTCGTTGTGTCGGAATAAAGATTCGTTCACGAGAGAGCGTTTGCATACTAATTAAATGATCAAATAAAGGCGGCATACGAATTAGTGTTTCGTAATGAAACATAATCAACTTTCAACCGCTAACTAATGATGCGTTCCAGTAGACCTTGGTTAAACTTTCACTTTTCCTCTCTTTCTCGTACACCACAGTGTGCGAGTTATGCCCCGCCCCTTTGAGAAATAAACGTATTTCAACGACACCCCATATTTTACTTTGTATATGTAAAAAGGGCAATTCAAGGTAAAATGAAGATTAGAGTAAGTGCAGCTCGTTCGTGGAGGGTCATGAGGACGTCGGTGTGTTCCACTTCCGGCCGGTGCATGAAGGCAGCACCAGCAGCCACAGCAGCGGCAGCAGCAGTAGTACTGCAGCCGCCAACGGTGCCGCTGTCTGACGATGGTCTGCTGGTCAGGGCCGTCCTCACATAACCTGAAAATGCCATTGTAACTTCAAAGTTCTATGCCCGGCAGCACACCATTTCAGCTGTAGTTACGACCACAAACCATTACGGCAATGGAGGACGACTGCGTGTGCGAGTACGACTCGACGTGGGACACGGAAAGTGACGGAGACGAGCCGGTCGGAGAGAGCCGAAGCCGTCGATCCTGCCAAGACAAAAACAAACCTGCCTGGACTCTAGTAACTACAACCTTTTTCCTCATTACTTTGCCAACATACAAACAGACAAAACGTTGACTAATAACACCTTTATTGTAGCGTCCCGGTACTGTACGGCGCTATTATTGCTCAGAGCGGGACGCTAATGGTGGCTTTCTGCCTTCCTGCAGCGGGCGAGCTAACTAGCCTACTTAGCTTCTGGCGATAGCGTCATGTTTTAGCCGTCGCAGACGTAATGTCTAAATAATATTATATTAGGTTCTTTGCATCGAGTCTGCCCCCCGCTTTTATTTATTGTTGGAGGGACGTGACTGTACGAGTGCGTGTTAGTTCCTTTGCTGTATAAAGGAAGTGGGTTGCCTTGGCCTTAAATGGTAACTTGCCATTAGAAAATAGGAAATGTTTTTTGCACCATTATAAGAGCACCGTTAGTTTGACTCTGCAGCCCGCCAATGTTGCTTGTCCACATTTTGTGGAACGGCTCTCGTGTCGGACGTGTCAGGGTTGATTTCACTTTCACTTTCATTTTCAGTGGCATCACACGTCCAGAAACATGAGGGCTGCAAAGGACATGCAGAATTACAGAAGGGGATACCCGGTAAGTTCCAACTGGCACAAATGCATCTTAGAAAACAGTTGTCCTCGCAGCCTGGATCTACCTGACCTCGTTTTGTTTTGTGACAGAATCTGACAGATGACGAGTGTTCCGAAGACAAAATGAACAATCTGCAGTTTTATCTCAATAAATATCCTTCTGCCCCTGATGGTAACCCGCTAGACCAATAATATGCAGTCAGCGTTGCTTCGTTGTGTTTTTACTGACATGGACCTCTCTCTGTCACTTGGCACAGATATCTTCATCGAGTCCTTTCATAAAGACTGGAAGAATGACTACAAAAGACTGGAGAGAGTTCACTCATACATTCAGTGGTATGTGCCGTTGGGTTTGGGTTGTGTGTCATGGTCAGATTAGAAAACCAGTGTCAACTCCTAATGGTCTGTGTGTCGCATGTCGCAATCTGAGAGATGTGTGATGTGATTGCAAGTTCAGTTTATTATGATAATCCAATGTGCCTTAAAAGTTGAATTGTCAAATGACTGATTTTCACCAATTGTAATTTCATGCAATGCAGAGTACATTTGTGTTTATTCTCTCATGCATTTCTGCCATTACAAGGCTTTTCCCACTTCGAGAGCCAGGGGTTAATTACATGGCTTCAGAACTTACCAAGAAGGAAATTGAGGTAAGCATCAACATGAAGACAAGTGTCTAAACTCTGAACTCTGAAATAATAATATTAGGCTGAATTCCTTGGCTCTTAGTGCTTTGCAATTTGGTGCAACGTAAAAAAAAAAAAAAAAAAAAAAATGTACTGAACTCCTGAGTTGATTTATGGCAAATTGTGATGGAGAGAAGGAGTAATTAGGAGCTACTCATACGCAGTTCTTTTAATTATTTTAAACAAAAAGAACATTTCCAAGAAACAGAAATAAGCACTAATAGCTTCCCAGCTGTTTGAAGACGACTGAAAGAAACAGAAATACTGCTACTTTCATTTTTTTTTATTCTAAGATTTTGTCAGGAAGTCTGTGTGAATTCAAGTCACAAAAATCTGTTCTGTTCATTAGGCCTTTAAGAAGAATGAGGATGCCAAAAAGAGACTTGTTGAGTCCTATGAACTCATGTTGGGCTTCTATGGCATGCGCTTGGTCAACAAAGAGACGGGGGAAGTGAAACGGGCCGAGAACTGGAAGGAGCGGTTTGGTAATCTGGAAAGGTGAATGCTCAAGTGTTCTGTCAGCAGTAGAAATGTGATTTTGTTTTTAGTCGTGGCACTGACGCAAGCTTCTAATGCCCCCCCGCAGGAATATGCACAATAACCTGCGTATCACTCGCATCCTGAAGAGCCTGGGAGAGCTCGGCTTCAAGCACTACCAGGCCCCTCTTGTGCGTTTCTTCCTCGAGGAGACGCTCGTCAAGAAGACCCTCAGCAGTGTCAAACGCAGTGTACTAGACTACTTCCTGTTCGCCGTCCTCGACAAGGAGAAGCGGCAGGAGCTCGTGCGTTTCGCTTATCTTCACTTTGAGCCAAAGGACAAGTTTGTGTGGTGCCCCCGAAAGATTCAGAAACAATTCAGAAAGATAGAGAAGAGGTCCGACGTGGTCGTCGGCAGCGTGGACGGTAAAGAGGAGGCGTACTCGCGAGGTAAGAGCAAAGACGGAGAAGCAGGCGTGCAGCAGAAAGAAGATGGGCTCGATAAATTTCCCAAGGATCAGAAAGGAGTGGCTAAAACTGCGAGCAAAGACAAAAATGCATCGCCTGAATCATCCCCCGAGCCGAAACAGGAGGACGAGGCGGTGGGAAACGGCAGCGCAGAGGCGGAGTCTGAGAAGTTTCTGGAAAACGGCGGCGATTGCACGGAAGAAATGGACGAGATGGATCAGTCGCCCAGTCCCGACACTGTGACGGCAAAGTCCGAGCCCTGTGCCGACGACGAGCGCAAGTCGGCCAGCAGCACGAAAGACACCGTTCAGGAGGCCGACCCTATGCAAACCGACCGGGACGCGGAGCCCGAGAAACCACCAAAGAAGAAGAGGGAGGACGACGCAGCGGTGCCGAGCCCCGGCCACGCCGCAGGGTCAGCGACTGGGCCGGCGGTAGAGGAGAAGGCCGGTGGCAGTAAAGCCAGCAGCTCCTCAGGCCAAACCCCACTCAAGACTTCCAAGCATTCGCCCTCCCCGTGTCAGGGGAGGGAGGAGAAAATCCCGAGAACTGATTTTAATCAAGTGGCGGATAAGAGTGACGATCTAGAAATGTCCCAGGAAGGTCTGTCGGCGGCCAACGGGTCTCCGAGGAGCAGTGGCAAAGACGAGAGTGAGCAGACAAACGGAAAGGACTGCGACGACATGACAATGGAGTCGCAAAACTCGAGCTCAAGCCAAAATATGGGGGATTCGTGAACAAATGAAATGAATCACACTAAATACTTTTATTGGAGGTTAAATGAAATGTAAATATAGGGACAGAGTATGAGTTTTAAGAAGAAGAAAAAAAAAGACATGCTGGCCTTATTATTTGCCATGTTATGACATTTAGATGGACTCCTCAATTTGAAGCAGTACATGAATTAATTGCAAATGAAGGACTGAATATACTGTTGGATTATGTTGAAAGATAAAGCTGGTCATATTCTGTTATTCTTATTGACAGCAAGTTATTTCTTATTTTTAACTGAAGCAGGAGACTGATAAACTGCTGCGATCTGCAGCGTTTTACCCCTGAAGGCCTCTTACCAGGAATCGCTGGTATGAAAGACTTTAGCGAGATGATCGTGGTGTAAGAAAGTAAAGACTTTGTTGCCTCGTTATCAGACTCCTTGTCAGTTTTGTGGGTCAGGAAGTGCAAGCGTGTCCGTCTAGTCAGGATTGACTTGATATGTACACTTGCGGACCTGCCAACCTGTGCGCGTTTTATGCGGGTGTGACTCGCCTCTCTAAACTAAGCAAAAAGCTGCAGACGTGCAAGTTGCGTGGGAAATGGGCACGTGCCGCAGTAGTTTCAACCAATTGTTGAAGAGCAGAGAGAATAAAGAGTCCACTGAACCTATAGCAGAACATCCCCGCTCCCTCTGCTACTGATAAATGTCAACGGTGAATCACAAAACTTTCACTGTGAAAACATTTGCGGCAAAGTCTAAAATGAAAAACATTTAGATTTGCAAGCGAATCTATCGATCACGTCCACCCCCCCCTCGCCGAGGTAAAGAGAAAGAAATGCAACTAGCGGGAGCGGTGCAAGGTTGGCCGGTCTGCACCAACACTGTTCTCTGAAAGAGTTCCGTCGTAGAAAAACATAAGGGCTAACTTCTGTTTTGTCGGACAAACCACAGTTCTCAGAATTCCCCATTAGTTTGCGAGTGAACTCGGCAGCAGACTTTCAAAGCATTTGCCGTTTTAAATCGTAGAGACACTTTGACACGCATTTCCATCACTGTGCAAAACCTGTTCAGCTTAGAAAAAGTGAAGCGTCGGGCTTGAAATAGGCACTGCGGTTACATCAGTAGATATGACGCAACCGGACAGCCTTGCACTCGGGCTTAAAATCACTTTTCATTGTTTTTGTGGAATGTGTTGACGGTGAAAATATAGAATATTACCAGACTTTACCTTTCTACAGTAATGACTGCTGTTCAATGTCCGCAGAATATGTTGCGCACTATTAACATGAAATGGCTGGTTTCAGCGTTTAGTTGTTTTTTTTTGTTTTTTTTTAACTGTTGTTTTTTTAACACCTTAATGCTTTCACCCATAGAATATTTAATGCACTGATACGTAACGAGTAAAAAGAGCGTCTTTTTGTGTGTGTGTGTGTGTGTGTGTGTGTGTGTGTGTGCAAGTAAATGCTTCCCATTCTTTTGTGTTTCTGTTCTGGACCCTGCAGTCTTTAACCGATGGTTTCAACGATGTTGCACCATGTTGGTTAATGTAGGTTAAAGCAGAGGTGGAAACTGAACATCTTAAAGCCTTGCCAAAAAAAATGTGATGAGACTGGTTGATTGTAAAAACATGTGCGTTCTCTCTGAAAGAACTGATAAAAGCTCCGACTATAACATTTGAGTTCCACTGTATGTTCATTTCCAAGCCAGGGGGATTATCTTGATGCATCTTTTTTTATATATATATATTTGCACTGTTTCTTGTTAAGAGTATGGTATTTACATATTGAGATCATTGTAATAACTTTACAAACATGCTTAATTCTTATGTATTACGACTGCCCCCTCACCTCCAACAACAAAAAACTAATAATCTGGCTGTTGACAAAGCTGAATAAAGGTCTACTGTTTTTTTATGCTGTTCTGCCAAAGACTGTTCAGCTCCAGTAGCCCCGGTTCTGGTAAACTGCATATTTGGGGATAGGATAGCATTGCAGTATACCAGTGTCTTTATTTATGTATTTATTTTAAATATCTCAGTAAAGTAACATGACTCACCAGCAGAAGGTAGACAATCCTGCAGATATTGATGCAGCAGGTGAAGACAATAAATAGACAGCGCTCAGGCATGCTGGGCCCTACAGATTTGCCCATGCCTGCCCCCGTGTATGGATCTGCACAGTCTCGTTTTAGCTCACGACGTCTAACGTTTTCATTTTATTTTCCGGTTTGTTTGTTTTTTAACACTTCAGGTCAAGACGCACAGGTTCTGTGAGACACAAGTTTTCCAAATTGTTTGCGGACTACATCATTTTAAATGCAGCAGTGCTTCGACTCTACACACCTGTTGAATCATTGAGATTTTGAATGTTAATTTCTTACTACATCACTCTGAAACATGACCAGTTTTCCTTTAGTTGAGACGTAACCCGGAAGCTCCAGCTCTTGTTCACAGGCTGAATTCAAACAAGACTCTGCATGATGATTTAAGGTTGTAAACAGCCCCCACAACGCCACCAAAGCCTTCGCAGTTGAACTCCTACTACTGACAATGTGTATAATTTGGGTGCCAGTATCATATTGAAGTGTTTTGACTGCAAGTGTCTTTAAAAAAAAAACATACAATAAAAATGAAGGTGGAAAGAAATAATAAGAAGCTCATGGAACCCCTTCCAAAACACCAGCACTCTCTGGTACAGACAATAACCAAACCATCAATTGCATTGAAATCCAGCAAGATAGTCACTGCCCGACCCAATCACACCCTGGCCATTACGTCCCAAATTATTTCAGCCAAGCCAATGTGTCCACTCGCACCCTATTGATTAAAAGATGAATATTTAATCCAAGCAGAAGGCAAGCGTTCCTGACCAGTTCGATAAATTACAGTTATCCCCCTCACAAAATAGATCAAATCATCTTATAGCAGTAAAAGGCTGAACACAACAGTAGGCCAACACACAAAAACCTAAACCCACAAGAAATGCTGTGTATTTGCCAGACAATGATGAAAACAAGTTGAATATAAACCAAGAATGCAAAAAAAACAACACATAGCAAGTCAACGCTCATGCACAGGTCCAAATGATGCGATACACAAGACACAACGCACAAAAAAAATCAGCTCACTCAGCAAAACATTTCGCCTACGTCAGCATGTCACACAATCGCATCAGGTTATCATACAAAGACAGCAGCTCTACCTTCAGAAGTTCTTTCGTTGATGTGACCTTTGTTGTAGGAGGCCAAACGCAGCACAGCAGGCACAGTATCGAGCGAGGGGTTCGTCGAGGGCAGGCAAACACTTCCCATCGTGGTGACAGTCGACGGTCAGGACCGACAGAAAAGCTCAGTACCAACCAGCGGTTGCAAATGATACCAGGGAAACCAGGGCTGGAAAGTCAATCAAAAAAACAATCTGGCAGAGGAGTGAGTGTGGGCCTGCTGGGGCTGATTGCAGGGAATGGGCTCCAGGTGTGCTGATTAACTGCGTGAGGCCAGGTGTTTGGTGAGCTGAGCAGAGGAGAGTTGGTGAAATCAGAGTGTGACAGGTGTCTTTTTTTTTTTCTTTGCAAAGTTTGTTGTAGAGCTGAGCTTAGCTTGCTTAACATCCTCCTCCTCTTTACTTCTCCAGTTTTGTTGTTGTTGTTTTAAATAGAGCTACAGAACATTTTTTACCAATCCTTTCCACCAGTAGTGCGGCTAGCAATTCTGGGTCCTGAACCTACCTATGACTGATATATACCATAATAAGTGATATAATTGCCATTGATTTCCTTTAGATTAACATTCAATCATAACTTTGTGACCTTTAACTTAATAAACAGGAGCCAGTTGTAACCACAAGTTCTTCTTTGTTTGTTAGCATGAGCTGTTACAATAGATACACGCCTCAAAGGACAACACCGACACACGTTTTCATATCACACTTCAGTAAATCCGCGGGAACAATGGTTGGCCTGTTCTCACAGGAATAACTGGCCAATGAGACCCGGCTGCACCAAGTCCAAGTGTTACACCAAGTGTAAGGAGTTTTCTCAGCCCAAGAAGATGAATTAAACACAAACCTCGGGGCTCAACTTTTGACGGAGATCCTGCGCAAGCTCTGTCACTCTGATTCCAGAGCAGCTTTACTTTCCCATCCATCCATCCATTTTCAATATGAACATCAGTGTTTACATAGGCAAGCTGAAAAATTGTTCTTTCAAATGTATCAAAATAAACATATTTATTAATTCATAATATATTATGATGGTTTGGCGAAAGTTCTGTGTCCGACTCCTGCTGAGTCCACAGATATTTTTCACTGGACTAGTGAGTTAGTTAGTTAGTTAGTTAGTTAGTCGGAGGAATGCTAATCCCAGTCTCTAATTGGTCAGAAGGATCCCTGCTACATAGGTACGAGACTTTTTTCTTTTTTAGCACTGCCCACTTCCTCGGTGTCCGAAATGCCCTCCTCACCCAGCGAGCCACCCTCCCCACCCCCACTCGCCGTCCACCTCCCCCACAGCTCCTCACCCCTGAGCACAGTGCGCCACACTGAGTTCAGCCCCTTCGACTGGAGACTCGGGTTTATCTGGAAAGCGGACAGGAAGCCAGTCGGGAGGCGCGCTCTGCGACGAGGAGGAGAGGAGAAGCTCCGGTGTGGACGCCCGGAGGGGGACTGTGAGAGGACCGGGAACCGGGGACTGGACCCTTATTTTTTATTTATTCTTCCCCCCCCCGTGTTTGAGTCCCGTTTGTGAGCGCAGTGCAGTCGGACGCCATGGCGGTGCTGTCTGCTGTGTGGGTGCTCCTACTGTGCCAACTGCTGGCCTCGTCGTCTGCGCAGGTAAGACTGATCCCCGGCCGGTTTACGCACCTGCGCCGCTTCCTGGATTTCTAATTAGCATTGTTTGCATCTAGAATTTAATGTGTACTTTTATTTTACTGTTACAACTAAATGTTGCCCCATGGTTTGAGCGTTATCATAATGCGCCCTGACGGTGATGGTTGTTTCCCTGCGTGATTCCCAAGATGATGACGGTTATTATGGCGATGCCCTGTAACTCCACGGTGAATATAAACCCGACTGTCACAGGCAGACGTGGAGTCTGGAGGTCTGCCGGGCTGTCCGTGTCTCCAGCGCAACTGCGCTCTTCGCACCACTTGTTGAAATTTGGGGTTATGTTTTCCCTGAACCTGTGGAATGTGCGGATTGGAGATCGGCGCACAATGCCACCTCTGTTCACTCAGGGTCCTTAAGTCGGTGGCAGGGGCTCATTCGAAACGTCCACTGTGGAAAACTGTGTGTTTTTGACTGTTTGTTTCAAATGACCTGCGACCTCCTGCTTTCTCCCCTTAAAATCGACTTTACCTCTTGTGCGTAAAAGGCGACTTGGCGCGCGGGAGCACATCCTGCAGGTGGTGCAGCTCATTTAAAGACCCACAAGCAGCAACATCTCTTTCTCATAAACAACCAAAGAGCTCCTGATGTGTGGCGCTGTTTGTGTCTCCATGTAGTGTGTTTAAAAAAAAAAAAATAGAAACATGAGATGCAGCATATTGCTGATGGATCTGACTTTGTGGCCTTGTTGTGTTGCAGAGGCCGGGCCCCAGAGGAGCTGCAGGGCCACAAGGACCGGCAGGGCCACTGGGGAGAGATGGCACCGATGTAAGTTGGACAGAATTCATCCGTTTCTTTCACAACTTAGCTGCATTTCAACTGTTTTAGTCGCTTCTGAGAAATACACTTTTTTTTTAAGACATGGAAACGAAGGCACGCATTTGGATGATATTAAAAGCATTATTGTTTTTTTTTTAGTTTTGCCCAAGCGGCACATCATACGATAACTAACAAGAAGGAACAGCCTTTGGCGTTGATAATGATAATGAGGTGGACATGCGGCTCAGAGGCAACACCACTTTTCCCTTTTCTCTGGTTGTGTAACTCTTCCTTGAAATGCATCACTGATATAGCTCGGTTCTTTATTTACTTAAATGTGGGTGAAATCTATAAGATGGGGGCTTTTATTAGGTCGACTCCCCCAGTAGCCCCTCCTCCAAGAATAACTAGAAGCAGAAATGGGCGGAGTCTTAAAGTCTTTCTCCTAAATGGAGTTCTGTGAGTGAGAAAACTGTGTGTGTGTGTGTGTGTGTGTGTGTGTGTGTGTGTGTGTGTGTGTGTGTGTGTGTGTGTGTGTGTGTTTCCTTTCAGGGTAACTTTTTTTCATAGGTTAAATACGGCTTAGTGTGACTCTCAGCAGTTAAATTGACAGACATAATAAATACAGACTCAATTATAAAATGTTGGTATATACTAAATGATATTAGTTAAGTAAGTTAATGACACAACAAATTTTTGTCTTCCTGAATATATTTGACAGCAAAGCTTTTCTTTTTCTTTTCTTTTTCCTTTTTTTCCCCTTTTTGTCGGTGTGTTGAATTTTTGTCTCACAGAGGGTCCATTCATACATTCCCCAACCTTGTGAGAGCATCTAGAATTTCACCTCACACCTCCCCCCTGTACCTTCTGAGCCCTCCTCCGAACCCAAACTGGAGCTTTAATCATGTGACCACTGAGCATCTCCACAGCTTTTCTCCTTTTTTTCTGCCTGCCTCCTCAGTCACTGCAGAAGCAAACAAACATTGTTTACCAATTACCAGAACAAACCAAAATATGCATTGCTTCAGTCTGCACAGTTTATGGGCCCCTCATCAGATTTTTATGCTAAATACATTCTGATAACTCAAAGTGACGGCGCATGTGTGTCAAACAAGTGTCGTTGCTGGAGTTCTTATTTTTCTATTTCTCTTTGAACAGGGCAAACCTGGGCCAGCTGGACTTCCGGGGAAAACAGTAAGTATTTATTTTAGCTGAGATTTCTTTTACTACCTTTAAAATATGTGACATTGGTTAAAACCATTTACAAAAAAAAAAAACATGTATGTTCACATGGATTTACATGTGAATACATCGTCAAATCCAGAAAGTGGAGTTGAGTAAAGTAGCAGTAGACCTAAAAACTGCTTTTCTTTAGCTTCATTGCATTCATTTCTTCCGTGCAGGGCCCCAAAGGGAAGTCAGGAATTCCAGGAGTGGCAGGGAAACCAGGCCTGCCAGGACTTCCAGGAGTAGATGTAAGTATCGAAGAAACGTATGCAGATACTTTATATCACCCAGATACCATATAACATAACATCTATATCCTTCACTTTCTTATTTCTCTCTCTCTCTTTTCCTCAGGGTTTGACGGGTCCTGATGGTGCTGCTGGGAAGGATGGACCCGCAGGGGAAGGAGTGAGTGTGTCTCTGTCTTTTCCTCATTCTAGGTTGTGGAGCTTTATGTTAAGATGCACCCTATGGAGTCGTGATGACCCTGATCCACAGTGCGCCCCTCCATTAACAGACCAGTCTCTTCCAACCAGCGGAAAGACGCATGAGCGCACGTGGATGCATGGGCGCTGCGCACCGATTGGCTGCTGCTGCATGAGCATCTCTATTAGGGGTCTAACGAGGGCCTGTCTGTGTGTTTTCTCTGTCAGCCTGGATTTCTCAAGCTGGCTCAGCCTCTTGGTGGGAGTATTTTTAATGAGGGCTCAGACTTGGATTTATTTCTGCAGCTTCCCTAATCCGGACTGGAATGCGCACCATTTCCCACCAGTCTGCTAAAGCAGAGGGGACGACGATTTGTTGTCGTCCTCGGAGAGATACAGGAGAAGTTCCAGCACATGATGCGACATAATGCCACATTTGCACTGTTGTACGCGATCAAACAGGAAGACGTTTACTTCCCGCACCAGACACAAAGCCCCTCTTCCCCTTGGCAGTCCGGCTAATGAGTGATAACCACCGTCCCCGGTGACCTCACTGCTGAGGCAACAAACACGATCAAACAGGTTGTGTTTTAGTTATTATATCAGACAAATCAGATACCATTGGTGTGTTCCAGTTTGCATACTTCTGTCTCAAGTACTTAATGTCTTGAGTGATGAAGAGCACAGAGTTTTGGTGGCATCAAGGCGTTAGCGTGAGAGCTAAACCTTTGCCGCGTTTTGTGTGATGAATGGTCAGCTCTGTCCTCAGTTGGAAATTTTACCATCGGAAAAGTGGCAGTAAAAGAAGAGGATGAAAACTAATCACTTCTGGTAAATGCAATAAGGCGAGTGTCATTCGGGAAAGCATTTGGGAGTTCAGTGCACCAAACAATACGAGCGTGCTGCACAGAAATCCTGAAGCCTTTTGCAAAGTTATTCACTTTGCTGTTCATTGTCAAGCACAGTAAATAAATCGATCACATTTGAATACACATCTATATCCTATGAGAAGCCGGGTTGGCTTACAAGGCCTTTCTCATCTACCAGATGTGGGACTCCCCTGCACATTGTCAGCTAGCTCACAGACAGAGGAATGCAGCGATCTAGTTAGCATGGCAGCGTTAAGACTGTTTCTGTCTTTGGCCCTCTGACTCAACGCAAATACAGCTGTGACGATGATAAACAAAGAGTTAAAAGATGGAGAAGGAGGTGGAGGAGGAGGAGAAGGAGGAGAACACGTCATAAGTGGTTGGTAACTAAAGAAGAAGGGCCAACGCATTGCATCACAT
The DNA here is from genome assembly GCF_046127955.1 of Nelusetta ayraudi. Taxonomy (NCBI): domain Eukaryota; kingdom Metazoa; phylum Chordata; class Actinopteri; order Tetraodontiformes; family Monacanthidae; genus Nelusetta; species Nelusetta ayraudi. The sequence goes on from NW_027466120.1 coordinate 3,618,284, forward strand.
TGTCATTTACGCTGAGAAAAAAAGGATAAGATTAACAAATGATTAATTTGATCACTCACAGGTCACGGTTGTTTTTCCTGAATTTACCTTATTAGTCTGGAGGATTTTTAAGTGTCCAACATCCTGCAGATCGACCACAGAGACTCGACTGCATTTCACTTGCAAACGCTGTTACTCACTGCTTTTAAAGGGGGCGGACTGAGTGCAAACGCTGTTGACATCGAGCCTGTTGCAACTCGACTGCCGTGAATGGAGTGTCACTAACCTGTTTATTTATTAAAATATTCAAAGAATACAGAATAAAATTATGCAACATCATAACTCATCATGGCTTTTCTTGTCTTGCTAAAACGCAGTCAGATGCATGCAGAACACATTTGTGTATTCATGCAAAACCTTTTAATAATCCATCTTCTTTTTTTGTTTGACAATTCAAAACTAAACATTGTTTTCCTCTCCAGGGTGACGCAGGACCTCCTGGGCCACCTGGACCTCCTGTGAGTACTTTGCATTATCACACAGGAATATTGGTTCAATGGCGACATGCTTATCAATTAGAAATTCCTTTCCAGACTTCTCAGAATCCTCAAGATTCAGGCCCAGTAAACCTGCTGCTTTAAGTCATTGCCCAGCTCTTATCAGACACCAATGTACCTCTGTGTCTCAGGTGTTATTATTATTGTGAGATTATAGTTTGCTCTGCTCTGACTGCACTGCGGAAGTGCCTCTCAGTGGTGATAATCTGGGCCAAACTTTTGAAAAAGAGTATTTTAACGTGCTTTTCTGTGTCTTCCGTAGGGCAGAGGGAGACCAGGAGCTGCAGTGAGTACATCGCACTTGTCATTATTTCGTGCAAGCTGACAATGACTTTTCCGGTGATCAGGTGTATCATCCAAACGCCCCTCTCATGATTTGCACACAGCGAGTACTTTCTTTTCTTTTTTCATCCAGGGGCTGCCCGGAACCAACGGACTGCCTGGTGGTGTAGGGCCTCAGGGTCCAGCAGTGAGTAACTGTCATGCTACTCTTAGGTTCCAGGATAATCAACATGTATTATTAAGCCCAGCGCTTTTGGCCAAAGCCGTGTGATGATGTTAGGACTAGGGTTAGACACATTAATTCACAAACAGTGAACAAAAAACCCAAAACGATGTCACTTGGATTGTGTAACTGAAGGTGCACTTCAAGAAAACATCTCTGTCTTACACAATAAAAAATATATATACAACAAAAAATCATCAAACATCCCGAGGACAGACTTGGCTTAATGAAGAAACAGCCCCCAATTCACCGACTCATTATGATTTATTTTCCTGAGATCTTCTCTCACGTTCATACAGTCATGAAAAGGTTTGTTTAAGAGTTTTACTCTCTGCTTCTCAGGGCGCTGAGGGTGCTGCAGGAATTCCCGGCCCTTCAGGCCCCGACGGACCACCAGTAAGTGCAGAGAGAATCAGAATCAATGGCAGGTGTTGCCGATACACTGGAGTCGAACACTTATTGTGCTGCGGGCCTATTGAACGCTGGCTGTGGGGGGACGGACGCTCTAAGCCACCTCTAGTTGACTAACTGACTTGCTATTTCACCCTGTCAGGGCCTCCCTGGTACTCTCCACGATTTGTCTGGTGACCTTCTGGTAAGTCTCAGTCACAGAGCTCAGGGAGCAGCATGTGGACAGCGCACAGCGAGTGCTCACTGCTTTGTCTCTGTCCTCTGCAGTGCCCGGCCATCTGCCCCCCTGGCCCACCTGGAGCTCCTGGTATGCCAGGATTCAAGGTAAGTACAGTCCCAGTGGGGTGATTTCCTCTTTTTGGCTTTGAGATATGCGCTGTTCATTCTGTCTGGAGGAACATACACAAATCGTGGTAACGTTGGTCTTTGCAACGTTCTGCACAGGGCCACACAGGCCACAAGGGAGACAAGGGAGAGCTGGGAAAGGCTGGAGAACAGGTGGGTTTAGGATTAATAATTAGCCGAATATTGTCCCTGTTCAGCAGTTCTGCTTATTTTTGCATAATTTGTTGTTTTTAGGGTGACTCTGGCCCACCTGGGCCACCTGGTATTCCTGGAACTGTGGGTCTGCAGGTGAGTTAAAATAAATGAATAAATAAAAAAAAAATAGAGAGCTTTTATTATACATTTGGTTCACAGAATCTGTTTTGTGGGATTCTTTGAAATCCTAAATTATCTTGAAAGCTTTAACGATCGTCCAATGCTTTGTTTTCAGGGCCCACGTGGTCTCAGGGGTTTGCAGGGCCCGATGGGAGCCGTAGGAGACCGAGTAAGTGACTTCTGGAATGCAGAGTCCCCTTCTCCCCGCTGCAGCTTCTTTCATGCTCAAGGCGCAAACGTTTCATTCACGCGCTCCCCGTGCGTCTTTCTCACTTTGTCCCCAGGGTTTGCCGGGCTTCAGAGGCAAACCAGGCGTCGTCGGCATCATCGGCAAGACAGTGAGTCTCTTCTTGTTTGTCATGCGCGTCAAAAAAGCAACAAAAAATAAACACAGCATCTGGTGGCGGACTGCATCCAGGAGAGATGGCTGGTCCCATCAATGAATAGCTGTGTGTGTTTCATCTGATGTCTCCAGGGTGATGTTGGAGAAAAAGGTCCACAGGGATTCAGAGGACCAAAAGGAGAAATTGTACGTAGATAACTCCATAAATATCTATCTTATACATAGATGTATAGTAGGACATATGTACAGAAAGATGGATACATGAATGACTCTTAATGTGTCTTTGAACAGGGTAAAATTGGCCCCAAAGGAGCTCTAGGGGGACATGGACCCAAAGGAGAACCTGTAAGTTTGTGAGAGGAATCAACATTTCTGATACAAACAGCACCTGGCAGAAGCACCAAGATCATACATGATGTTTCTCAACAGGGTATTCCTGGCAGGGACGGCAAAGATGGTACTCCTGGACTGGATGGTGAGAAGGTAAGCCGTGCCTTTTCTCGCTGTGCATTGTGGGCTTCATTTATCGTATCGGGAGAGCAGACAGTGGCCTCAGTAGAGCTGGTGTCACGCCTTTGTGTGTGTCCACAGGGTGATGCTGGACGCCATGGCGTTGTCGGAGAAAAGGGGCCCAACGGACTTCCTGTGAGTGTTTTACACCAGGGTCCCACATTTCTGGTGAAAAAGTTCAATATGAATTCTTGTAAAGCCTCACTGCTTTTTGCACATTATGGGGATTTCTGTTGTAGGGCCTTCAAGGAAAGGCTGGCACAAAGGGGTCCAAAGGAGGATTCGTGAGTTTTTGTTTTGTTTCATTTTGACCCTTAAACTAAAGTTATTACACTGCAGGTCATCTTTAAAATTCCTCTCTGGTCTCTTGCACCAGGGTGATTCAGGAAAGCCTGGAGAGCCAGGACCCTCTGGAGAGCCAGGTATTCCTGTATGTATCTGATTGGCATTTCCTGGGAGGGCAGTGCCGCAGGGTTGCAGCCTCTCTTTCATACAGAAACATGAACAATGTGGAATCTCAACACAAAATACGTCTGACCTCTCGGCACCGTGTCCCTGTTCCTCCACAGGGTGAGATTGGCGTCCCAGGAGAGAGGGGGATACCGGGGCCCAGAGGAGTCGCAGTAAGTCAATGCTTGCACTGTAAACAAAGCCACAGCATACACATATGTTGCTGAAGTTCCACTCCGTGAGCAAATCAGCCAAATCCCGAAACGACCACACTGTACGTCTCGGTACAAGTAACAGTTTCCATCATATCAAAACTTGCTACAGTAACATTTTCATTCCAATTCAATTAAAACCCACATGAATACATGGCACAGGAATATAAAGATGAAAGTGGGATGGACTCACCTCGAAAGACGACAGGTCATTTATGCCATGGGTTTCCTCGCAATGCCAAGAACTCCAGGCCCTCAAAGTAATGAAAGCATTTTTTGAAGAAGTGGATTTTCCTTGACGAAGGTCACAGTTGAGAGCATAGATTTATGAATGGACGAAGCCTCTTCTTCGCATTCCTGTGGCAGAAAGACGAGGCTTAAAAAAGAGCACAGGAACGGACACACTGCACTGCACAATGAATGGACTCTCAAGCAGGCATCGTTATAGTTTGTTGGATGTTCATGAGAGAGACGCTTCATTAACTTTCCGGTGTGGTGCTCTCAGCGAGATGACATGACGGCATCTGTTTTCAACAGGGAGGCATCGGACCAGTGGGGAACCCTGGGCCTCAGGGAGGGAAAGGCTATCAGGTAAGAGTGGCATCAAAAAGCCTGTTTTTAAAAATTAGCGGCTTGCTCATATGTTCTGTGTGTGTGTGTGTGTGACGCACTGCAGGGGGTGAAAGGCGCCTTGGGGGATCCAGGTCTCCCAGGTCCAACAGGGATCCGTGGGGAGTATGGAGAAAGGGTAAGATTGACTCTATGTGTCTATGTGTGTGTGTGATGTCAAAGCAGTGTCAGAGCAGCTTTATGTTTTTCCTACGATACGATAACAAAATGAGTTCTACTAAAATGGATTGTTCCAAAGTAAAAGCGTAATATCTGGATAACCACAAATAATATCACCACATTTTCCATCTAATCGGTGACATAGTTGCCATTAGAAACAGGACTACAGAAATTGGATTTTTCAAGCTCTGTTCTGACGTTTACAGCTGCATGGCAGTGAAAATCTCAGGGTAAAAGGTCCGAAACTTCATGCTGCAACACAGTATTTTCCAAGGTGGCCAGTGAATTTCTACGTAAAAACAAAGAGGGTGAGATGACTGTGCGATGATAAGTTGTCCGTCCTCGGCTGCAGCCAGGAGACATGTCAGAAGTGTAAAAGGCCTCCTGTTCCGACGGAACAAAGCCAGTCTTTATGCTGCAGGTTTCACCTAAAACCAGCCCTCCCTTGCCCAGCCCCCCCGCCCTGTTGCCGCAGCCCACCGTGCACAAAATGTCTCTACATGGGTCTTAATGCTTTTCCCTCTTTCTCTCCCTTTTTCACCCTGTAGGGTCCAGTTGGAGCTTCTGGAGCTAAAGGCGACATGGTAAATATTCCCAAGTCGAGGCGGTCGAGCTGAAAAATGGCCTCCACTGTAAAAAAGTTTGCATCTATTTTCTCGTCTCTCAATTTGCAACTGTTTGCTAACAAAAAAAGGAAGGTTTTACCCCAAAATGTGCGATTTCCACGCAGGTGTTTTTTGCTGTCAGTGAAAGACAGAAGCCCTGTAAGATGTTGTTCTACTTAATTGTTCCAGTAACTGGGATGTCATGGTGTTTCTGCAGGGTGTTGCAGGAAGCGATGGTTTACCGGGAGAGAACGGAGAACCTGTGAGTAGAACGTCCATGTTAACATCTCATTCCTGGTAGTCAAAGACTGCTGTCTAACTCGTACACTTGGTTTGAAAGAATTTCTTGTGTTCATCATTTGGATTTCTTACACTTTGCTCGTCCTGTTTGTCTTCTATAAGTTGTATCTGTTTATGTGAATGATTATGCACGATTTAAGTAAAGTTGATTTCAAAATGGGAATTGTAACTTTAAGCAAAGAAATCCTATTTCTGTTCCGTAACCGACTATATCATTATTTTCAGGGACCCTTTGGCCCAGTGGGACAAAAAGGAGAGGTGAGCTGGTCTTCGATGCCATCCGCAGTTCGAAACTGGTTTGCGCCGTCTTATTACTAATCTGCTCTTCCCAAACACGCGCTCTAGATACAGAACACGTCCACTTGGCAACAAAGAACAGTTGGGTCAGATGTTGTGTGGGTGTGATCAGCAGCACAAGTTTGTTGTTTTTTTCTTCCGGACTCCCTCACTGCAAGCTCTGAGCTGTTGCCTGCCTGTCAGACTCGCTATGTAAGATTCAGCTTCACATTCCAGGTTTAATAGGATTAATTAGAGGAAGATACTGTGCCCTCGCATTATTGGTCCGTTTACCACAAGGGAGAGATAAACCACATTAGGCCGTCGTGCCATTTTTGTAATTAGAGGCCAATTACTGGCAAAGCTTACTTTTGCAGTCTCATTTAGTGTTTGTTGGTGGAGTCGTTATCACATGGGAGGGTGACGCATGACTCAGCCCGCACGTCTTTGCTTTCTTTGACTTTGCATGATGAGTTTTTTTTTGTTTTGATTTCAGGAAGGGAAGCGAGGTGAACTGGGACCCAAAGGTGTGACGGGACCACAAGGGGAGCTCGGAGCCAGAGGCCCCTCTGGAAAACCAGGGACAATGGGCTTCCAGGGGGAGCAGGGAATACCTGGAATTCCTGGAAAGACGGGTGTACCTGTGCGTGAATATGTATCTTTAAAAAAAATAAAACAACTGACATACTGTATTATGCAAAATATAGACATAGGCTTAGACTCTGAAAATACTCTTGTAGGGTAAACTGGCAAGTGAGCAGCACATCAGAGAGCTGTGCGGCCCAATGATTGATGGTGAGGAGATCCAAAACTTCCTGTGGAATTGCAGAGTGTCAAACAAAAGTGTCATCAAGGAATTAACCTTCTTGTCTTAACTGTACTGCACAGATCAGATCAGACAGCTGGCAGCTAACCTGAGAAGACCTCTGGCCCCTGGGATGGTGGGTCGCCCCGGCCCTGCTGGGCCTCCAGGAAGGTCAGGAGTTGCAGGTTCTATTGGCCATCCAGGTGCTCGTGGACCACCAGGGTACAGAGGCCTACCTGGAGAACTTGGAGACCCTGGTCCCAGAGGTATTCAGCATCTTATGGGAGGCATAAAGTTTTTGGCTGTCATGATATGTATAGCACAGCCTGGTTTTGCAGGAAAAATATTAAACTTGAACATGGGCAGGTAAGAAACTAACACCTAACAAGTTAAAAAAAAAAATATATATATATATATATATATATATTATTTATCAAGATTTTTCACTGTTATACAGTGTTATATTTGTCTATTAAATTGAGAATTGGAGGTTGGTTAAGACATGTTGCATGTCTCTAATAAAGAAAAATAGAAACCAACAGCACTAACTCAGATTGCACCATTAATTTTTTTGAATTGCCAACAGGTGATTTTGGAGAACAAGGTGATAAGGGATCTCTTGGGAAGGCCATTGATGGGCCAACTGGAGACCAAGGACACCAAGGTATGATGGTTTACAAAGAGACTGCACTCACAACTTGAGCTAAGTTGGCGCAAGTAAAGGTTAATACAATTAGTATTCACCACACAGCTTTTAGCTTGCTGCTTCCCCAGCATTCTGGTCTACAGGCAGAACAGTGGATGATTTAATTAGTTAGACCAGCATGAAGTCAAAGTGAGGCTGTGGGGATTCTAGAATTTATACTTCTAAGTCTATCATCAAGAATAATCACTGTAGGTCCTTTGATAACAAATTTGTATTGACGAAAAGGACCTCCGCAACCCTGAGTGCAGGAGGAAGCGGGTATAGAAATTGGATGGATGGACGGATGGATGGATGGACTACTTTTGTGAGCGGGGTTCTCTCTCCACAGGTCTGACAGGAGTACCTGGAACTGTCAAGGATGGCCGTGATGGATCCCCGGGGGATCCGGGTGAGCCTGGTGAGGCAGGCAGGGTAGGTAGGACTGGACACCAAGGACCTCCCGGAATCTGTGACACATCAGCCTGCCAGGGAGCAGCAGCAGCAGGAAAGTCTTCCAACCCCAAAAACCATTAAACGGGACTTCCTGAAACCTGCCGCCGTCCATCCCAAAAGGGACGGTCAAAGAGTGAGTGAAGGAGGCAGTGGAGGAAGGGCGATAGGCAAAACGTCCCCTTTATTTAAATACATATGTCACAAGATGGGAGCAGTCAACATCGACGGGTGTGATGTTTTGGGAGGAACATCCAGGAATTAAAATGAGAATCATCGCAAACAAGAGATGAAAAATGCCAAGGTGAAATCGACAGAAAAGATGGAACGAGAACAAGAGAACGTCGTCGTTGCTTCCAAATACAACAGTATCACATAAAAAAAGACTTGACTAACCATGTTGGAAAATGAATGATGAGTCCTTTGTAAAAACTCTGTACATGCTGTATCCAAGCCCTTGTTAGCGTTGTTAACATCCTGCTGACTGATGACATTCTAAAAACAACAGGTGGATGTGTATGTATCAGAGCCCATTCATGTAAGTCATAGATGTTACCTCAACATTTGAGCTCCAGTGTAAAATATGGAAACAGGCATCAGAGGCAAAAAGCCCTTGTGCTTGGAGCTGTGTAAGTTTTGTAAAAGGAATAAAAACACAAACAGGTGCCCAGAAATTGTGTACATTAATGCAACAAAATTAAAATATAAGATAGTCTTTTTTAACAGCTTGTTTTGTATTTTTTTTTTTAAATCTCTTTTGAAGTGAATTCTTGACATTTGAGACTCTCAGAGAACTAGTGAGTTAATGAAAAAAATCAATTTAAGAACTCTTTTCTTTCCTTTTTTCTCTGCAAAGAACAAACATCCACTATGTATTACCGGTGCTGTAACTATTAAATATACATGAACTAAAATACTATTTATTATTTGTGGGTGACTGTTGTATGTAAAGAAAGATGCTGCAGCTACATGTTGTAAGAAAGAACAAATAAAGCCACTTTTCAGTAAAAATAAAAAAACATACTCTTCTCTATCAAATGAGCAAGTTTGTACTTTAAGGAGAAATATAGTTTATGCTAAAATGTCAAACAATCATAAATTTGCAGTCATTTACTCAAGTAAAAGGAATAAATATAAACTAACTAAAATAACTCAATGACTCAACCAAAGACGTATTGCATGAACAACAAGAACAACAAAAATGAAATTCAACAACTAACTTTCAAAAGATGTCTCCAAGGAGGAACAGCACCACCTGTGTGGGTGATTCTATCCAGTCAATGGGACAAAGTGACAATAAGCTGTCTAAAAAAAAAAAATAGTCATGCATGCAAAGCCTTGGCCTGATGTTGTCAGGTCTATATGAAGATGCATCTCAACAAAACTTTTCAACAGGACATGGTCTGATAATGGAGACTTTCACAATCTGAATTATTTCTAGAGGAAGGGCTCCATCTATAGCCAGACCTGGTTATTGCTCTGCTGTCAGGGAGAGATTTGGCTGCTCTGAATTCTGGGCAAATGAAGAGCTCAGTGAAAGGACAAGCCCTGTGTTGTCAGTCGCCGTCTTCTCAAACTCCTGTTAAAAAGGCATAGAATGATTGCTTTTAAATACATACACATTTAAAAAAACCAAAAAAAACAAAGTCAATGCTCAATCGCCTATATTAAACACACAAAAACACAAATAAAAAACATGCATTAAACCAGTTTCAGCAGTTTAATACTCCACTTTGGAATAAACAAACTAGCTAAGCTAAACTAACCTCCTTGAAGGTGTCTCCGTATGTTTCGTTCATGTATCTGAGGAAGGCAGTGGTCCACATCAGAGTGGTGACCTTGTCCGAGCCTGGCTGACAAAACGGCACCAGCAGGTTAAGCTCATCACAGCAGCAACGAATCTTCTTCCTGCATGCAAGCAACGGGTTTCAGTTTGTTAGTCAAGCACTCGTGACATCATGACTACAGTATAGTATAGTCGCAAAAAAGAAATGGTGTAAAATAAATAAATACATATATTTTAAAGTATCTTTAGGTCTGTAGCAATGTCTGGCAAGATGACAACCCACCTGCGCTCTCTTTCCTTCAGGTTGTGTTTCTCCCTACGCTGCTTGTTTGACACACGAGGACTCATCTTTGTAGTCACACTGGATGTAAAGTTGTGTGTGTCGCAATGTTCCCCATAGGCAGCAGCAGGTATTGGCACTATGTCTATAATGAAAAAAAAAGCTCTAGATAAGGACAGATAACACCAACTGATAGTGTTAACAGTAATGTTTTGTTGTTGTTGCTTACTTTCTTTGTGTGCCAAATGTTGCTCCTCTGTTAAATTGCTTGTACTCTTATGAAATTGCACCACGGCACCTGCGTAAGGTTGTGACTTACATGAAAATCTCTGATGTGCAGACCCTGCCACTTGAGGAGCATGACTGATAACCTACAAACAAGAGAGAAAAAAATTGACTCAGTAATGCTTTTCTCATGGAGGCTATGCAGTGTTGATTGGAATTTTTCTTCTTTTTTTTCTTTCCCATACATTGTCCGACAGGTTGGTGACAGGGTTGAATATGACCCCTTCTGCACCATTTGATCTCCCAGTCCCCATGAACTTCTGCACATGCGGATGCAACACTCCGTCAAAAGCCTCTGAGGTCTGTTCAAGTACAGTCCAACAACTGAAACACAATAAGTTTTTTTGTAAATTCCACCAAAAAAATTATTTCATTTTCCATTCATAGAATAAGACTTTTTTAGTCATGTAACCTACCTGCTGAGACGTGAAGACGGAACATCTTGCTGCCTCCTGGTTTCAGGAGACATGGTGCGAAACCTTTTGTCAAGGCAAACTTTTGCAGCTGACCTAAATCCTACATGTGAGTATGTGCGTCTCTTAGCAGGTGGCACAGTTGGACTATCTTCACATATAATCTTTGCCAGCACAAGCCCCGGGACTTCTCCATAACAAGCTGGTGTCTGTTCACCTGGCATCAGAGACTGATCATCTGTTGATGCTGACAGGTCAACAGCTTGAGTGGACATGAGTGTAGAAATTGTTATGGATCCTGATGCGTCTCTTAACATCACCGCAGCAGGTCGGTGGCTGGCGTTTGGCCCATGACAATACTCAGCGTGAGTCTCTGTGTCGACCTGGATGAGGCGCTTAAGGTGGGAAATCTCAGCATCTGACATCTCTAGAGTAACCTCTGTTTTAGACATCTGTCCCTGTTTGTGTGTCAAACATCCACTCAGGCTCAAAATCCTCGCAGCAGAGTCACTGCTATGTTTCCTGAAAGGCAATTGGATAGCTGGAGAAATTGAGGTGATTCTTGATATTAATGAGCAGATAACAGAATAAAACGTTAGTTGTTTTATAGAAATGAAAGTGCATAAATTCCAACCTGTAATATACACGTGGTGTCGGCTGGACTGCAACTGGGACTATAATATTGTCTTGTCTATTTCGGTATAAAAAGAAATCCGAGCAAACGTTTACAAGTTACCCAACATGCGAATACTCACCCAAAAGTTCAAACTGGCTAAATGTCGTTACTAGATTATTATTATTATTATTATTATTATTATTAGTATTATTATTATTATTATTATTATTATTATTATTATTATTATTATTATTATTATTATTATTATATTATGTATTTATTTTTCAAAGGAAAGAAAGAAAGAAACACGTTGGAATAGTAAACGTGAAAAGATACTAGTGCAACGCGGAAATGTTGTCCACATTATACGGTCACCCTAATTACCGAGTAGCTTTACCTACACTTCGACTTAAAAACATACAAAATAAAATTAACATTTCACTTATCTATCAGTATTAGCCAGTGGATTGTTGTTGTTGTTGTTGTTTTGTATATATATCAGTAGTATTATTACGATGATTTGTTTTTTGACGTCGCCTATTCACTCATACGAGGTTTTGAACTAGCTAGCTTAAATAAGTTTTCTCCGGAACCTCCAAACTACAATGATGCAAGCGATTTATTTTTCAAAAGAAGGCTAGCTGTGTATGACACCAGAGACACCTACATTATAAAATATATGTATGTGTTTTTAAATAGATGGTACTTCAAATGCTAGTGAAGCAGAAATAAAATAACTTCGTTCCACATCAAACCTACCTTCCTCCACTTCCGTAGGCAGGCAGACAACGAAGCTTTACACATCACAGAGCACTGGTCATGGGTAACGATAACGTATTTCTTAAAACTGATCATATGAAATGACTACTTTTGCGTAGCGGTTCATATTCGAATGTGTGTCGTATTCATGCACACAAGCTGCAAGTAAACTTTGATTGATGAACAACATTTGTGTGTGTATATATATATATATATATATATATATATATATATATATATATATATATATATACATATATATATATATATATATATACATATATATATATATATATATATATATATATATATACATATATATATATATATACATATATATATACATATATATATACATATATATATATATATATATATATATATATATATATATATATATATATATATATATATATATATATATATATACACATACATACATGTATATATACATTGGGGTTTTTTTGTTTTTTTTGAAGTGCTATCTCTATCACTACATGTTGTAAACGTATAACACAATTTTAATGTATATTTCTTCATGTACTTTAGCAAAAGAAAAATATTTTAACACAAAAATGGCAATAGATTTTGGACAGATGAATGGCAGTTTATCACAGAGCTACAAAGTGAGACCACAGACATTTACAAAAGAAAGTGTTTTATTGACCTCTTGCATTTAAAGGACAACAAAACATGTTTAATCAGTAATACATAAAAATCCAAGAGTAATGCAGTGAATGTCTATAACTAAACAAAAGTTTTGACAGTTTTTTCTGTACAAATAATTTTTGACAAGAAATGTACACCATGTCATTTACAGGTAATCATTTAAGAGGCATTAACTTTAACAGGGCATCACACTTCTACTATAACTTAAGAAATATTAATGATCATTTTCACCTCACCACAAACTATGCAGGTAATCTTTTGAATGGCTTTGATTTATTGTGACATTAAAATAAACAGTAGCATCTACCTTCATTGAAAGGGAAAAAACCATTAACAGCCAAAATGAAAACCACTCAGAATACTATTGTATTGATTTGACAGAATCTTTTTTTTTTTTAATTGTGTTCTGAGGTCTACAGAGGTGTAACTCTTGCTCTCTGAGTCTTTCTCTGTTCATCGTTCTGTCTTTCCTCCAACCCAGTTTATGAGTGATGAGATCATTACAAATGGTTTCTTCTAAAGATTTTAGAATTGTTTAATGTACGATTTGGAAAGCGCATGACACCCTTTGGAGTAGGAAGCAATGAACCTCTGTGTCTCTGAGGTTTCATTGTCTGCTGGTTGTGATGTTTGTCAAAACCATCACACATTTCACTGTTTTGAGATGGCCCTTGGGGCCCACTGAGTTGTGCAGGATTTGGGCCAGTAGGGCCCTGAAATCTTACACCCTGATGAGGACCGTTAAAACATGGTGGTGCTGGTTCGGGTGCCAGTCTTCTCATGTTTGGATCTTGCCTGCCTTCCGTCCCTGGACCTTCAATGTTTGAATTTCTGTTCTTGCACTCTGGGCCTCCAAATTGCGACCTTCCTTGATGAATATCTTCCATCTCAAATTGTCTTTTGTTTGGGACTGGATTCACACGTTCAGGACCTCTTATTCCCCTAAAAAATGGCCCATGTCCCAATCGGCTGGGCCCAGCAGGTTCTCTATTAGGCTCTCTCCATTTATTTCCAAATTGTCTTCCTCTTGGCCCTGGGCATTCCATATCTGGATCATTTCTAAAAGGTTCTGGATCCCTCAAATTAGAAACACCCCAATCGTCTCCAGGTCCTCTTTCATGCATACTTGGTCTTTCTTGTATAGCTTTTGGACCCCTGTTCTCAGGCTCTCTCCAATCTAAAGGAGACACTTCCCTGCTGTGCTCCTGAAACTCACCTGGCCTTTCAAAAAAAGGCCTTGGACCCCTGCTACCATGTCTTTGCCATTCTTTTATTGGAAATATCCCTTTATTTTCGACAGCCTCATTTTTAGGCCCTCTTCCATTGGGCCATTGATCCTCTACGTGTGGAATTGTTCTATCAGGCATAGAGCTCCCAAAGTCTTCCCTTTCCCACATGTCTTCTTGGTCCAAAGGGCTCATGTTTGGCCCTGGTCCTCTATTGTGTCTTCCCATAGGCGCGGGTGCCCTTAAGTTCTGAACTGTTCTCCCGGGCCCAAACCCTTCTGGATCTCGACTTCCCATAATAGGCTCTGAAACACCTAAATGTGACTCTTCCCACTGATCTTTTTCATGCCTCTGTCCTCTGTTATTCAAACATTTTCGCCTGTTTCCTCGTCCAAGATGACCTGATCTTCTCCAATTTGTTTCTGGGCCCTCCATGTCTGGACCTCTCCTTTCTGCCTGAGGTTCTCTGTATCTTGTACTTGCTTCTGGTCTATCAGGTTGTAGTCCCCTAAAGTCTGGACCTCTATCTTCAAAATCTGATCCTCTAAAATCTGGTTCTCTTAATCCTCTATCATCTATAGGAACTTCAATTGGAGTATTATCAGGCCTTACATTTAGGGGTGGACCTCTGCTATTAAAGCCTTGGCTATCCATTCCCAAAGGTCTTCTTTCTGGCAAAGGAAGCCTTAACTGTTGCTTTTCTGGAAAACCCCTACCTGTCCTCTCAATTTCTGCGTATCTTCTCTCTGGTGCTGGTCCTCTGAAAGTATGACCCTCTGGATCTCTTCTCTCAAAGTCTGTAGCTTCCATATCTGGACCAGGATAATGTAAACCTGGTGGTCCTGTGTGAGGTCTTGGTCCCAATCCAAAGGTGTTTTGCTCTCCTGGTCCTCTCCTGTTTGGTCCTTGACCCTGCATAGAGGGATCTCTCCAGTTACCACCTCTTGAGTCAGGACTGCTTTGTCTTTTGTTATTCGGACCTGGTCCAACCAATGCAGTTTCTCTTTTCAGTTCTTCTCTGTGGAAATCTGGACCTCTCTGATTGTTTGTAGAGTGAAATCTTTCATGTACTGGCCAATCATTTGAAGCAGCTACATCTTCTCGGTCTGGAACAGGGCCTCTTCTAGGCTCCGGTCCTCTGAAATTTGGGCCTCCTGGTCCAAACCTCTCAGGCCTCGAATCAGTCATGGTTGGAACTCTTGGATTTGTTCCAGGCATACTTTTTTCTAATCCAGGACTTCTTAGTGGAGTGCCAACACGATCAGGCCCCGTTCCTCTGAACTCAGGACACATTGGTCCTTCCCATTCAGGTTGTAGTTCACCCATAGGAAGAACATTTCTATCTTGCCGTGGTCCTCTAAAATCTTGGCTACTAAGAGATGCATCTCTTCCACAAACTCCTGGTCCTCTGAAATCTGGGTCTCCATGTTCAGTCCTTGAAGCTGCTCTGGGTATGTCTCTGCAATCATTTTCTCGTGCCATATATTCTGGACCTCCATTACCTCTTCTAAAAGGGCCAGGTATTTTAAAATCTGAACTGCCGGTTTCTCTTGCTGCAGGATGAAAATCCTTATGGAATGAACCCTTCTCTTCTAGCCGAGGTTCACTAAAATCTTGATGCGGGAGTCCTTTCCGGTCAGGCACAGACACACCCATATCAGGACCTCGATTGTCCAACCATGGTTTGTCCACATTTGGACCAGCTGGGCCTCTCCTATTTGGCCCTTGACATAACATTGATGGACCTCTCATTTCATTGCCTTGTTGAATTAGGTTTGGGCCTCTTGGATCTTCACCAAGTCCACGATTATTATTTACTGGGGCTCTTCTCTGAAGTTCTAATCTCCTGAAATTTGGACCTGCTGCGCCTCTCCTATCAAAATCACACCCTGTCCTATCAGGTCCTTGTTGAGTAAAATCTGGACCTTCAGGTGTTCTTTGACCTCTCATTGGTACGTCAATGTCCAACCCTCTCCTGTCCGGTCCCATAATATCTGGGCACTCTGGTCCTTTTCTGCCATGCCTGAGATCTTCAAAATTTGGACCCCTCCTATCTCCATGATTAGCTCTCCTTTCATCTTGAACGTAAGGTTCTATTCTGACTGGCCCTCTCCAGTCATCCTGCATTTTGGTTTCTCGGGCATGCCAATCTGGTTCCCTAATATGTGAACTTAAGCCTGGATTTTGTCTTGACAGATTCCCATCATTACATTCAATTTGGAGGAATCCTTGACCCTCTTGCTGCTGACAATGTTGACTGCTTCCATACAAGTCTCCATCACTCTTGTTTGGAGCTCTTTCTACAATTACACCCCTTGAATTTCTTTTGTGTGCATCACATCTACTAGGCCTAGCTTGTGGGCCACCCATATCGCCTAAAAATTGGCCCTGCCCCATGTAACCTCTATCTGTGAAGTCCGGTCTTTTAAATTCATGCATATTATCGGATGGTCTTATATCATTGGTACACGTAATTCTTTCATCCTTGCTAACTGGATGAGCTAGCAATACATTTTTTATGGGAACACTGCTGTCTTGCCCAGAGCTGGGTGGGTTAGAACACCCATTTTTGTTTGATCCAGGCTTTGCCATTTGTACTTCATTCCAACAGTCTGGGCCTTGCCTAGCCAATACGCCCCCCCCTGGAACTGTGGCATCAAAACCACTGTATTTATTTGAGTCCAAATTGCTTCCTCTACCAAATCCTACAATGCCCATATTTGCCTTTATTTCATCTTTTGGACAGTCCATTGCCAAAGAGTCCTGATATAAACTTTGACAACTTCCCTGCCGAGTGCCTGGAATAATCCCCCCTGTATCTAGGTTTTGGCCTCCATTATTTTGAGAGCTGTCTTTCCCTATTTCCAAAGTCTTATGTTTGTTTTCTATTTGTGAACCCCCCAATCTTGCTATTGTTGTCAAACCTACTCCAAAATTTGGGATTTCTGGTTGTGACAAATGTTCTTCTGTTTTAAGACAAAACACATGTGTTTGGGAAGAACTGAAATCTTGGCTCTGTTCGTATTTATGTTTTGTCTTTTTTCCAACATCAATTATACTTTTAGAGTCTGAACCCTCTACCTCTAAAGCAATAAAATCCAAATTTCTAATATTTGATAGGCATTTAGAATCACTTCCAAGTGAATATGCAACACTCTCAGAATCGCTTATTTTCTCTTCCTTAACACAGACACTTTTTTCTATGTTGCTAGGTTTATAGAACTGTGGTTCTGGATCTGGGCTCTGAGGGGAGTCTCTGGTTGGAGGATCTATCTCTCTAAGAGGGATTGTACTTTCAACTTTACTGTCAAGCAACCCTGCTAGATGGCATTGATCTACCTGTACATTATCATCTTTAGCTTTGTTATCATGGTCACTAACTGGAGCTTTCTGATGATCTTCAGATGATGGCTCTGAAATGTCAAACTTCACATTTTGAGGAGGTTCACACGAATAAGCCGAAGAGTTTTCATCAAAACTCTCAACTAGATCACAGGTCAATTTTTTTTCATCGTATTCATTTTTGTCACTAACCAATGAGTCTTTACCAAGATTAGGTGAAGATCTTCTGTGATGTTTGGATGATAGGGACTCAGAATCTTTTTGTTTCGGAGGTGATGGAGATCCTCGATGTGCATGAGAACGTCTGCGTCCATCATGATCTCGTCGATGGCGTCCTTGCTGAACTGAATTATCTTTGGTTCTGTGTCTTGACCTATCCCTTTCACTTCTTCTATGCCGATCTCTTCCTCTACGTCTCTGTGAATGTGAAGGAGAATGACGATGTGACCGTCTTGAAGGACTTCTATGGCGGTCCTTTTCACGCCGGCTCCGTCTTTTGGGTGACTGCCTTCGCTTTTTACTATGGTATGAACCCTGAGAAGACCCTCTATGAGAGGTGCTCTGCCCTGCTTTTGACAAAGATGAAGTGTTTTTGTTGCATCCTTGGAATCCGTCCTCAAAAATTTCATTGAAAAGCGATTCATCCTCAGGATCATATTCTATGTCTGAATCTTCAATTTCTCCAGCTGAAGAATACCGTTCACTTTCCTGAAAAATTTTCAGTGCTTCATCATTTTCTTCATCATTATTTGTCTCGCTTTTTGAATTTGAGATGGTAGTTGCGTCATCCACATTAACAGCTTGTGAATTCAGATTCAAAACATCCACAGCATCTTCTGGGCTGCTGGCTTTGTCAGTTATTTTTGATTCTGTTTGTGTAACGCTACTTTGCAGAGATGACAGCTGAGAGAGGGGCAAGGATTTTTGTGGGGGAGACATAAGGGAATCAGAAACAGAGAAGTGAGCCATGAACATGCCTACCGTCTCTCTCTGTTGGCGAAGTGCCTCTTCCTGCTCCTTTAACTGTCTTTTTTGCTCTTCAATCTGCTTATTAAGCTCTTCAAGCATTCGTTGCTGTTCAGTCAATGTTGCAGCGGAGACAACCACAGTACCTGTAGGAAGGTTTTGTGCTATGTTGGAGGAAGTATGCACTGCAGTCGAAGCAGTCGGTGGTATTGCAATCCGAGTGGAAATTGGAGAAGGGCCTACAGACGAATCTGGTAATTGAATTTCAGAGCCAGGCTTTGTCTTTATACTGCCCTGGATATCTGCAAAGATAGTCTCATCCTCAGGATCATATGCCACGTCGTCATTGACAGAGCTTGTTGCCAATACCCCAGGCTCATTTTTTTCTATATGATGCAAATCAACTTTTTTAAGTCCAGTAGCTGGATATTCCTCTTCTGGATCGTATGGGCGATCTAAGTCATTTTCCTCTTTTTCAGCTTCTTTAACCTTTAATTTCTGTCCATACCGTTGGACTATAGGGTCCGCCATTGGTCCAGACAACTTTGTGAATGTAGTTGTTTTAACATTACCAGTTGTTTTGGGAGTTCCATCAGTGGGGATGGGTGAGACTGTTTTTTTATTAGAAAACAAACTGGTCAAGATAGTCTGCAGTGGTGTCTTTTCAGTGGAGGCAGGGGGATTCTGATCAAAGATCCTGTTAGTGGTCACCTGACTGCTAACTGCAGTGGCTGAGGAAGAAACAGGAGGTTTCACTTTGAGGGAATTTGGAAGAGGGGGAATTGTGACCGAGCCAGAGAAGGATGAGTCCGATGGTGACCCGGGACAAGGTGGTGAATCAGATGGGGAAGTATTGGCAGGTGTCTCTGGATCATAGGGTTGGAATGTCTCCAAATTGTCAGAACCATAGAGGACAGGGGGTTTGGGAATCCACATTGGGTCTTTTGCCAAACTCATTTTTGGTCTTTTCTCATCAATTTCCAGAGGAAGGCTTCCTAGACGTTTTGGCTTCTGAACGATAGCCAGACCCAGAAGAAGATTAGGCCTTTTTGTTTCAAGTCCTGTGAAATAAGAGTAAAAAGAAGAAAGAATATAATATATTACTATTACTGTTCCCCAAAGTGTTCTGAAAAACAATTAAAAAAAAAAAAGTTCTGTTTTCATTTTTGATAAGAGAGTAAAAAATAAAAGAAGACCAATGAATTGTGGCCAATTCACTGGGTTAGTATTTGCCATAATATTATCAGCAATGACATGTATGCCTATTTTTTTTTTTTTCATTAAATCTGTGATCGTTTGAGAAGATTGTTTATGCTGCGATAAATAGGACTACTAATGTTTTTATTATTAGTAAAGTTATTTTCATTATTTGGATTACTTTTTAATTTGACTATTACTTTATCATAAAAATATGTACAGTAAATTAGCACATTTACTTAGAAAACAAAACCTTTTTTTTTATTTTTAAGTACTACCAAATGTACAATTGTTTATCACTTATGAATCTATCAATGTGTAGTTAGCTTTAAAGATTGGCTTCAGACAAAGAAAATCAGTCAGACAAATAACAGTAGAGAGTTACTGTAATGAAGTTCTGAAAAGTGATGTCAACCTGTAAATAATGACCTGTACATAAGGAGTTACTATGGAATTAACATAAAAACATTTGCATTAAAAACAAGAAAATCTGAGAAATTATCATACCTGGTCCTTCAAGAGGTTCTAGTATGGATGGAATTGGTTCATTTGCACTGAGTGGGAGAAGGTATAAATCCTTAATGGAACGGCTACTGTTGGCAACAACACCAAACCGTCTTCGACTGTTGAAATAGGAGAAAAGGGAGACATATGCCACCTCCTCTTCTTCTGTTGCTGGATGAAACCGGATCACGCACAATTCCTAAAAGTAAAAGTGACATTAAAATTAATGCATCCACTGTCACTATAAAAAGCATTGTAATAAGTCTGCATTTGCTGCTTGCCTTTGTAACAGAGGTCTTTAATTTTGCAACATAGTCCCAAACTGTTTCTGGCATAATACGTCCTCCAATTTGAATTGTATCTGGGAGATCCTGCAGAAACAGAATAATGAAAAAAAGAGTCAATCAAACTGTTTCCTGTAATTAAGCAAAGCTACTTTTTCTTAGTACTTTACCGCTTTGAGATTTTCGACAGATCCCGAAACCAGGTATCCTTTGGTTACAAATTTTGCAACAGTTAACATATTTAAAAAGCCTTTCCAAACAATTTCTTGCTTTGCCAAGAATTGTGTGGTCTCATCTTCAGTGGAGGAGTTTGTTATCGCAGCCCTAAAAGAGATTGCACAATTACAATTACATGACTATGACTATTATTACTATGTGTGTGAATATATCCATACATACATACATACATACATACATACATACATACATACATACATACATGCATACGTGTGTGTGTGTGTGTGTGTGTCTCATCTAAATACCTTGAAGAAATGCCAAACAGACTGGGCATCACTGATGAAGACGGCTTCATTAAGATAGACTTAGGTAATGCTTTGTTTTGTGGTCGTCTATCTCTCTCGCTCAGGGGAGCATAAGTAGCTGTGTTATGGAGGCCCAAGTTGCCACTAGGTGGACCAGAAAACCTATTTGCTGCGGTTCGTGGGTCACGTCTTGTGAAGGTTACAGTTGAGGCTGCTGGAATCGCAACTGGGGCATATGTTCTCTGTGCTGAAGCAGCTTTAGCAGTGTTCACAGTTGGGGATGAAGGTGAATCCATGACTGGGGAAGCAGGAGACTCTTGAATTGGGGAGGCTGGCGAATCCATTGTTGGCGAGACAGGAGTTTCTACTATCGTCAATACTGGAGAGTCAATGACAAGGTGAGAAGAAGGATCTATTATAGATGTTGGAGAATCTGCGTTTGGCGAATCAGGCGGTGCGAGCAAAGGTGAATCATCTCCAGAAGACTTTCTCCAAGCCATTTCAAATCTATCTTTTGTTTCAGAAAGCTTTGTTTTTTTTTTTGCAGGTTCATCTTCCTCATTTTCTGTTATTTGACCTTCAGAAGAGAAAGAAATATCTGTTATGAAAAACTAAATCTAAAATACAATGCAATACAAAAAATTAAAATGGGTCAGATAAAAATGTATATAAAAATCTTGACTTTTGTAAAAACATGATTTACCTGTGCATATTTTACATTTCAGGTCAAAGAGATGGGTTTTGTGCTCTGATGTTGTATCCTTAAGCATACAGGTGAGAACATCCGGCACAACATTTTTCTGGCTTTTTTGGCTTGTTCTGTTCTTGAGAGGTGGTGCAGGAACACTTTTCTTCTGTTCCTAACAAGTATGCGCCATTGCAATGTAATGAGAAAACAATACTTTTTTTTCTTTTTGTCATTTAAAACGTTAGAACTCAATGTAAATGAGACAGATACACACCACAGTCCTATCAGGTCTGACGAGTTTCAAAGGGGGTAAGTCTACTTTCACTGCTTCAGGCTTGGTTAACAAACTTGGCATTTTAGCAGCTGCATTCTTCACCTAAACAGGCAAGGACATTGGGGGAACGTTTGCTTGCATTATGAAAACAAGTTCAAGAATTGCATGAGAATTTTTTTTTTGTGTGTCTAATAACGACCACAACGTACCTCTGTTTCTTTTGAAATTGTCTCTGATGCTTTGATTGCCTGCATATCCTTCTGGCTCATCCTGGCCAATCTAAAAGGATTGATCTCTCCTCGTACAAAAGAATACAACAGCCCCTAAAAAATAATTGTATTGTTAGTTTGAGCAAATTATTTGACGGGTTCTTGGAAAGAATATAAATATGGGCAATACTGACAGTAATATTTAAATATGTAAGGCACCAACAACAATAAATCAGTTAAGTAACTTTAAAACAAACCTTATTTCTTTGATCTTTCAGGTTAAACATGATCGTTCTGTACTTGTTCATGTATTTGCTGTCTGTGTTGCGAAATATGTCAAACATCTCCATCTCAATGCTTGCCACAAGCTTTGCAGCTTCACTCTCAGTCAACTCCAAATCCTCACAATCACACACCCTTTGAGAAATAAAGCGGACAGTAATAAGCACAATTCCTGTGAAAAGTCAAGTATGACATGAATGATCAGATGGGGAGGGGGGGGGGGGCATTTTGAAGTAACTCATATTCACTATTCCGACTACCAACACTTCACACATACTTTATAATAATGCTTGGCATAAATAAGATTTCAGAATCTTTTCTTGAATTGGTAATTAAAATGCTCATAAAACAATGAAATATCCACAAAGTCCACATTACCCTCGATAAACCAAAGAACAGAATAGAGATTTAAGTCATTTTTTCAAACTGGACATTTTTCAGTCAACGTCATACAATCATGACCCTCTGCAGAAGAAGCCATAATGACTTGCGTACTGATTGTGTGTGTGTGTGTGTGTGTGTGTGTGTGTGTGTGTGTGTGTGTGTGTGTGTGTGTGTGTGTGTGTGTGTGTGGGGGGGGGGGGGTTGGTTTGGTTTGGTTGTAAATATATTTTAGGCATTTTTTTAAGAGGGTCTTGATTACATAGCACAAATTGTGAACATTATGAAATTGTTTCATGTTTTGGAGCCATAAGTTTTCTTGGAGCTCTGTTCAGGTGTTTAAGAAAATCATTTTGCCAATCACAAAACTTTTAGATCGAAGCTTGTGTAAAAAATAATAATAATAAAAAAAAATTAACCTCACCTTTTGTACAGGATGCTGGTTAGGGATCGCTGGATGCTCTGCCTGACTTGGTGATTAGGTGGCTGAGAGGGTCTGGAGGAGGGAGCACTGGGTGCAGGAGGCACCAGAAGATTTCTGGTTTCATTCAGCACAGTCTGAGTGGAAGAGGGCTTCTGGAAGGATGTTGAAGGCAGTACTTGGCTGGACATAGGCTGGGACGAAGGCTGGGGCACAGCCTGTTTTTTCGGTATGACATAAGCAGTCTTGGAGACCATAAGGGCCCCTGTTTCATGATGTCTTGGGGCTGAGGTGGAAGGGGAGGGTGTGGCTGGAGGGAGACTTTCTGTTTCTAGTGTGGGTGTCGCAACAACGGACGTTGACTCCGCCGACCCTTGGCTGGACACACTACTGGTGAGTGGCTCCTGTGGTGTTTCTGCAGAGAGGCTGTGCAACGTGGCAGTCTCAATCGTAGGCTGGAGAGCAGGCGCATCTGTAGCGGAGTCTCCTGGAGGGTCTTTCGAAGGAGTTACATCCTCAGCGTCTGTCTCTACCTGTTCACTGTGCATTTTAGCTGTTAGAAAAAAGAACAACAGGCCTTCTAATGATTACACTGATTTATGAAGCAAACTGGGTTCAATTTTGAAAATACAATGAAATGCAAAAAGAAAACCATTTCTCTTTCACCGAGAAAAAGTAAATATGATTACCCTTTCTTCTCAGATCAATGAGACTTTGATGAAACTGTGTGAAGCCAGTTTAAAAACCAATCAACACTGTGTTTGACTAAGATTAAATGTGGTGTATCAAATTTCTCAAAAACTCTCCAAAACCATAAGATGTATAATTCAACCTGAATTTTTTTTTTTTTTTTATGTAAAAGGTGTACTGTGGCATGGCTTTATATTGACTGTCAGAGAAATGTAGGCCTACAGGTCACCTTAACCTAAGGCTAGGTCACAGGGGGAGCAAAAGCAAAAGACACAACGGTTATACTGGTCAGCTACTATAAGCGTTTACTGCTGAGTCTTGTTGCATTTATGTGTTATTGAACTTATTTTAATAACTGATAACTAATCAGAAAATAAAACTGAACACTAATTAAAGGAAGCAAATTTCACCCGTTTCTATTGTTTTGCACACCCTTGCTATTTATTTGTATATTTATTGTATGGACATCGCAGCAGGAGAGAAAAAGAAATCACAAAATAACTGACTTCCTCTTCCATCATTTTCAAAAGCCTGACAAAGCCTGATGTGATACCGTTGCACTTAATTTAGGTTTGTAATTCAGAACTTCTTTTTTTATTTTTATTTTTTTAAATCGACCAGACACCTTTACTTTTAATCCCACAAAGCCCAACACAAAAAAAACTGCGTGTGCGGGGCTTTGATTCGTTAAGTAGTTGCAAGTTACTTATTTGGCCAGCAGGGGGTGCTTGTGTTCCACAATAAAGTATTATAGGGCCTCGTCTGCGTCCTCACGATGTGGCATTGAAAAAACAGAAACGTACAAGTCAAACTAATGAGCGCGAGGAGTAATGACTATGGGCGCAAAAGACAGTAACAAAAATGTGCACCACCACTAAATTAATTTCACTTCTCCTAATGTTTTATATGTCCGAGTATGAGAAATGGTAAACAACAACAATTATTATTGTTATTATTATTACTCAGAAATGATTCATCATCATATATCTTCATGTGGCAGAAATACTAAATTACATGACTGCACTGCAATCTAATTGATTTTACACACTCCAGAAAGCAGTGCGTGTGGGAGTTTAGAGATCTTATTCACCGAGAAGCGAAAAGACACCTGACCAAACCGTAATAATATATGGCAAAGACAGGTATGAGTTTCTGTAGTTACTATCCAAGCTGACTGCAACAAGACTCCACACCTCACACCAAATTACTAAATTTCTCATTTGAAGGCAGCATGTTGTTTGCTAGTAATATAATTCCTACTCCAGAAAAAAAAAACAATCTGCGATTCCTGTCAACTCGTGTCAAGTGATTGTGCTCGGTGACAGAATAAAAATAAAAAAAGAGTTCATTAAACCTATTGGCTGTGTTCAAAGAGGTAACTCTGAGTCAAACACTGAGCTACTGGCTTACAGTGCTGTTGAATCAGAATGAATGCAACATCTCAAGTTAACCATGAATGATTAACTCCATCAAGAGACTTGACTTAATCAAGTCTCTTGATCTGCATTTGTAAAAGTGTGTCATGAGTGAGTTAAGTCATGCTAGTTTTTACCACACTTTGTTTTGCCATCATGGGACGGCTGTCAGTGCCAGGGAAGGTGTGTTTGGGCGCTTCGAAATTCTGCTGTGATCAAAACCTTCCCACCAGAAATCTTTGCTTTGAGGCAATCAGTGTAGGATGCAGTGGAGGGCCGTGCATTTCACGCCTCGGCCATTTGTGACGTCATATTTAGTCCACCCTCAGTTAATACACTTCATATTACCCTCAATATGACACTGTGGCTTGAGAATCCATTGAGAATCACACTTACACATTCACACACACACACACATTACATCACCTCCATAAAGTTGACCTAGTCAAGCAAAACATAAGTCCCCTGATACTGTTAAAACTTACAAATAAAAGGTGATTTTAGGAGAGTCCCCAACAAAGTTTTAATAAGTCCACCAGCAGCACTCTGTGAGCTTAAAATCTTGTCCAGACGTGTCCAATAAACAGCATTGTCGGTGATTCGTATGCGAAACCAACAAGGTTCCTGTTCACTTACAGCGAACAGGAACCAGCAATGTTTATTCTGAAGGCCTCAGGCAGATTACATAGAACCTGGCAACACAAGCCAGCTGAAATATGATTGGGTAAAAACTCTACCGTACAACAACAATACAGCAACGGAAGCAATGCAACCAAATGGATATTATATGATGTGAAAAGAACAGACTATTATGTTACGGGATTCTAAGGATGATTAGGCCAGCAGAGAAGGCCTAGCTGGGCCTGATGGCCCGCCACTGGTAGGATGTGTATCCTACACAGTGTGCAGGATTCAGGCTACCATTTATGTGCACAAGGGTAGAATTGTAAACCCACCCTTTGAACTTCCATGTAAGTGAAAAAAAACCCTTTCTGCAAGTAGCTTCCTTGTTTTATTCCTCTTGCACCTGGAAATGTGCTACAAAGAGTGTATTGGCCTCTACAGGTCAACATTCAACCACACATGGACAATGCAAAACACCTTTTAACTGCTGATTCACACAAGTGGGTGTGCCAGTCAATGTACCATTACAGTATATTGTAGCAAAACCAACATTAATAAACAAAGTTAAAAAAATAATGTGTTTGCGGTTAAGGTACAGTCATTGAGATTTGTCTCGCACTGATCTCCACGCGCTTGTGTGACAGGGGTGGTGGGTTATTAGTCTGACCCTAATAAACCAATACAATTAAGGATGCAATGTTTCCCATCTTCCTAAATATTGTCCAAATGTTTGAGACGTCAACGCAGAGTGCCAATGACCCACTGTGAAGTTAATTTTCAATAAATTGTTTGAAAAGTGAAAATTCGATTTTCTAGCTTTAATTTTTTTACTTCATTACACACCAAGAATAAATGTTATTACCACACGTCATTTATCATCTATCTTATCAACAGCTATTTCATAAAGATTAATTCAATTTGAAATTTTTATTTTTCTTCTGAGAAAACTGAACTGATAAGCATAGACAATATACTGCCTAAATTCAGACAAATTTAGGCATTTGGTTCCTGTGTAATTCTATAACCTTTACCATGTATTCAGATTATATAATTCTAATTAAATCGTGAAATAATATGGTTTTATATTTGCATTATTATTACAAGAGCTTAAAATCAATGGTGTTACCATTTAACAGAAAATAGCTGCGCTTCTTTCACTACAGCACTTTTTACAGTTTAGCACCACGACCGGCTCAGAATTTGAATTTTTTTTTTAACACTCTCTCTCTCTCTCTCTCTCTCTCTCACACACACACACACACACACACACACACACACACACACACACACACACACACACACACACACACACACACACACACACACACACACACACACACACCTTTTTCCTCGATATCATGACTTCCTTGTCAAAAGGAGCCTTTTTGGGCTCGCTCAATTCCTGTGCAATTTTTAGTCAAATCAAATGTTTTGCCTGCCTTTTAAGAGAAACTCCCTCATAGAATTCCCTCTTCCAAGCTTGGAATCTCCTTTAATCTTAACCCAGCCATATCAAATTTAGGATATAATAGCAACAGATTAATTTATATTCTTTGTATTTACTGTGCTTTGTGCTGTGAGAGGAGTTCACTGAACCATGTCCCAGGCTGCGAGTGCAAGCTTTCAGAGAACAGCGATAGATACGGGGGGGGGGGGAACAAAACAAAAAACAGATCAAGATTCAGATCTTGGTGGAACCTCCAAAATGTCATGGGTTGAACACCGTGGTGATGAGTTCAAGCACGTACTCCAATGCAGATTCAAGATTTTGGTCAGGTTCACACCTGAAGGTCCGTTTCCTGGTCCGACTCAACACGAGGATGATGCATTTTTGCAACTTTTCACTTGGTCCGCTTTCTGGTACAGAAACTTTAAAAAGAAGTCGTGATCGAAAACGTAATTTGGTTTATATGTAATAGATGGAAAACAAATCCCTTGCAATCATGGGGCATTGTCCACTTATTTAATGTTGGTGCTGATCTGGACTGTGCATCAGCAGACGATAAGGCCGCACATGTGTATGGGTGGGAAGCCTACGGGCACGATGTTTTAACACATGCGTATTGGGGAAGACGCTTTCAAATCAGACAGTCATATCAGACACGACAGGCATTAATGACAGCCTACCACAACTTGGTTGCTTTTGCCACACAAGCAAGATTAGTGTGACTGGTGCCCATGAGGTTCACATCAGAAATGAACTGCTCTGGGGTTCACTTCATAGCGGATCGCGACCACCTCTCCCAGACGGACCATAGTGTGGTTTTTTTAGTCTGCATCGGAGGTCTCCACCAGCGTTCACACTGACCCAAACAAATAACATCCAGAGAGTAAACGCTCCAGGGTTCAGATTAACTGGACTATACACGGCTGGTGTGCACGCACCCTTTGCGAGGAAAACTTATCTATTCTATGAAACTCCTCGCAGTCAGCTGCGAATTGGATTGGCACACCGGGGGTAGATGTACATATATTAGATACACAACAAACCTCCATACGGAATGTACAGCAGGTTGTCTCCCTGAGGAGACAGAAAACATTACATTTAAAGGGTGTGTGCCTACACTTCTGTGCCTCCTTTTTGGTCCACCCTACTTCTGGACTAGTGCACTTTCAAATGGAATTCAAAGGCTGTCAGTTTAAGCTATTTTACTGACAACTACCTCCAAAAGTCGGCAGATGAGTTTTGTGACCATCAGGGCAGCGGGAACAGCGTCATTTGTGAGAGCAATTCCGACGGGTACTCGTCGTGGCTAGTGAGAGATGTGCTTGTGAGAGCCACTGCTGAGTGTGAGAACAAAGAAACCACGGTGAGATTGAATGTATTTACCATTAGAGATTCTAACGCATTTCAAATCCCTCATTTCCCATAACTGTCGCTCTAAAACCTCATTAATTTTAGTTGACAAAATTAAATGTGACCTATTTAAAATGAAGCAGGTATGTTGGTATTGATCATCAATATGCCCGGAAATGGCATTATCCTTTGCTTTGTGTTTAATCCTTCTCTATTTTTTTTTGTTTTTGTTGAATTGGTCTGTCTCTTTCACTCCAACACAAACTGCTACAGGTTGAAGCGAGCCGCACCGCAATAAAGCTCTTCACCACTGACTGGTGACGAGTTTAAATCCAGAATTTCATTGTGATCTGATTTTTCTGCAGCCAAACACGGGTCTAAAACACACTATATTTTACTGTACTGTGTGCAAGGACTAATGATCCGTGAGAATGAAACAACAGAGAAAAAGAGGGGAAACAAAGCAAAAAACGTCATATTTTTCAAACCACCGCTTCTTAATTTCTTCAAACGCTACCTTTTCTGTGCTAGCCTTGTTCTAGTTTGAATGTTACTAACCTACTTATCTTACAAGGAAGTCCACAAAATATAATTCAAAACTATTTTGGTTCAAACATCTAACTTTTAAGATGAAGAATGAAATGAGAAATTAACAAAAAAAAAAAAAAAAAAGCTGTTGCCTGGTCGTGGGCATTGCCAAACACGTTGTACAGGTTCTACAGGGTGAATGTGGCCATTCCCCACCCACTGCTGCGGTCCTGCAGCAGTGAAGGTTTGTGAGTTGGATTCGCTACTTTGCTGATATACGTTATCCAGTGCTGAAAGTAACGCCTCTCATTGGCAGCAGAGATGAAATAGAACAAACGTTATGAATACAACTACGGTTCTATGAATCCGGGATGACCGCCAAAGCTCTTTTGTCACTCAGAAGAAGATTCTGTCGGTCTCCTGAAGACGCCAGCATATACAGCCTCTTTCAGGACATCAAAGGGTCACAGGTGACTACAGGTGATATGTACTCAAACTGCATGTTTGCAAAGGGGAACACTTCAAACCTCAAAATACCAATGTATTTTCAACATTGGTTTGCTTTATATTCCTATCTGGCATCTGAGAATTCCAGATTATATTATTTTTACATTGCGACGTATACTTTTGTTTATAGAGTACACGTCAATGTCGGCAACGGGTTAGGGTTTATATATGTATATATATATATATATATATATATATATATATATATATATATATATATATACATATATATATATATATATATACATACATATATATATATATATATATATATACATATATATACATATATATATATATATATACATACACACACACACACACACACACACACACATACATACATGTATATACACATAATACATATATATATATATATATATATATATACACATAATATATATATGTATATATATATATATATATATATATATATATATATATATATATATATATATATATATATATACACATATATATATATATACACACACACACACACACACACACACACACACACACACACAGTTTTAGATGTTTGGATGAAAATAGATATCAAAATAAAATAAAAAATGAAGGGGCAACATCTGCCCAATGTTGTGCGTGTGCTTCTGTATGACCCAGAAAGGGCCAATTTATTCCAAGCATTGTGTGCATGTGCAGTGACTGTGAAATTCTGTCCATCCAGCAGGGTGGATCCAGCAGTCTTCCCTAACAGAGCTGGATCATATTTCCACATGTAACCAGCCGAGTCACGGAAGTCTTCATGCGTATGTGACAGCACATCTTCTTTTCACATGTGGTGAAACTCATGCTACTACATGTACTGACGAATCCGTCGGTCTCCTGAGTATTTCCGTGGTGGCAGTCAGCTTCTCCTCTCCCTCTGGAGTAGTTGCACCGCTACTATTTGCTGCAAATCCTATGCAGTCTGCAGTCTCCAATCTAAAAACCAAGTGCTCCAAGATAGTGTTTGAGTGATGATGGGATCGGGAGTGATAAACTTCAAAAGACCAGAGGACAACCAAATCCCTTCCTTGTGACCCACACCTAAAGCGTTTGTTGAACTTGCAATGGAAAATGAGTCTTTTCCTGTGCAGGATAGGGATGCATCGTCGCTCACCACATCCACCTTCCCAACGTGGCAAGTATTGGGTTGAAGCAACCAACCAATCGATCAGTCGGTGGGATCTTTTTCTAAACCACAGGGTAAAACCAGGTCAGACTGCCCGTCCGGGGGGGGTAATCCTGTTGGTCAGCCCCTTGTTTATGTGGACACCGGGGAGTTTCCTTGCTAAGAGACCCTTCACGCAGGGTGACAGTCCATTTCAGAAGAGATGCTAAATGTCAAGATGACTTTGTTTCATTGATTGGTGTCCATTTTGTTGTTGAATTGCTTCTACTGCCATTTATTGTCGTTGTGTTCTTTTTGTCTATTTTTACTTGGCTGTCTTGCACAAATAAGGTATATGGAATGTTTCCCCTCACGGCAAAGGGAAAAATTAAATTGCGCAACTGTAAGTTTTGAAGTGAGTTTCCTAGATAAGGCATCTTTATGCAACTTTTAAATGTAAAAAAAAAAAAAAAAAAAGACTGTTGGTTGCTTGGATGAAGCAAACAAACACAGCCACAAATAATTGTAGAAACAGCAGGAAAAATAACATGAAATAAATAAAAGTGCTGGGTTGTGAACATTAAGTTCACAATGACAAGAACACCTGAGTTGACCATAAAGAGTTTCAAGATAGCCTTGCCAACAACGTGACACTAGCATGTCATCAAAGAGTAGGAAACAAAAGAAATCAAACCAGCGGAACACAAAAATATAACTTGATTAATTGAGCCATATTTATCACAGCTCTAGTAAGCTGCAGTACATTGCACAACTTTAACTTTGATATTTGATTTTACTATTCTATCTCGTCTTGTAGGGCAGCAGTTTGGTGCAGTGGCTAGCACTGCTATCACGAGGCGCAAGTAGAATGCAACTTTGATGCCCCGGCCTCGGGGCTTTCTGTGCAGAGTTTACATGTTCTCCTTATGTCTGCATGGATCCTCTGCAGATACTGTGGCTTCTCCCACAGTCCAAAGTTTTGGCTAAATATGAAGTCTAGATGGTGTGTGAAGTGGAGTGAAGGTGGACTGTGTGTTGGCTCGGCGATAGACTGACAACTTGTCCAGGGTGTAACACTGCTTTCACCCCAAAACCACTGGGATAGACTGGAACAACCTGTTACACCCTGAGAGCAGGATGTGGTGATAGAAATGAACCAAAAAATATCTTGTCTTGTATGACTTGTATGTCTTGTAAACATTAGTTGTAGGATCAACCATTGATCTGCAGTTGTTTCTAATTAATATCTAAGTTTAAGTTAAACGTTTTTATTTTAGGAGTACTGCAAAGACTGGGTTCACGCAGATAAATGTATTCCATTTCAACACCAATATTTAGGTGGCCACGCTGTAACAGCAAAGACAGCAAGGACTGTGTGCAACATGTTGTATGCAAGAAAATAAGTGCAGATCATCGTGCATGGAGTTGGTTGTGCTATGTGTTGGAAAGTCAAACAAGCGCAGCAGCATACAGGATGCTCTCTGTAAAAAAGCAAAGAGAGCAAGTGTAGTGTGCCATATGTCGCGTGAAATTATGCAGATCATCATGCATGGAGCTGGCTGTGCTTGAACGCCAGCTATGCACTGCGGGAAGCATTTGTACTGTTTTGTTGCGGCTATTGAATATTGATGTTTCATTCTGCTGCTGCTTCTGCTTCATTCAGCAGTGGCCGTCATTGCAGACTTTTCCGAGGGTCGGTCAACGTTTTAGATCGCCGGCATCCATAACACGATGCAGCTGCTAACCCTATACATTAGTGACCTGCGCGAACATGCATACAGCAGACCGCAGTCCAACCCGAATTCACGTGATGGTCCAGTTGTGCTCAGTACATGAAAGTCAGACATACTGAAAATGAGAGCACGTGTTTCGCTACACTGGGCACCTAAGCTCTCAGACCATCACAAGACCACTCAGCAATATAGCACAGGTAGATGCTGTGTGGTGCAGCAGCATGTTTCAGAAGTGACAAAGATTTGTGCAGAATGCGTGACTCTAATGAGTCACTGAATTAAACATACTCACCGAACGCTGACCCCCCTGATACTTATTAGTCACCCCAAGGGGTAATATTTAGTTGTTTGAGTTTTTTTGTGCGCATATTTGTGGATGGTTTTGTCACCAAGTGCAAAGAATCAAAGAACAAAAGAAAAGTCAGTAATACCAGAAGAGGCCGTTTTTGGCAAGAAGGTGATCTGCTTGTGAACACAATGTGTATGAGTGGCGAATGATACGTACACGCTGCGCAAAACTGTGACGATGGTGGTGATGAGGTCTGAACTTCTGTTGGAGTGAGGTCGCAGACAGGGGAGGGAGAAGCCTCCACCTGCCCTCCAACATCTTCCTTCGTCTGCCCCTTCTCTTCTGCTTTCTCTGCTAATCTTTTAGACGTCCTTGTGGACCTCAAGCTCTGTAGTTGAAAGATTTTGAAAGACAAATGGACAGTTTTATGTTTGCTACTTAAAACAACAGAGCTAGTAGCAAAAAACATTTGCAATAAAAAGCACATTTTTTTAGGCAACAACTCACGAACCTTTGTTGTAGGTGTGGCAGATACATCTTTTTTCTGTGCACGTCCTTTGGGCTTGGGCACCTTAGAAACGGTAAGAGTCTTCATCGTGAACGCAGCATGTTGAAGGATGCAGTCAGTGCCGCAGTAAACGGACTCAGGCAGCGCTTTTTTTGAGCACCCAGGCCCGATACACAGAGGAAAAGAGCCATCCGTCTTCATCTCAGCTTCATGTTCTGGCTCACACTTTGATTCAGGAGCTTCCTCCTCTTTCTCAGCTTCCAACACCTCACCCTCCTGAAACCAGAGCAGTCAACGCGGCCCTCCAGATGAGTTTCATCATGCAAATCAGCAGGTGGTTTGCAACACAAATGCACAGATCAAACAGGAAAAGTATATTTTTGTAACTACAAAAATAAAAATCACAAATCACTGGGGAACCAAATGCTATTCTAACCTGAAGAATCTTCTGTTGGTCACGACTTTCTTCTCCTTCGCAAGAAGGGGACTCAGGTGTGAGTTGGTCTTGCTTCCTTTTGGTGCACAAAGAACACATGTACTGTGGCTTTGTTTTCTCCATCTTAGTGGTCTCATTCTCGTCAATGCCTACACAGCTGCCATGAAACCAATTCTGGCAAATGTCACAGCAGATCATAAACCTGGAGGTGGTTAGAAAACGACAAACATGGAAGTGAAACTGACAAGAGGCGCAATGGTGTTTTAAATATATACGAAACCCTAGGGATCTCTCTGCAGGAGTGAAATGTGTACCTGTTACTATGTTTCTGTTGACACGTGCAGCACACAACATCAGGGTTGTGGCCTCTTAAGTCCAATTGGCCTTGATGCTCGCCCTCAGTACCATCTTTTTTCTCCCGCTCCACTGGGGCATATTCATGTTGGCCAGAGGTTGAATCAGAAATATGCTCTAAATCCGATTCTATACATATGCAGTCAGAGCTTGAATGATGGACAGGACTTGGACTGGCAACGGAGTGGATGGGTGATGTATCTATTTCAATAGGGCATTGTGGTTCTTTTGTTCTTTCCTCCTCTACCAACGGCTGTTCAGGAAGAGTAATCACTTCATCCTCATCGTCATCATTATCTGCAGCACCTAAATGAAGGTTGACTGCCCTGCCCCCTCCTCTCGCTCTTCCTTTACCCTTTTTCCGCCCTCGCCCTCTTCCTTTCCTTTTGGCATTTCCTCTTCCACCTTTTACCCCTCTAGCTGTTGCGTTTCCCTGCCTATTTTTAGATGCTAGTTGTTCTTTCAACTGCAACAGAGTCACCTCATCACTATCATCTTCTCGACTAGAAATCAACACAACATCATCATCCATTTCTTCCTCAGGAGCCACAGGCTCTGAAATCTCCATGTCATCAGTAGTTTCTGTATGGTCAGGTGTCTCGGTTTCATCTATGACCTGTTGAGAAGGCTCAACTGAATTTGTAGCTTCAACAGTGATAGGGGCTTCTGGTGAATTTGGCATTTCTAAAGACAAACCCTCATCGCCACCCAGCAGTGAGAAAGCAGTGTGAAAGGCAGAGCCATAATCTTGCCATAGACTTGGGTCAAAGGACCCTCCAGTAAAGGTTTCTGAGGCAGTTTTGCTCTCATCCGATACAGGTGAGGATGGAGCTGACCACTCCAGGTCATTGATAACGCTTTGAGTCGTAGCTTTCTGCGTGATATGGGTGTCTGAAGTGGTTTGTAGCTCCTGGTTGATACGACGACTTCTGCCCCTGCGCAAAGCAGGAGGACTATGCACTAGGTCTCCAACTTCCTCCATGAATTCCCTCCTAGCAATGGTTGTCCGCCTGAAGCCCCAGGATTTTTTAACCTGAGAAAGGGACGGCCTGTTACTGGTCTCTGGATCTTCTGACTGATTCTGCTGCTCCTCTGCTTGAAAAAAAATAAAATGGATTTATCAAAATCTGAACAACACACTTCCGATACTTCACACCATAAATACAAGAACACAATTTTACCTGAAATATTATCAGAGCTGTCGTTATGTTCCATACCGATATCCAAATAAAACAACTGCCAAAAAAAGCACAGGTTGTTTAATTAGTTGTTTGCCAATCAGAAAAAATGAGTTTTGCATATTTTTAAAAAAATGTCTAATTTAGTTTTTAATTATTTTGCAGTTATTTTATTTTGCCTCAAAGCAAATTCTGGTGCACGTTTGGTTTCTACTTCCTAGTGAGACCAAAGACAATTCCCTTCTCATATTACAATAGAGGGAAATTGTCTTCTACTCCATTCTGTGTCCAAGAAATTTGAGGGGGAAAAAATAATCGTATTATTTCTAAACCACATGTTCATAAAACCAGATGTATCATAAGAGAATACTTGGTGTTATTGAAATGTAGGTTCATTGTTGAGACAGTGAAAACCAGACACAAAATTACATTTCTCAGCTATTAGTTTTAAATCATGCATGCCCTGTGTCTTTCCACATTGTTTACATATGTTTGTCATTTAAATGGCTGGAAAACAGAAAAACCAACTATAGAAAGTCAAACGTCCCGGTTTAAAAGTGTATAAAACATGGGATATTAGTGTTGCACAAGAACCAAGAGTAAAGTTCACTGCAACCCAAACCCAACATATGTGCAAGCCATTGCAGGCCATCTCCATGTTGCTGTGGCCGAAACATTTTATAAAAATTGCTGATATAGTTGTTTTCGATTTATTTCGACTTCCAGCAAACGAAACAAATGATATCTGCAGACTTCTGGTGCTCACACAATACAGGCTTGGTAGAAATGTAAACGACACGGTGGGTGAGTAGGCCATTTCGCAGTGGTCCTACAAGAGAGATTTGTATATCACGCGTCGGTGGAGAACGAAACAAGAGTCCTTACTGGTTTCAGTGGCGTTACAGGACACCTTCCTTGCGTTAACATACAGACACGACCCACATTTGCTTTAGAACTCCGCTAACACTTAAGGATAAATGAGCAGACGACGTAAATAATCCTCCGTCGACTGTGTCACCCTGTGTCGACACTGCTCCCAAGTAATCTTGCTAAACGCGAGTTGCTATGCTAGTTGCTAACATTGTTAAAAACGTAGCAAGCTACACAGCAACTTCTCTGGAATCACACTAGGACAACATAATAAACCACCACGCGAGTACATCAACCTATTGCGAAAACCATACCTTGAGAACTACCGTGTTGTTTCCAGTTATTAAATGAATTTGCTCAGTAAGCTAGCTAGCACCTCCATTTTTCCCCCTTGCTACAGCGTAACCTCGCGAGAGTTGACCGGGAGCGAGCAGCGACAGGGTCAAACATAAAAGCGTCGCAGTATCTACTTTGGTCTCTTTAATCCGTGCATTTATATGTAATACTTCAAAATACACTTATTTAAAAGTGTGTAATACGTATACGTGTGTTTGGTACGAGATAACGTTCATTTCACAAAACTGTTCAAAGTTGTTTTATTTTAAAATTTTTTATTCACGAGTCCATTGACCATATGTACACCCTGTAAACACGAACTAGACACGGGCTCATTGACAGACATGCTCACAGCCAAAATGCAATTTCTATTTTTGTCTACCCATTTTTTTTCTCCGACACAGTCCAGTCATCAGCTTTGGATAAATTGTTTAACAGAGAGCTCAGAGCTGACATTCATGTTAAGTGATTTATTGTCAAACAACATTGTTTAGACACATAGAAATGTGATTTCTTAAACATACTATAAAAACATGTAACACTATAAATATTCAGGTTTTTTCTTACAAAATATTTTTTTTATTTTTTATTTTTTACAGTTTTTAAGTCATTTTTAATAAAACAGTTACTTTCATGTAGGCCTATACAATTTGTGACTACAATACAAAACTGACCCAACAAAAAGCCACTGCTCACATCAGAACATTTTTTTTGTTTTTTTTAAGAACTTTGAACTCACAACACTCAGATAACCTCTGTCAACATAAAAGTGAGAATTAAATTAAACTGGGACCGAATTTGCTTAACTCAAAAATTCTGATATAAAAAATGAGTATGTGTATCCACTGCTGATGGCTTTGAATAGTTTTTTTTTGTTTTATATCATAGAACAATATAATAAAATAAGAAATATTCATAAGCAGCACCAAAAGTGTTCTGGGAGCAAATGGATAGCAAATCCTATGGATTGACAAGAGTCTTGCTTGGGTTTGAAACAAAGAGGTTGAATATAACTACATGATGAGAACAGACATGTTTTTCAAGACACATATTATTCTCACATTGTGACACCACATTCAGACTTGTGGTCAATGAGAGCAAGGGAACTGAAAATGTCCAAGCAGATCTAAAAACTGAATTGTCGCAGTGACTCTGGCCTTCAAGATTTACATTGGACGAAAAACAAAAAACAGTCTTGCAGGATGTTTTATTTGTAGTGTTTGCAGCATTAGGTCACAGTAACCCCTCCACTGTCTTTGCTCTTGTCCATATATGTGGGGGAGCTGTTTTTATCTGATATAGATCCTGCTGCTGAGGGAAGTGTCTGTGAGCCAGGAGAGTGGCCTGTTGACTTGACTGAGGGATCAGAGTTCTGCTCTGCATCCGTCTCCTGTTGCGAAGCTGTGGCTGGAAAAAGGAAAATACATGACAACTTGGACACATAACACTTGATGTGTAAGAATGTGAAAGTTGACTCAGTACTGCAGTCCTGCTCAGTGGCAATTAGCATTACCCATTTAGCAGGTCTACACATTGAGGTTATGCCTTTCAGTGAAGTGAAGTTCAGGTAAGAGTTAAGTTTACCAGTTAAAAGTTAAGGGCTGATTATGTTATGTAAAAAAAAAAATTGAACGGGTTTGCATCGTCACTTCCCTGGGGGAAGTCCATCTCTTGCTTCCCATTTTAATGGCCTCAAGTCTGTTTAGAATGTTAGAGAAACACATACACACGTTCTAATTTCACTTGATCACAAGGTATTGAAGTGAATCAGACTCATTAGTTCACATTTCTTATACATTTAAAAGTAATAGAAAGACCAAATAAATGCTAGACTGGTGATTATTTTCGACGCTATTGTGATTAGCACTGCTGCTGCACAACAAAGTCCAGGGTCTTTCTGTGTGAGATTTGCATATTCTGGCCATGTCTGCATCAGAGACAGGCATCATAGGCTTGTTATCCAATCAGGATCCCGAACCAAAAGCACTAAATTCAGATCTGATCCTCAGGTGCTGCACAGTGGCAGCCCACATCTCTTCAGAAGATATTGGGTCAAATGCAGAGAACACATTTGACGCTATATCATTGTGCAAGGGATCGCTGATGTATCTTCAAATTTAATTTCACAATCTACATAATATTTTCTACATTACTATTCTTTCACCTGTTTTTTCATCTCATCATCTAGTCAAAAAAATATTTTGGTCATTTGGACATTCACACTACCACAGCCTTTTGTGTGTGTTGCCCATAAGCACAATGATGTTACCTGATTGCGTGCAGGACTTCATGTGTTCGGGCCAGTGGGCTTGCTGGCACGGGTAGTCACAGTAACTTGTGTTCCAGCAGCAGTAGAAGATGGCTTCTTTCCTGCAGTTGGCGCACCACTGCTTCTTCTTGGTTTCATCCACCGCCTGCTGCTTCTCTGACTCCGTCTGCTTTTTCACCTCGGCCACCAGCCGTTCTCTCTCCTGCTCCAGACTCTGCCTCATCTCTGCCATTGTCAGTTCTGCAGTCGGGTGCAAAATAACGAGCATCATAGCTCTTAGCCCTTGTTAGATGTGTGTCGATCGTCATCGAAATTTAAACTCACCAAGATTGTGCTTCATCTCTGATAACTCTTGTTGATGCAACCACTGGAGCTTCTCGATCTCTATCCGTAATCGGCGAATCTATGGCAAAAATATACGCAGAAATTAACATCTGGTCCATCCTTTTTTGGCATTGTCAAAAATGTGCCGGCCTGAAATTCGGAATGACCTCTGCGATTGTGTTTCCCGATGTGCTTTTGGAAAGGTCGTTATAGATTTCTGTCATTGTCCCTTTTATGGTGTCCATGATCTGCAGAGTTTGGACAAACAGAGTGACATTATTCCCATTTTAACCGCTTGCAATCCCAAGAAAGGGTGACAAAGCAGCAACTCAAGCAATCCATTTTTCATTTCACAGGTCCAAGATTATCACCTTATTTGTGTACTTGGCTATATCGGCTGCCACGTCCGCTGAGGGAATCTGCAAGTCTCCAGACATGGAGCTAGAGGAGGTGACCTGTGCAGATGATGTTCCCTGAGGGGAGTCTTTTTGTTGCACTATGGGAGAAGAAGGGACAAAAAGGGGAATTACAAATAAAGATATCAATGTTATTTTCTTTATGCTACATTTGACATTAGATTAAGTGATTATGTTGTTGTTGTTGTTGTATAAACCTTTGGCAGCCTGTCTCGTCTGGTAGCGTGTGCTCGAGGAGGAGCCCTGCTGCTGTGACTGCTGATGCTGCGGGCTGCGTGTCTGGGGCTGCGTCTGTGCCGCCGACTGCTCACCGTGCTGCCGCTGAACTTTCTGCATGTGCCACTTCTGCGATGACGTCTGCAATTTGGTCGGGTTCCAAACGACTGCCCGCTGCACCGCCTGAGCCGTCTCTTTCGGCAGTAGGGGGCGCTGTTTCTTTACAGCTGCGGGCGCTGAGGAGGTCGTAGAGGCTGAGGCGGAGGCAGCTGAGGGGGTGCTGCTGGTGGACGTGCTGGAGGTTGCGCTGTTACTGGGCTGACTGGCGGCTGCCGTGGAAACGAGGTTGAGAGCCGCTGTGATGGTGGGCTGCAGAACTTCTTTCAGGTTTGCAGTGATATCTCGCGATGGTACGACTGCTGTTGCAGATGGAGGCGCTTTACCTGTGCAGCAAAAAGACAACACAGCTGTTTATAATGTGGATTTTGGGATGGGGCATAATTCTGTTGCCAAATTAAGATAAAGAAATGCATGTAGATAATCAGAAATTATTTTGAGAAGTCTCCCTGTCAAGAAGGACTGGACTAGGTATTAATTTCACTTAGCTTTCACTTTAACATTAAATTACAGTGAGACGATTGCCTGAGATGAATCAACATTGGTTGGCAAAGGCAACACACTTCAGGCCAGGTTAGCAGGCCGAGGCTGCATAAGCAATATATTTCATAACACACAGATATATTTTACGAAACCAAATAGTTTGAGGATGACCTGCTTCCTGTGTCAGAGGCACTGTGATTTGGACTAAAGATTCTTCATCTATCAAACTTCTTTGACTGCATTGTTTTTTGTTTTGTTTTTTTAATTAAGCAAATTACCACAATCCACTAGACAACACAATGACTGTTGTGTCTCAAAAACCTTTGTTCAAGGAAAAATATTTGCATTTGGTCACTGTAGCCCTCCACCTTAACACAACTGTGCAAAATAGAAAAAAGTGACAGGTGACGAGGGCCACTAGAGGAGAGAAGCACAGGCCACACACATTAGGAATATACTAATTCTTGTCTTGTAGGAAAGGGTTGACAGTTTCTTTTGGGTGTGTTAATACTTTCCCCCAAATGTCTTTCTAACCCTGAGTGACGTCATGATTAGAAACACAGGAGACATTTTCAATAAATCGATAAGGCCTCACCTTCCTTGGGAACATTTGACTCTTTGGGCGTTTTCGCAGCTGAAGCTGCAGCTTCTCTTCTCGCCCTCTT
The DNA here is from genome assembly GCF_046127955.1 of Nelusetta ayraudi. NCBI lineage: Eukaryota > Metazoa > Chordata > Actinopteri > Tetraodontiformes > Monacanthidae > Nelusetta > Nelusetta ayraudi. Next base: position 3,658,754 of record NW_027466120.1, read on the forward strand.
TGCATCGCGGCCTCCTTGTTCATCCCCAAGGTCGATCACCAATTCTCTTTCAGAATCAGAGTCTTGCTCAGCAGAAGTGGCAGCAGCACCAGCAGCAGCTGCAGCAGATGCTGCAGCAACAGGTCCTCTGCTCTCCTCTGGGGTTTTGGTCTTGTCGGTGTTCGGCTGAGACTGGGGTGTCCTGGGCTTGTCCTGCAAGTCCTTCTCTGGTCCATTACTTCCCTGCTTGTCTTTTGCTGTAGGCTCTGGGGTAGTTTTATCCATTTTTGCTGCACACCCCTCCTTAGCCTCTCCCTCTGAAGACGCTCTTAGCCGTTTTTTCTCGGCTTTGTCTTTGTCATCCTGGATGGAACTCTTTGGCTTGGGATCCTCGTCACTGAGATACTCGCTGTCGCTTGAGTCCGATTTCTCAGAGTCCTCCGAGTCGCTATGATCCACACCTTTATACACGTCTTCTGAGATTTCATCTATTCCTATATGAGAGAAACAACCAACATTAAAACAAAGCCTATTTCTCAGACAAATGGAACTTAATGAAAGACCCGTTTCTCAGTAGCAGGTGAAGTCTGGCTTACTTTTCTAAAACCTAATAACTTTTGTATAAATGATAGACAGGACAATGATGTTTGGAAGGTAAGATTAATATATTTCGAGCCACTGATTAATTCCAGTAAATGAAGAGGAAAAATAACTGTAAATGTACCAAGCTGTGCCTTGCAACTTTCAATTGTCTTGTCTAAGCTCCTGATGGGTCTCTTTGGGGTTGTGGCAGCTGTGGTTCCTCCCTGTTGTTGTTGCTGCTGCTGATTTTGCTGCTGTTGCAGTTGCACAGTCTCACTCAACTCTTTGAGATCCATCTCAGCCTTCACCCGATCTGAAATCAATAACACCGAAAATGCAGATTCATTCTCAAATTCCACTAGTTGCTCACACATATCCTTTGAAAATATTGTTCACATCCAAAGTATGCATGCAACTGCATGCCATGGTGCTTATGGTACTGACCCAGGTTGAGATTTAGGATGCCACCTGTGCCTGAGGTCCTCTCCTGCTTGGGCACCAGTCCAGGGTTGAATGCTTTTGGGCTGGCAGACACACTGCCTGTAGGACCCATCTTCCCTGAGACAGGGGATGCTGTGTTTGTCATGAAACAAAGAAAAAAAAAGATTCAAACAGCTACAACTGCATGAAGATTTAAATATTGAAATTCAATCCAACTTCAATCTCATTCAAAATCCCAATATACAAACATACAACAAACGTAAAATATACAAAATATCATTACTTTGCTCGTGACTAATTTTCACTACACTTTCCCAGCTGTGCCTGTCTGTCATCTGGTGTAAAGCTAAACAGTTTAATGTTACTTTCCAGTGGTATTTACTCAAAGAAATCTCCTTGGTGACATACAAAAATGACCCATTGATGGTGGCTAGAGGAAATTAGCCAACAACAGTTATCGTATTGAGGAAGCACTGAGTCGACTCTTTTTTTGCTCGAATTTTGTCAAATAACTGCTCCACAAACCCCACTGGTAATTTACCAGTGCAGTCCATTGATTCTTCTCCAGTGCTGTAGAGGAAAGCAGGATTCCTGCCGGGCTTTTCAGCATCTTGCTCCCCGTCAGACCCGGTGTGAACTGAGGAATTGGTGCTCATGGGGGACCGGGGCATGTCTGTCATGGAGACCCTGCGACTCATGCCGCTTGGTGTGGAACTCTTGCCGAGGACCATCTTGGGAGACGCGGTTATATCGAAGTTGAAGCGGAGTTTATCTGGTTTCTCTGTTTTCACCGTGCCAGCGCTGGGGTTGGAGGGGTCCAGCAGCATCTGCAGCTGGTTATTGGGCGTGAAAGGTGTGCGGAAGGGTGCATAGTTGAAGACCCCAAACTTCTTCCGGATATTTTCCACGTATACTTCCATCTCTTGCATGGCACTGTTGAAAATGCTCTTTGTTTTCTTCACAGAGAACGGGATCTCTTTGGACATGAGGTAGCAGTTGTTGATGGGGACCCAGGCCCTGATGAGGAAATAAACAGAAGCAGTTAGTACTAATCACTTTCATGGTGTTTTTCAAGGCATTAGGTAAAGCAAAAAAAGAAACTGGAACTTGGGAATTAATGGAGGGATATCTGCAGCTTTGATGACCTGTAAATACAGTATGTTGATTGAATCAATTTGATTTTTTTACTCTTTCAGACTCATGTTATGTAAAGGGGGATTTATTTTTCTCCTCCTGCTCCATTTGTTTGGTTGGGGTGTTGAATGAAATGGAGTTACAGAGCTCAAAATAGTCGGTTTGGCTCTGTCCCTACAGTATTAACTTGCTAATACTTCTGCAACTCTACAAGCATTGCCTCACCTGTCATGTTGCCCAAAGAAGCGTGCATCCACCTGCCCGTCCTTTTCCCGTAGAGCTTTTGCAGGCCAAAACGGGAAGCCCTTTAGTTTGGCCCACACAAGCGGGTGAGGTTGACTCTATCGGGGACAAAAGCAAAACAATTCATTGGCTTTGGTGTAGGCCAAGTGGGTTACATAGAAAATCATTTTCGTCGTGGCGTGAAGACCTACGCAGGGCTCGCAAAACCAGTTGTCTCTTTTTTGGCAGGCAGACAAGTAGCACTCTGGGCACACCTCAATCTCATTCATCTGCAAAGTGCATATTGAGTCATAAAGTCAAAAAGGAAAAACTGGTCAGAGTGCAGCTACACAATTAACATTTTCAGACAAACCGCTGTACCTCGTGCTCGCAAATCTTGACGATGACCTTTGCGGTTGCCGTCAGTTTGTGATTACCTGAAATAAGGCCGGAAGGTCAACAGCTGATCCAGATCAAGCTTGTGAACTAGTAGCAGTAGGAACATCGAAGAGGCCTACCTCCATTGTAGATGATGCAGTTGTGCAAGATCCATTTCATATCAGCAAGAAAGCTTTCGGTGCAGCCGTACATTTTCTTTTTGATATTCTGTGGAAAATTGGAGAATATTGTATGGAAATCTTGATCTGCTTCACCTTAAAAATCTAGGATAGAAAATCTTACTCAAGAGAGCAACTGGGTCTCAAAATGTTTTTATTTAGATCTTATGCTTCCATTTATTCTATTATTATAACATTTTTAAATACAAAATTTAATTTTAAAAAAAATGGTGGCATGAAGAGGAAATGTATGGAAAATTAAGTTACCTTCTCTAATGTACACAGGTCCATAGGGTGGAAAATGTACTCTGCATAATCCGGGTGCTGTTCCAGAGATACGGGCTTCAGAAAAGGTTCAGTCTGCTCAGCAAAAGAGGAGACACAGAAAACGACAGATGAGCTGCAGTGTAGCTTATTTTGTGGCATTTCTGGAAGTTTGTTGTGTCAGAAAAATGATTGTCTTTAAAATAAAGGGCGACAAATCTTTACAAATCAAAACTTACCCCAGGCTGTTTAATCTTTTGGAGTGCAAACTTAAGCAAGTAGGAGAGTTGGTCTAATGTCAGCATTGTCATGGCCTTGCTCTGGGTTTCAATGCATTCAGCAACTGTTATTTTCTGCAATATCAACCAAGAAGGATAAATGATTAATGACGTTGGTGAATACCAAACCAAACCGAAATAAAAGAACTTTGCCTATATACACATAAGGGAAATAAAATAAGATATATACTTTTTTAATAACAAGACATTATGCAATGCTTGAGTGACTAACACATTTCTATACCTGCAATAGCAGATAAGAAATGTATTTATTAATTGTTCACACTTGGTCTAACTTATTCTACCTGGTACCTCCAGTGCATATGATTTGCGTTAGAGGGCTCTCGCAACACGCGTCTTAAATCATATTAAAGATTTCTTTTGTTTGCTTCTTCACACGCGCTCATCTCTCTAACATGATACCTCACACTCTGGACAGAACCAGTCGCCCTCGGGCTCAGCTGGTAGTTTGAGGCACTTGGCGTGGTACACCCTGGGGCAGAGCTCACAGCAGAGCACCTGGCCCTCGCGGTGGCACAACCAGCAGTAGAAGTCGTTCCTGCCGTCCTGCGGTACAACATCAACAGGGTCTGTGGTGAGTGCTGGCTGCTTCATATAGTAAAAGGGGCCATGTCTTAGCTCTGACTGAAATGCAGGCAAGAGAAACAGGGGGGCAGGTTTCAAAAACACGCAGGAACAAAACAAAACAAGGTGCAGTGCAAACAAACAAGAAACAAGAAACATGGCAATTGCAAGGCAGGATAAGCAGGGTAAGCCACTCAGAGTCAAGGCAAAAACAACATGGATGACGGCCCTGGCAGTACGTTCTAGACAAACATTAGAATAAAGTCCACACGAAGCTGCATGATGGGAGCCGAATAAAATGAGCCTGGCTAAGTTTTTAGGGTGTGTACTTTGCGTTGAGTAAACACAACGTACAATACAGAGTTTTCTTGGTGCTGCATGTTGGACTCACTCATGCCAATCAAGGATGGGTTTTATGATTCTGAATTATCTCCAGCTATCTCTAGCAAGTTGCTCTTTTGAGTATATTACCGAGCAAAGAGCTGCGGTTCGTTTTGCAACCCTGTCAAAATAAAAGTAAGACAATCCCTGCGGCATCCAATAACAGCTAAGCCAGGCACGCTTTTCAAAAAAACATACAGTGCACATTAGCGATCTATTACCAAAGTGCACAACAGTTATCTTTTTTTCAGTATCAGGACATAAATGAATACTGTTGACTGGTAAGAATGCAAACACGAAACAAAATTTAAAAAAAGTGCGATTGAGTGAGTTGATGACAAACCAACACGTCTCACACATCTATCGCAACAAAATGTATCCACTTGTGAAAGCTGATAATGTTAATACACGTCTGTCGATCAACACAATGTGTTGCCAAGTCTATATGTGCTTTTGCGGACACAGTAGTGGCTCTGTCAGTCGTCGCCAGTACGGTGACTAAAAAGGCCGCAGAATGTGACTGAAGTCACCGACACACAGTGTCTGTGAACTACTGGTTGGACGGTCTAATCACACCCACTCCCACCATTCCTTTCTGAAGTTGGATTAGTGGCCGCCGTCTCCAACGGGTTCCTTCCAACTAGTGAAAAGAAACATTCCAGCATTCACACCCACATCACTTTCCTTCTCAGCGAGCTGGGGAGGAAATTTTGTGCTCCTATAGAACAACCTCACACACATCTGGTTTTATGCTAATATAATGAGGCTCAGTGACGATAAATATGGTCCCACGATGGCTTCCTTTTAAAGGAAGAGAACCATTCTGATCACATCAACTTGACTTTTGCTTTATACAACTTTGGGGTTCACTGCTGGATTTGTTTTCTTGCGCCGATAGACGGACCTTTATTCACAGCAAGCTGCACAGTTCACATCTTGTGCGACACAGCACATTTCTAAAAGAATGCACTGCGTCAGAGGGCCTACCTGGTCTTTGCTGCCACTGTTCACAGCTCCTGGCTTCTTCTTTTTCTTGAGGGGGCTCGGAGATGTGTCGGGAGGGGAGTGACCATTGGAGGAGTGGGTGGGACTGGACACCTTTCTCTTCTGCGGTGCTACTGGCCGGTCCGCTGATCCTGAAGGATCGGGGACTAAAGGGAGCAATCAAGCAACAGGACACTTGAATTCTTGCTCCAACTCTTTCAGCAGATCAGCTGATGCAGTAGCCACTGAGTCACGAATCGAAGCAGGTTATTCACATTTCACAAACACAATGTTCAGATAAACCATTCACTCATACGATCTACTGAGGGATAAGAATGACGTGTGCATCAGCCATCCCATTGATCGAAATGTCTGATGTTAAAGACAAATGGTTATTGGACTGTTGTAAACTTAAAAAAAAATAAACACTCTATTGCGAATACATGCAGGAAGTCAGGCAAAAATAATTTCACAGGCACAATTATTCCAGTCCTAGAAGAGCAAGAAAATCTATTGGGAGTTTTTTTTTTCTATTTCCATCTATACAGTCGACATTCTGTGAAAACAGAGATGGTCACCTGCTGATGAAAGCCGCTCGGCCTTAGAGACTTACCCTTGGATCGCACGGACGCATCCATCCCCTCTACCACATCCGCCTCCGTCTTTACCTCGTCCTCAGCCAGACTGCGGAGCACCGAACAGGAGATCACAGAAACACAGAAAGAGAGGCGAACCCAAAGTCAGAGAGGGTGTTCAGAAACCACAGCGGAGTAACAGTAAACAACTGGAGCACCACCTAAGACAAGAGTGTCCCACAGGATCTGTCTAGAGGGACTCGGGAAGACTTCTATTGTTATCGTTGCCGTTTGATTTTCAATACGTCGTCAGCATCCCTGTGCAAGTTCAAAGCCTTTCCATACTATCTGTGACCAACACACAAAAAAAAGAAGAGCCTGAATGTGGTCTTTATGTTTCCAGGAGAGAGAACGGTAACAATCGCCATGGCAACACCCCTCTCCGCTAAGCACAAGTTGATATTCACAACAGCGCATAAGGCCATTTGGCTGACATTACCCTGCACCTCCGTCCTTCAGCGCAGATTGCAGCTATAGACACCAGTGTGACTGCGCTCGGGAGTGCGATTGTTGCCGCGCTCGTGGCGAAAAATGTCATACATCGCCGCCACCTGTCAAGCCTCCTCAGTGACAGCGACTGCATCCTCTAATGGTACGGGCCTATTCTTCCAGAGGGAAGGCAAACGCATCCACCACAAGCTTCGCCGTTTCAACGCTTTTCATTTTATCCCCTGTGTGCCTGACGACCAAAGACACGTTTATCTCACTCTCTGTAAAGGTTGAACTGAAAATTTCAAATGTCCTGCTTGTGGACGGCAAACCTGTGATAACGCTCATGACAATGCTGCACCTTCTGACAACTCCATACAATTACAGTTGGTGTGTTAAGTTGTAAGTGTGACAGTGATTAGCTGCCCAATAAATTTAGATTAGATTGTGTGCTGCCTTAACCGAGTGCACTCACAGAGTCTTGCAACATTACTAAGCAATTTTCCAGATCTGGAATTAGGCAACGTTGAACATTTTAAACACTTTTAAAAATATATATATATATATATACTCTATTTCAACAACTTTCAGTTATAATAGGTTACAATGACGCCTCACACACTTGAAAATTGCATACAGATTGTATTCTAATTAGACCTCAGAATACATGATAATTCTAAAGCCAACTCTGCAAATCAGCCCAAACAGGATCACACTTATATCATAACCATGGGAAGCTTGGGTAACAAACCTATAGACAATGACTGGAGCCCAAAGTCATACACATACATCGACGCAAACAGACCTGCCACCAGACTGCTTGTCATTTCCTCTCAGAAATAAAAGAATGAGAATAAAGGCTCTCGGGCAACAGATGAAAGTATTTAACTCTTCCTTTGTCAGGGCAACTGAGGGCCTCGCTCCAAGGATGTGGCCTTTATTCAGAAATCCCCTGTACAAAAACCCCAACAGGGACCCCTGACAGGTCACACACTTGACCGGTTCACGGCACCGGCTGCAGTTCTGGTTTCCAGCTAGGACGGTGGCTTTACAGGCCACAGCTAAAAGGTCAACCACATTTGTGGGATAAGCTCCTTTTTTCTCCGCTACGGAGAGCAAAAGAACGCACTGCGTGTTCCCAACTCCACCCGCAGAGCCACGCCACACACAAAAGTTGATGGAACGACAAAGAGTTGATAAGAATCAGAGATAAACTGTTCTCAAAGGTTTAGCCAATCAGCTACGAGACCCAACTGCTCAACATATTACAAATGACTCAACGCCACCATATTATATTGACAGAGTTTGAGCAAAGATTTCACAAGCTCTACCAAAATAAAATATAGCATAGCCAAGGAAAGACTATCGCACTGCTGCACCCTTCACAGCTCCTTCACATGAACACTGGTTTATTTCCAGTTGCAACAGACAGCTGATCAAACTCCAGTTTAAAAACTGAAAAAGCCACTACACATTGTGTTTAAAAATACAGCATACAACTAACCAGTTTCAGCTTGCCAAAAGGCTCACAGACACACACACAGACACACACACACATAGACACATGCAAACACACACGCACACACGCACACGCCACAACCCCTCCAGGCCCTTCCTGTTCCGGAGTGAGAGAACAAACGAGGCCCACATGAAAATTAAACGTTAGCCAAGGTGCTACGTGTACCACAGCCCTGAAAGGAGAGAACGTCCTCCGTCACCACTCGGGTATCATAACACTGTAACACAAATAAATATCCCCACTAGAAAAAAAAAAAAAAAGAATACTGCAACTACCAAGAAAAGAGGATGGCCAACAGTGAAAAAAATGCTGTAATCCAATGTGCATTCTCAGATCAGGAGCAGTGATCCAGCACACAAGGAGAGTTTGGTGAATAAATCCTTAGCAGATTCTAGGATATATTCCAGACAGGCGTTGGTTTAAAGGCAACATTGACAGCATTCCCCTCTGCAAGTAGTACCTGACGGACAAAAGGGAAACAACAGTGACTCAATGCCTTCAGATTCCACTCCTGTGAGAGACGAGCCGGGCTCTCTCGTCACAGAAAATGGAGGCCACAGCTTGCTCCCCTCCCCCCTCTTCCCCCATCCCCCACTCCATGGCTCAGTCTCAGGCACTGGCACATCTATGTAGGAGGACCAGAGAGATCTGTGGAGATTACAGCCTGACAACCGCTTTAAAATATATACATGTGAAAAATAATGCTGTGTCAAAATAAAATCCTTGCTGCCGGTCACAGATGTAGACGAGGAGGCACGAGGGAGGGGGACTGGATCTACTCTTCCCTTTTATTGTAACACTGCGCGTTGCGTCCTTTCTGTGAATGCAGCGGCCAGAGGATAATTAGGTTTCATTTTGACAGAAACAACCAAAACTGAAAAAGCTACATATCAAGTACGTAAATTCTTAAGGTACCAACAATCCAAAAGCCTAAATAAGCAGACTTTCCATTTGACACATGTAGAAAGGAAATTCATTTCACACAGTTCTAACATATTTTTGCCGAGGACCTCCACTATCAACACTTGGGCTTAATACCATTTACTGGTTGACACCCTCCTCCCCATGCTACCCCACGCAGTTTATGCTTCCTTATAAAATACTACAAAACATAATAAAATGAAATGCATCACTCTCACACGATCAAAGATTACATGCAGATAAATGAACAAATTCACCATTTAGACATTTTCTTTAGCTGAAATCGTCTAAAATATTCAAAAGGGAACTTCCTACATTTCATAAAACAATTATTTTGGAATGGAATAAGTCAATCTTAGCATGGCATTGTGCAAAAGCATAACACTGATATCCACAGATATAATAAAAAAGAGATTCAACCTGCTTTTCTATAGTCTTCTAAAGGGTGAATCAAAAAATGGCTGTGGAATTTTCCAGAAGGCCCTTGCTCTCCCTGCAGCTCTCCCTCTGATTGTCAATCTTTAACCTCAACAGCAGCTGCAATTGGCTGGAGGGCCAAGAGGGTGGAACGTTATTGGTCGGCTGTGCTGTGCCACACGGATCACAGTGTGCAGGCTCTCCTCTTCCTCTTAAAAAGCATTTTGCTGCAATGCAGAGATTTGCCCCTGCATTAGACACTTTATATTCCTTCATTTTCACTGCTCCTTCGAGAATGGAGCAGTACACACCAGGGAGGATTTTCTCAAAGGCCTTTTGGGAGCTTACGCATGCAGTCACGATGTGCAGCTCAACAGTTTTACAATAGAACTTCTGTGGTTTAGACAACATTGCCGTTTGAAAAAGGCCAAGCCTGTCGGTCGCAACGCCACGACCCTGGCGTTAGTTTGTCTAGACAGGTCTGTTGGAGAGTCAGAGAAAAATATATAAATAAAAATAATGAAAAAATACCTGGAGAAATAAATCATTTGTGTGGCCACAGAGTTAAAGTAAGAATGTATAGCCCCTCGGACATAACGCAACACAGGCAGTCTGATAATATAGATCATAATAGTAGATCAAGTAGCAGCAAACAGAAAGAACCTTCTGATGAATCATGTGCTTTAGCTTGTTGAAAAAAAATGTAAGTACATAAAAAATGGATTTATATACTTCTGATTAAAAAAAAGCACAACGTGGGAACAATAACAGTATAGATTCTATATTCTCAAACCTGTCATTTCACAGAAGGCAAGCCTCGTGGCGTTTCTGTGTCACGCTGACTGATCTGTGACAGAGGGACTGTACGTGAAGTACCGTCTAAAATGGCCACGGACTCCAAGGACTCCGGGTGGTTTCGCAATAGTGCTGAGGGGGTGAAACGAGCGCTGTCTCAACATACAATTTCTCAAGCAAAACGTCTGCGAGGGCATGTGGAGGGCTGCGCTATAGCAAAAAAAAAAAAAAAAACGGTCATGTGTATCATGTGGGCTCAATATGGGGGTAAGGGGGGGGGGAGCAGAAACTCAATCCCCTGAACAGCCTTGAACGACTGACAAATACTTTCAGTTTCTGATAAATCCACAGAAAGACGCAGCTACAACAATCCTGCACTGTAAAGCGTAAAACGTGAACTGCTTCTACTCCTGACAAACACATCTGTTGTCCCTTAGATCTATTCCTCGGCCCGCCGTGTTGCACAGAGAGCAACGATCCACTTACAAAGGGTACATAGTAACCCCCTCCACCACCACACCCCCACCCCCCTGCCTTCTTTAAGCACTGCCCATCCCCCATTCTTTCTCTGCCAGGTTACAACACAAGGGTGCCACAACAGAGAGGAGTACGGGTGCCATTTCTAAATCCAGCTCCCTTTTTGTATTAGTGAAAAAGGAAAGGGATTTGCCATGGTCCACTCTGCCTCCTGTATGGTATTCTAGTTGTCTGGGGCACCCATGTGACCCTGAGACACAGAGAGAGAGCAAGGGTGAGAGTCGTTACCCAACCCCCACCCTCAGCAGTGTGGAGCGCAGAGGCCTGGCAAGGCCTCCAATCCAGCCCAGCTCCTCCTCCTCCTGCTGCTGCTGCTGCTGCTGCACACTAAACTGATTTTAAGGTGTGCACGTTTGTCCTGAGAAAAACCAACAGTCACCACAACAACACGAAGGAAGCCATGTTATCAGAGAGTTGAGATTGAAAAATAAAGACAGAGCTTACCTCTGTGGATGCATGGCTGCCTGACACAGTGTTATGTCAACACTTATAAAACATGGAGGACACTCTCAGACCTCAGCCGGGGAAGGCTCCGCTCTTCAGGCAAGGCGATCAGGCCCCGGCGATGTTAGCCAGATCCTGACTGGTCGCTCCCCTCACAGGCAGGATAGAAGGCTGCGTCTGATTGGTGGAAATGTTTCCTGAGTAATTATCTTTGTTCAGTGCAGGCAGGGGCAGCACTGTGAGTGTCAGAGACAGGGGAAGGAAAACAAGCACAGAGCTAGGCCTTAAACCTGAAAAATAGGAGTATTTTTTAAATATACAAACCCAGTAGAACAGTGTTCTCGAGCTTCCTGTGACAGAATCTGGCGGTGGGTGTCTTGAATAGAAGGCTTAAAGGCAGAAATGGCAGCTCACAGACAGTGAGGAGCAGGACACTATGGCTCCTCTGCAGAAGCCTCCATTTTTTTCTGCGCAGAGGGCCTTTGTTTAAACTCCTCCCTCCCACTTGGCTGACACAGCGAAGAGTGGTCAAAATCCCTTGTGTATTTTGACGATTCAAAAAGACAAGAGAACCTTACTGAGGAATTAGTTAACTAGCAAAATACAGGATCATATTGGAGGGGGTTTAAGAAAGCTGTATACTGTTTTTTTGTTTTTGTTTTGTTTTTTTGAAGAAACATCCTCATTGAATGTGGGCACAAAATGAGATGACCCGAAAGAACATTAAATGTTGGTAAACAGGTTCGGCATAAAACACACACTACCAGTCTGAAGTTTGGACACACCTTCTCATGCAATGTTTTTTTTTCTTTATCTTCACTCCTCTCTACATTGTAGATACATTCTGAAGACATCAAATATACGACCAATATATATGAAAATATGGAGCAAAGAAAACATTGTTAAGTAACTGAATGTTTTATATGTAGGGTGGCTATTTTAAAGAAATTAAAATATGAAATGTTTTTGAGGTATGTCACACTTTTTTTTGTTTACTACATACTACCGTATGTTTCATTCATTTGACTGGTAGAGTATGTGAGGGATTCTATCGAATTAGTGCCCTTTTCTGTCCCCAAGACATTACATGTATAAATATGCATGAAAAATAATTGTGAAATACATTTTATTATTAAGCAAAATGTCCCACACTTTAATCCAAATCCAAAATATTAAAACTAATTGCCAAGAACACAGAAAAATAGCTTAACTCTTATATCAATCTATCAACGAAGACAGTATGAACGTTTTTAGCCGACAGAAAAATAGCATTTTTAACATGTTCCCAGTCTCTAATTTCATACTTCACTATGAAACATAATCATTGAAATCCTTCATAATTTTTTCCTATTTTGCATTGTGTGACTGTATTTCCCATCTAGCTTCGCACACATTTTATTGAAAAAAAAAGTCCATATTTTATATTACAATTATACCTTTTAGTCATGTCCCAGGTTTCACTCAATCCTGTTACCCCAGCACCCCCTTCTGGAGAAAATGGAACATTGCTTAAATCACATTTTCAAAAAGAAGTTACCGGTACTTTGACTCTTCTGAAAGACAAAAAATAAGTTTTCTCATTTACTCTTCTGTATATTTATTTATTTGTTATATCCTGTCCAGCTCTGAGTGAATGGGCCATCGATGTTGCCCAGTCCTGTTACCTGCTACTTTTTTTTTTTTTTTTTTTTTTAATTTTAGATTTTTAGATCTTTTGCTCTGTGGCCACATACTGTTATTATATGTTATGTTGCTATATTGTGTATTTGCTAAATTGATGCAACAACAAAAAAAAATCCTGTTACTTATACAGAGTAACGGGACTGAGCAAAAGTAAAAGGATTAATATTCTTCTTATAGGTAATGGAATTATAAGTAGATAGCACTTATTTAATCAAGTTATTAAATGTTACTTCGTATGAATCAGTTTCCACAAGAATAAATTACAAATCTAATCGTGTAATTTCTGGGGGAAGAAAAGGATTGCGCCCAACGTGGGGCTCGAACCCACGACCCTGAGATTAAGAGTCTCATGCTCTACCGACTGAGCTAGCCGGGCTGATTATGAATTAGGTAAAACGGTATATAATGCTAGTCTATCGACGTCTTCCCAAATAAAAACGCGCATGTTTTTAAGAGAAACACTGTTTAACTTGAAAATAAAACAGTTAGACACCACCTTTAGACACCAAAACATTTAGATACCTTCCCATCCCGATAATGGGTTAGTTCTTTGTTCCTTCCACACGTCAAGATCGTCACTACAGACAAGATGGCCGACACGGGCGCCACCGGAAGTCAATGCCGGAAGTTCCTTTTTCTTGTAATAATAATAATAATAATAATAATAATAATAATAATAATAATAATAATAATAATAATAATAATAATAATAATGGAGCGCCGCCATACATTCGGTCTGTACCTTTGTAGGAATCTGTCCAGGGCTACGGAATGTGTCCAGGGTTTATTTTGCAGACATGTCAATTTAGTGTATTATTGTGGAAGAGCTATTCAAACTTTCAGCACAACGAAAACTTACCGGGGTTTGTTATGACTCTGACTAGGCACAAAAGCGCTTTGTTTTTTTATTTTATTTTTTATTTTTTTAATTATCAAAATTATGTTCTGATGGCAGCAGGCGTAACATGGCCTACCCTGGACAGCAACGACATTGATAAATGAAAGTGACTCTGGTAGAAGTGACTTTATCAATAAAGAACTGCAGTGTATGAAGTAATGAAGAATTGTTTCTCCTTTCTAGGGGAGGGTTAGGGTAGTTCGTGTCCATAAATAAAGCGTTTCCGTGGAGTACGTGAAGGCAACACAGGCCTGGGTTCTCCTTCTACGTCAATGGCACTGGGCGGTTCATGAATGGGGTTTTTGAAGTGGGAGGGTCCGTTATCTGACTTCAGCAGGCAGGCAGAAAAAGTGGGTGTCCTGCTGTGGCCGGTGGCTCGCAGCGATGCATCTTCATGACTGTTTTTAAACACGCGAGCAGCGGGTTCACTACGCTCCCGGACCCGGAGCGGCACAACCATCCACCGTGTAACAACCTCCGCGACCGAAGGAAGCCGTGAAGCGGCGGCAGGCTTGCGGCCAACCCCGCCAAGACAGACCCAGTGTCGGTTGGCAGTCCGCAGCCTTGACTGAGGAGGGAGAGAACCGAGCGGATGAGCCATGGGGTTCCGCAAAAAGAACAAGAGTCCGCCGGTGCTGAGCCACGAGTTCGCCATCCAGAATCACGCCGACATGGTGTCGTGCTTGGCAATGATCATCCTGCTCGGCCTGATGTTCGAGGTACGGTGGGTGCGAGTGGACAGGTGCTGGGAGCTGCGCTTTAGCCGACGGCTGTTGGCCGCTGCTAGCAGCTAAACTGACATGACAGCAACAGCGCTCGCGGGACAGGGCGGTTGGTAGGGTAGCGTGGGTCTCTCTCCTTCCCCTTCTCATGTGTCTGACTCGGCAGCGAGCGGCTCGGTTTACCGCACCCCTCAGCCGTCGCCTTCGAAGGGGACATTCTCAAACGCCTAACGTAAGAGCTTAACGCGTAGGTTATTGACCTAAAACAGCGATCAATCATCGCCAAATTTCGTGTGGACATCTCTAGTCATGCCCACTTCCACCACTCCAGAAACCAAAACAACAACTCCCGTTTTATGGATACTGTCCATGTTAAGCCTGTTCCTCTCCATAGGCGCTCATTGTCGAGAAAATGCTGAACGTACTGTATCATCACTGTTTCATGTCCGAAAACAGCGACCAACCACCATCAAGTTTATCGTTTATGGTTTTTGGAGAGGTGAAAGTGGGCATGACTAGAGATGTCCACGTGAATTTTCGTGATGGTTGATCGCTTATTGGGTCATCAAGCATCAAGTTAAGCTTTTTACGTGAAGAATTTCAGAATGTCCCCTTCGACGCCAGTCAAAGCGCTCGCACTACGACGTTGGGGCGGCCAAACAAGGCAGCGGGCTGCCCGCATCGTTGATCTGAGGTGGTTCGACGCAGAAGCTTTATCGGCGTTGGATGTGTACTATACGTATACTATACATATACTATACATACGTATGTTTGCTTGAGGCGAAGCGAGGCAGAGGACACCAACGACTGGCCGCCTGATATCACCTGTCTCCACCCAAACACACGAACCGCATGAACGTGACCGTGACAGCTGATTGTGTTAGGTTGACCCACAGCGGCGTTCGAGAGAGACGTCTGCACTGGAGAATACGCTCAACTTGGCTAAAAATGATGGATAGCTGTGGTATGAGAATCGAACGAACTCAAAATCTATATCTATTCGACCCACCACCGCCACCTTCACGGTGCCACACAGCAGGTTCCTCTAGCCTCAGTGTAGGAACCAGCTGATTGGGGATCTTGCAGTGACACAGCAGTCCTAATCCACTTTGTGTGTGTGTGTGTGTGTGTGTGTGTGTGTGTGTGTGTGTGTGTGTGTGTGTGTGTGTGTGTGTGTACTTGATGGGCTTGTTTCTTATTTGCTGCATGCTTCTTTGATACTATTGTGTAAACTCTTGATCTACAGTCAGTCCAAAAGTGTGTGTGTGTGTGTGTGTGTCATTACAGGTAACAGCCAAGTTTGCCATCATGTTCATCACGGTCCAATACAATGTAACACAAGTCCTTGGTGATGGTGAGTGAGTTCATTTCATCATCAACATTGTTGCTTAAAAAAATTGAAAATGACATCATTTCTTTTTTTGTTTATTTGTCAGATGAGAAAATTGAGCCTGTCAACCTTTACCAGTATGGCCCCAAAGATGTGGCCACTGTCTTTTTCTACTTGCTCATTGCAGTCATCCTTCATGCCTTGATCCAGGAATATATTCTAGATGTAAGTACATCAGCAACCACACACAGCGGCAATGTTGCTCTGCAACAGCAGGATTTTTTTTCGCAGCTGACTGCTAAAAGGATGGAGTGTCAGACTTAAATCTCTGACTGAAATGATACTTAAACTCCTATTTGAATTAGTTGGAAATATATATTTCCAGTGGTTACTGTTAAGAGACACCTTTCTGATTGGATCAGACTTTTACCCCGTGCGTGCAGACATTTGTAAGTTCCGTATTTGAGAGCTCTGTGGGTATCCTCTGTCATGTAAAGTGAATTTGGTGTCACATTTGCATACCCGGTTGGTGATAGTCTTTCCTTTGACACAATTTAAAGGTCTCAAATTATGCAGATTTCACATTACCAATGTTTCCTGACAGTAATATGAGTCTATGGCCTGTCAGTGAACTTTTCAGAGATGAGAAAAAAATGTTCCTTTTTATTCTTTCGCTCGTTCCACATTTACAAGAATATCTTTGCTAATACATGCACACGTGTGGTTATCTGAACTGGTCGGGCTGCGGCTCCAGCCTCTTGCGTATACCTTGTTTGCATCCCCTTCAAAATAGAGAAGGTTCAACTTTATTAGATAAGAAAATGTGAAGGGTACAAAAATAAGATTCCTCACACAAAACTGGAAGTCAGTTTTTTTTTTTAGGGAGTCCCCAGTCCTTTAATTCAACGTTTATGACTGTGAAAATTTTATTCAGTGAAGTCATAGGATGATTGAGAATTTCTCTGCTTCCTGCAGTAGCCAGACTCAGGATAGACTTAAAATAATGGGAATCTATTTTAAGGTCAGAGGTCTATAAATTAAACATTGCGCTAGATGGAAAAAGCCGTGCTCTTCTCCTCTGTTGGTGCTTCTTTCACTTCATGAACTGGCAGAGGGTAAACCTCAGGACCAAGGAGTCGGCATGAGCACCTTGTTTGCAGCGAGCAGCTTAAGTTTACCAATTTGTATGTTAACTCAAACTGTTAACATACAAACAGTGTTTGTGTTTGTGTTACAATAGCCATTGACTAAAAGTACCTATATAGATGTATATTTACTTCTAAATATCTACTAAATGCTGATTTTTTGGTAATGGGTATGTTTTGTTATCTTCACATGACATTTACCCTAGATTTCCTTCCTCTTAATTTCAGAAAATTAACAGGAGGCTACACCTGTCCAAAACCAAACACAGCAAGTTCAACGAGTCCGGACAGCTGGCTGCCTTCTACCTGTTCTCATTCATCTGGGGCTGCAGCATCCTGACAGCGGTATGAGAACCAGGGCACTTGGAGACACACTGTTCCAGGACACATTAGCCGGCTTTCTCTTTTAGTTTCATCTCTCTCGTTTTTGTCCCTCTTTCCTCGTATCCCAATAGGAGGACTTTGCAACAAATCCTACGTTCTTGTGGGAGGGTTACCCACACACTCACATGGTGTAAGTATAGACACGGATGCGTCATTTACAGCGCCTGAAAATGATGCAAACGTATGGCTTCAGTTTGAAGATGACTGTTGTACATGTGTGTTTCTAATAAATGAGGCATGTGACCCCAGTGCATCATCATCAAATATGAAGATCGTCCAGAGTTAACGTCACACCCTGTTAAACATCGTGTTTTAGTATAAATGACATTATCTGTCTGTGTTTTCCCCCATTGGAATCATCGTATATTATAGTAAAAACATCATAACTCTTGGCTCTTTTTTCTTGCCTGCTGTCCAGGTTTCAGGTCAAGTTCTTCTACATTTGCCAAATTGCCTATTGGTTCCATGCACTTCCTGAGCTGTACTTTCAGAAAGTACGGAAGGTGAGGAGAATAAAAAGGCTTTTTAAGTCGCTTGAAGTTGGCGGGACTCAAACTTTTCTGTATGCTGAACGTTGTTGTCTTCAAGGCAGCACTTTAGTCAAGGGACAGACTGTTTGCAGCGATACATCTGGATTGAAAGATGACAGATAATTTTAGATAATTTATATTTATTAAAAGTTTTGTGGCGACCAGTTGATAGAAAATTCCTTAGCTATTAGGAATCGGTATTTGTCGTATTTAAGCTTCATACGGCTTTATTTACGTCACACCTCAGTTCGTCCTTGTCCCTCCAGCACTTTGTACACACCAGACACTTTAAGGATTATAATGTACAATTAAAACAAACCTGAATATCTGCAAAATCTGCAAAGCTTACATTTTATCTTTAAAGGGATATGGGGACTCTGCGTCCTTTATTTGATTTTAAGTCGCTGCCATGCAGACGTCAAGGCTTTGTTTGTGTACAAAACGCATCATAGTGAAAAAGACTTTAATGAATCCCTCCTGTGCTGCCATATGGCTTCAGTAATCTCTCACAATCTATTGGTACACTTGAATTTTCCTTTGTTTTTGCACTAATTCCTCTCGTCTTTCCCTCTATATCTCCACAGGAGGACGTCCCCCGCCAGCTTTATTACATTTGCCTTTATGTTGTCCACATCACTGGTGCCTATGTTCTCAAGTGAGTGGAGTCTCTTCCAGAAAGTCAAGCTCCATCATTAGTATTGGGATGATTTTATTGCCCCTTGATAGAAGTTTAAGCTTGTCAAGTGAAATCAGTACGTCATTGTGCTTTTAACGCCTTGGCAGAGCAGATGGCCATCAACACAAATTTATAACTGTTTGACTCTTTTTTTTTTTTTTTTCTATTGTGGTAATGAAGATTTTCCCATACGACAGGGTGACTAACAAAACATGTTGAAACAAGTTTCTGTCGGCTGCACAACCCACCTGTCAAAATATACTTAACACGACCACCGTTTTGAGGCTGTTGCTTTCTTACGTGGGCACAGTCGATTCTTTTTGTCCTCTTTGGAAGTTGCGCCTGATCTAAACTGGGTTGAACCTTGAGCTGCTTTGGATAAAAGCTTGTCAAGCCACAATGGTACCAAAAATGGAGGCTTTTGAGGCCACTTGAGATTCAGAGTACAGCTGCGATGCTTTGTCCAAAGGATTGTGTCCAAAAGGGACCTGAGCAACGAAGTCTCACATTTCCACCACACGGAGAATCTAATCTTCCGATATTCACTTTACAACCTGTCGATTGATTTTCCTGATTGACTCAGAAATTCAGGAGTGCAATTCATAATTGAAATAAATTTAAGTCCCAGAGAGGAACCAAGCCAGGTCTTTATCTAACAGAATTTCTTTTTCCAAATGATTTGGATTTTTTTTTTTTTTTTTACGCGCCTGACGCCCAACTGAGGATAAACAGCGGTGAGGCTGTGTCAGAAAATCATTGTCGCTGCGGTTACCATCTGTTTACCGCAGTTACACTTGTATAGTGCTTATTACGCCTCATAAATGACCATCAAAGGGCATTGCTTTATGTAGACTATACAGTAGGTTGCTTTGACCCACATGCAGACACTGCGTGACGTGTTCAGACATTGTCACCTAGATCACAAACCCCCAATCGACAAACAGTGAAGCCAGTGGGACTCTCTTTGTATTTTTGCGCAATGTTTTCACTGCAAACTGCTCAGTCCCATCTAGACATGTACATCTTTTTGCCTGACATGAGTCATGTAGCCGCTCCTGTGCTTTTCACTGTGGGGTGCAACTGTTGGATCAGGTGCTTGGAACGTGTGATGTGCTATTCCTTGCTCTGTGTTCTGACCAGAGGTTGTGTTGTCTGTGTGCAGCCTCCACCGTCTGGGCCTGGTGTTGCTGGTCCCTCACTACCTGGTGGAGCTCCTGTTCCACGCTTCACGCCTGTTTTACTTCAGCGACGAGAACAAGCAGAAAGGGTATTGACGAAGTCCGTCTCTGCAATAATCATTTTTGCTTTTGGTGGGCGACGCATTTGTCTGCTAAAAACCACCTGAGGCACTGTCTTCTTCTTTTTTTTGCTGTTCCCTCGCAGTTTCACGCTGTGGGCGCTGCTTTTTGTCATCGCCCGCCTCCTCACCCTCACACTCTCAGTTCTGACATTTAGCTTCGGGCTGCCTCGCACAGAAAACCAGGGCTTTTCCCTCGCTGAGGGCAACTTCAACGTGCTCACCGTCAGGCAAGTCCAAACGGCAATCAGCAGGACTGTCTTACACGTAGCTGGCAAATACAAACACGGTGCTAATATTTCCACCTAATTAAAAAAATAATAAAACATTTGTTTTGCATCGTCTCCATTCAGGATGACTTGTCTGGCTGCTATCTGCCTGACGCAGGCCTGGATGATGTGGAAGTTCATTAATTTCCAGTTGAAAAAGTGGAGGGAGCACAGCCAGAACCAGGCCTCGAAGAAGAAAACGGTCAGCCCGAAGAGCAAGCCTCACAAAAGAGATCCGGCGAGGGGTGAGTCTTTCTGGGCCATCACCTACTGTACATAATGCACCTGTGCGTTTTAACTTTGTCTCACAAGCTATTTTGCTTTCCTCCGGCGTCTCCTTTGTCCCACCAGGCGGCGCTACCAACGGGGTCGTGAAGTGTGACGACAAAACATCTCCGCGGGCCAGAAAGGCCAAAGCCTCGTAGAGCCGGAAGCCTCCGAGAAGGGGAGAAAAGCAAACGGAGCGAGTGAAGGAGTTCTAACCGCGTGACATCGTGTCTTTACAACTTCAAAATAATTTGTCTGCCGCACTTAAAAAAAAACAAAACAGAAAAACATACACACACAAAAAAAACAAAGCGCACTAAGAAACCTTACGTAACTGTCCCTGTGCGGTGAGAACTCCCTTCTGATAAAGTTCAATGTTGCCGTCTGCCAGAAAAGTTTATTAATAACTGCTCTGCGGATGGGACGTCGGCACGACGGGCGGCGGGTTGGATGCTTTAACGGATAGATTTAGCTCTTCGAAGTGTCCTTTTTGTGCAAAGCTACGATGACTCGCCGGGTCACTTTCAGACTTGCGTTGCTCTCTTTGGTGGACTTCACGTGGGGTCTTTTGGCATCGCGGTGCGTCGAAAAAGCTCATTTTGACTTCAGGGCAATTTGATATGAAGTGTTAATGTACAGACCAGGTGTGCTGGTGGTTTTCTTATGAGTCCGGGCTCCTTTTTGCAGAAATCTGAAGTCAAAGGCTGCCGACTCAGTTTCCAAAAATGAAAGCCTCTCCTGTCGCGGAGGACAGTACGAGGATATTCTGCTTTTTTGTCGGGGGGGAAAGTGAATGGATCCAGAAGAATATTTGTGCTACTTTGGTATTTGGTATGGCTACTGCCAGGCACATGAAGCCTGCGCTTATCTCCTCGATCGTGTCTGACAGCGTCTGCCAGTGAAATCCCTGCAGGATTGAGGCACCTTTTTGTCTGCGTTTGTTTTGCTGTTTTCACAAGCCTGGCATTCAGCTTCCACCCTGCTGCAGGGGCTCGTCCAGGTTAAGGAGACTTAACTCGCTTGCAGGCGGCGGCCGTACTGTAACTTGTACCTGTATTTTATACACAGCATGATTGGGAAAACACTGAGCAAGCGTTTGAGGCTGCCGTCCAGCCGATTGTACGGCGAAGTCGATGCATGATGGTTCCCGGCTGAAGACTGTGGCTCGTTCCTCGTCTGTGCTTTTAATTTGGCATCTTTTTCTCTCTCTCTCTCCCGCACACGCACACACACACACACAGATGCATACACGCAACACGCACACGAGCATCATCCAGTGGCCTTTTTCACAACTGCTGCAAGAGGTTGGAGTTATTTTACTTTATTTATATATATATATATATATATATATTTTATTTTTTTTGCCATAAACGACAGACCTTATATGCTTGGACGAGCTCTAACCAGCAAAACACGGCGGTACGTATAGCAACTGCGTTCAGTTGATCCAAACACTACAATCTTTCTTCAAGTGTCCTTACAGCGCCGGTACATTGTGTCACTCTGCTCGCGTCACTTTTTTTTTGTCTTTTTGTCTTCACCCTTTCTGTTTCTGTTTCTGTTCTCGGCGATCGGGGGACGAGCCGCTCGCCGCTCGCACCCCACGTGCACCCCAGGGTGCAGCGGGAGGCTTGTTTTGTACACCCGTCCACTTCCGTGCGTGTACGTGTGTATGTGTGTGTGTGTTTGAGTGCACAGTCTTGTTTTGCCTCCCGTGTGAGAATTAATGGAGCGTGAATAATGACGACCGTGCAGACAACAATGTTTATCGCTTGGCTTTTTAAAAGAAAAACAAAATGCCTGCGTGGAGAGCATGTAACTTGACAATCGGTTCGACGACGCCGGCCATGGATTAGTTTTATTTATTTTATTATTTCTTTTCTCCGTACGTGCACACACACACACACACACACACACACACACACACACACACACACACACACACACACACACACACTGAGCAGCGAAATGTGTTTGTCCTATAGGTTTACTAAATGCTTCTACACTCCGTGTCTCCGACCTGACTCGTGTCGTGGCGTGTCCTCTCCCGTCCCGCCTGCTTCACCTTTGCGATGATCCTGGCGTCGTGAGCGGATGGATCGGCCGTCCTGCTCAACTCGCTCGACTTTGAGACCTGTCCGCCCAAATATTTGACTCTTTTTCTTTTTTTTCTCTCCCTTCCCTTTTTGTGTTTTTTGTTTCGTTTGATTTTTCCAAGAGCAGGGAGGAGACGAGGCCATTTGTCTCTGCTTCTTAAGGGGGAGCTTTTTTTTGGTGGCAGTGTCACGGGAGGGAGGGAGGAGCAGAGGACTTATTTACCAGCTTGCGGTATAAAGGAGAGAAAAAAGCTGACTCAACCCTACACTGTATGAAAACGTCAGATTTTTAAGCTATTTTTCTAGAGGCGAAACTGTTGAAACTCACTGTTGTTCAGTACACACGTGTGGATATTTGTTTTGCATCCATATTGATATGAATTGTTTTCTAATATGTATCTATCTATATCTATATATATATCTATATATATATATACGTATATAAGAATGGAGCTTACTGAACTGTCAGTGTTGGGTACACTTTGTGGTATGAGTGTAACAGTAAACTTAGCCTTCCTGCAGTTAATTTAAAGGCCTTATAAGGAAGAAAAAAAACAACTAACTAGTCAAATGAAGTGACTGAGCTGTAGCCGCGGCTGTCACTCATGGTTTTATTCTGCTGGGGTACATCGTCGCACTCATTAAAAATATATGATCTGTACGGCCAGTTGAGCGTTTTCATTGGGTCCGGCGCCGCAGGTGTTTCTCAGCAGTCGTGGCCGTGTGGTGGAGAACCAACGTGTCGCAGGGCCAAACTCTACAAGCTTTTCCAGCTTATCAGATGTCACACCCTCCAACTGTTGGCCGGTGTTTTCTGAAACATGAGACGGCCCTCACTTCACGGTCCCTTTGCTGCAAGACACGATAGCTTGTATAATCCCACAGGAATGCACTTTTCTTTTGGTTCTTGGCTCCTGCAGCAGCAGCAGCAGCAGCAGCAGAGCGCTGCACACACAGGTTGTTTCTCTACTCATTTGGAATAAAGTGTATACAAAAGAGAACGATGTGCATTTTGGTATGAAATAACATAAAAGGAATGAAATGACTCCACTGTATGAGCGGCCTCTAGGTGGCAACAATCATTGAGATATTTGACCATGGGAGGACTGGTGCACAGCAGAGACACACATTGTATTCTAATGAATCCACCCTGCTTCGCCCCCTTGATTTTCAATTTTCCACTAGTTTACTGCCGTTAATTTGCTTTACAAATGTGTTGTCTCTGAATTGCTCTGATGGTATATATTTATGCAAATTCTTGTGCCAGTTTTGATCCCTTCTTTCCGTTGTCGCTGTGTTTTGTTTTGTTTTTTGTTCCAATTCATGTTTAAATAAAGCTTTTATCCATTGCCTACTGGTAATTTCTTTCTAAGCATGACTTACAGATGAAGTCGTACTGTTGTGGGGAGGGGAAAAGAAACACTGATGCTTCAAAGGGCACAGTAAATTATGATGACTGTCGATGATTACCCACTCCTGAGTTGTACCAGCACTGAAAATGTCACCCCCTTAGCAGGGATTCGTACAGTATCCTGCTTGCGAGGGTTCTTCTCTCACACCGCCTGCACATTGTATCTACCACTTGTTTAACTTATAGAGACATACGTGATTTCAACCAATTTTCTTTTTATATAACCCTTCAGGGTGTGTGGTTTATTTAAGACACGGGGGGCGCAGGGGGGGTGATAATTACCACCAGGGGGCAACAGTGAGCTTTTTTTGCCTGAGGGATGTGAGCAGTCTGCAGGAGCAGAGCTGCATATGGACCTGCATTAATAAATCTCCAATCGGAGCAGGGAAGTCAGGAACATTGTCTTGAAACACAGCACACAGCCAGAAAATCACATTTGCGTTCGCCAGCCATCAGAACATGGTAGCTGGGGGCCAAGTCGAAGGACGCTGCAGACGAGGGGCATGTGCGCTGTGACCGGCGCGGGCCCACTGTAAGCGTGACATCTGCATCCATGGATGTGGAGAATGAGAACGACAGAGAGGAGAGACACCTGCAGCTCACGGCTAATGTGCTGTGTTGTTTCAGAGTAATGGCTTTTCTCTCGGCACTCAGACAGCGTGATGGATCAGTGGGAACCAGAGAGGCAGGCTGGAGCTCTGCAGGGTCAGCACAAGGACAGGGGTTCGCACACATGCTCTCCATCACTCTCTCTCACACACACACACACACACACTAATGACTGCATCCCCTACACAAACATACCTAACATAAACCCACTGAGTGTGTTGCTTTTTCAAATCAAACTTGCAGAAGGAGTCCACCCTTTTAAGGCAAGGAGAGCAGATAAAAACCCTGTACCTTGCTCTGTTTTCCTCTTTAATTCCTCCCCCCTTCAACCAATGAGGATAAATCTCTCCCTGAATCGTCAGTATTATGTGTAATTTCCATATAAATTAGCTTCATTAAAAGGGGAGCACTTTCTTATTTAACGAAGCTCATTTGAAATTCTGTATTTAATAAGACATGCAATCACAGACTTGCAGAGTAATAGCCAACAATTAGCAGGACCCGAGCCTGTGTGCGTGCTACAGTGTAATCCTTTTGTGCTGCTGTGTGTCCGCGTAATCTCCTATCATTGTGGTCCCTCAGTGTTATTGTCATTGATTGTCTAAGATGAGCAAATTAGGCAGCAGCTGCTCTCGCGGCCAGCGGTCGGCTGGAGCACTGTAGATGTCTAGGATGCTCATGACTTCATGTCTGATGTGCAGTGTGCAGCAGACAAAAGGGGGGAGTGTTCCAAGCGAGCGTTGCCGAGCAGGTGCACGTGGAACAGCAGGAAGGACGGAATCTGGGAAAGGGCGAAACACATCTGGGTGGATCAGAGCCGTGGAGGCAGAGAGCAGACAAGAGCCATTATGGCAGGGGAAGTGACAGGGAGAGAGGAGACCGACAGAGAGCAAAGCGGAGGAGAGTGCTGTGATTTACGGAGGAGAAAAGCCGGGAAGCGTGTGTGCGATGCGGAAAGGGGGTCAGGCAAATCTGAGCGGTCCAAAATAGTGCACATCAAGAAATGTGAGGTGAAATCAAGTGGCTACAGGGAAAAAGAAAGAATACATCACAGGGTGAGAAAAGATTGTTGCTCAGAACCTTTTGTATTTAGCATCAAACCTCATTGAATGCATTTTTTTTTCCTGCAGACACACAGCACTCTCCTGTTAAGTGTATTAAAGCTAATGTGTGAGCTGCCATGCGTGACTGTTATTATCAGGCAAGTCCATTTAATACAAATTCTTATTTAATACCAATAGCTTAGGGGGTGGAAGTGAAATGTTTCTTGATGCAAAATTGAGAAAAAGCAATAAGAGACTGAAAAAAAGGCTCTGAGGCTAAACATTTTCAAGTTTATTCATGACAAACAGTTGAAAGGGCATAGAACAAATTTAAATGGAAATCAGTTCAGAGGGACAGAAATTGATGTAAAGCATCTTTTGATCCCTTTAAAAGAAGAGTTGTGAAAAGAGGAAGCACAAGGCAAGAAAGAAAAACAACTGCAGTCTATTATCTGTGTCACACATTCTTAGTTTTCCGCACATGCTGACTTTTCTCTTTTTATTTGTACTGCATGAACAGGGGCACAGATAAAATAGCAGCATTTAGAAGAAAACACATTTTTGCAGCAATATCCACTGATGCAATTTTAATTGTATGCGACTGTCTGAGAGCAAGCTTCATTGGCAATGCAAATGTTTTCCATGGGTCCAGTGGTGGCGAAATCAGAAACTACTAACTCAAATACAAAACAATCCCAAAATGGAAAATTTGGGTGAAATAGTTTGAATATAAAAAAAAAAATACTGATTAGAAATCTCACTAATAGTCTGTGTAGAAAATGTTTAATTGATGAAATCTGTGGAGAAAAATATGTCAGAATCTGTAAAAGCATTAGTCTAAAACAGCCAAACATTATTATTATTATTATTATTATTATTATTATTATTATTATTATTATTATTATTATTATTATTATTATTATTATTATTATTATCACGTCTTGGATTGCAAGTATGCTAGCCAGTATCTCAACAGATAGTTATTAATAAACATGATTAAGTAAAGCAAGTACAACTCAATCTCTTGACCACCAAAGCTCTATTAGTTTGTTTGTTTTTTTGTTTTGTTTTTTTGCTACATGTGGCCCAGAAGTTTATTGCTCAACATCAGTGGAAATCCTTAAACAGCTCGTCACAAGGACAAATGTTTGGGGGGGGGAGAAAAAAGAAAGAAAAAGCCAGTGTTAAGGGATGTTTTCAAGCATTTTTCTTTCTCTCGTTGAGCCTTTTCTAATTTCCTCGAGACTCGGCTGCTAAACTGCTGCTTGGAGCACATGTTGGGTGCACGTAAAATAAGAATTTCGTGCTTAAGACAACTTGCAGGCTTCCCAATCTGTTCCCTCGTGCTCTCAATTACTGCTCAAGGTTTTGTGCCTGGATAGTAGCATTGGCACTAATAAACTGCGACACATATGATCAGCTTTCGCAGTCTTGCGGGTCAGTGCCGGCCGTCCTCGTGCCTCTCCGCCAAGACATGACACTATGTGACACGCTTCGCCGCGACCTCGGCGAGAAGACCTCTGGTGCAAGCAGGCACGTGTCGCCCTCGCCTCGAGGTCTTTCGCGCCGGGCAAAAAAAAAAAACCCTCAGAAATCTAACAAAAATGTGGATATTATTTATGCATGTCCTCTCTGGCGCACGTGAAATGTTTTTTCCGCGCTAATGTGCGCGCGCGGCGCTGTACGGCAAAAAGCCGCGCAACCGCATCACGAGTCTTCGCGCGCGCGCACGCACACACACACACACACACACACACACACACACGTGCGTGTATACATACACAGCCACAAGTGGGGCAGCTGACTATCAGGGTCACGTGTGTTTGTACAGTCTCACTTCCATAACCACACTCAGGCACTAACGGAGTCTGGTCACTCCTCTGCAGGGACTTAGTGCTGTAGCTTTTATTTCCTGCACGGTACAATTTTCTCTTTTTTCATAAAGGTTTTCTACTCTTGAATAGGTTGCACAAAGGACAGGGTGGCAGAGGGTAACAGCTGAAGGGGTCCGGACACATAGTGGAGCGTAGTCATGGGGACGAGACAAATCTGTGATTTTAGCTCGAACGCACTCTGATGGTCATGTTTTAAGGCCCGTCAGACAGATTATCTTCCAGTCTCATTTCTGAGTTAATGACGAGTGCCAGTTTGGATTCGGTGACTTCTCAGAGTGCTTTGGTCCAAAGCGGGTTTTTTTTCACTGCGAGTCAGTCGGGTTTGAGCTCGGAAAGAATGACACAGGCCAGCACTAAGCACGACGTCGAGTGATTTTGGATAAGCGGCCTGCCAAGACTCTGCATCCAAAAGAGTTTAAGGACATTTGAGGATCTCCTCAGTGTTTAATCCGTCACCCTACTATCCCCAGTCTGGGTCAGCAGTTCCAAGCCGTCCTCTCTATTCCGAGCTGCCGCTGACGTTTTGACATGACGTTTTGTCAAATCCAAAGTTCCTTTCCCTGGCCCGTTCCTAAATGTTTTCTTCCATATTTTTCCTGTGCTGCAGGCCATCTTTCTTGCCTCAAGGTAGCTGTCTGCTGGTTCAGGAGGCTCCGCAGTCGATCACTCCTACGCCGTTCAACAGCCAGCCTTTAAGATGACACACGAGAGCCATCGGGGACATTTTGACCACAGCGCAAAGCCGTTGCACCCCAAGAACATTTTTTGATATTTTGATGTCGCACATCTTTTCTCGTGTGTGTTTGTGTGTGTTGCGCAAAGTAGTTTTAGGACCTTCCAGGACTGTAAAAAATGGGAATTAAGTCCTTGCTGCTTGGCTCTTAACATTTAACGTTCTTTACTTTCTGGGCTGTTCCCATCAGGTGTAGCAACAGCTAATCAGCATTTTCCATCTAGCCCTGTCCTCTGCGTCATCTTCACTACACTAACTAACTTTGTTTTGTTTTTATTTTTTTTTAGAATACATATACAAAGGCCTCCTGCCTGCCAGTTCCAATCCCTGCATCCTTCTGCCCACATTGCCAGTATCCTTACTCTGGACATGTTCAAACCACTCATCACCAAAAATGATTTATAGTTGAAGACAGATTGATAACACAGGGCATTTAACAATATGTGCGAATATCGACTTTGACATTCAACTGTTGCACATTAGTTTCCCTTCCTTGTATGTTTTCAAACATATATATGTATTTTGTATTGTTAATCCTTTTGTGCTGTTTTAAATTTGGCTATTGAACTTTTGTTTTAACAGGAAAGGTTTTACCAGGGAAAAGGGGTGCAAATGGTTGGAAACTCAAATGCATTCCATCTGTTTCGTATTTCATGTGTGATAATGCGTAATGTTTGTCCATGTTCAGTAAACATCCAGATAAGATCTTCGTCTACCCCTTACACGGTCTAATATGAGAATAAGTATGTTTCTTCTTGATGTTCTGCTGGTGTCACAGTACAAGCGACTCTATGCGGTGTGTGTTACTAAGCAATTATTTATATTTTTTTTTGCCATTTCCTGTAGCCATTGACAACAATTTTCCATAGCATGCACAAAAATTGTGTCACACTGTGTAGCGCTGCAACCTGCAGCAATGCAGCTGCTTCTAAATATACTCCTCCACAGTTTTGGCTGTCTAGGGGTACAATTGTTGAATTCAAGCGCAACAGCAGCAAAGGGACACGTCAGTGCATGGCCATAACTGCTGTTGGCAGGGCAGGAACACCAGAGTCCAATCATGCAGCTTCTGCATGTGTAACAGTGGCATTAATCATAAAGATATTTCATCACCTGCGATGAACTGGCGACTTGTCCCCGGTGTCACCCTGCCTTCGCCCTAAGACAGCTGGGATAGGCTCCAACAGACCCCTGTGACCCTGAATAGGAATAAGGGGGTATAGAAGATGAATGAATCTTCTATTTCATCACTCTTATTTTCAAAGATCAGGGTTGACTGGTGTGGATAAGAATGCACATTTTTAAAAACAATCTAACGCTGCTGAACAGTTTTCTTTTTTGACATGCACTAATTCTCATGTTTTAAATCGAAAACAGTCACTTCAGCTGAGTAGGGCTCGCCATTAGACATTTGAATGAGCTCTTTCTTTTAAAGGAGCCGTAAAGCATCTCCACATTGTGGAACTTATCCTTGAATATTTATTCAATATACTGTATAAGTGCGACAACAACAAGGTGCCTTAGGTTGAGTTGTTATTCTCTAGCTTCACTGGTCTTAGTGTTGTTCATAACTGTAGACATAAAATACAGTAGATACTGTATTTTATGTACAATAGACACTGGTATGCTCCTGTAAATGTTGTTTTTGCATGTTGAAAGTAATTAAAAGGAAAGTAAATATGATAGCTTTTCAAAACATTTGCATTAATTGCATCCCACCATGAGATTTATTTGTATGATCTGTACCCTTAAAGACAATTCTCTACACACATTATCTTTAATATTGACTTCCTCTCTGTTCTGTTGCCCCATTTTTTCCTTTGTTTGTTTTCCTCTTCTGACCTGACTGCACTAATGGAGTGAAGCTGATGTGGTTCCACATTATTTTCACCCTCTCAGTTCTTGGTTCTTTGCAGCTACAACATTTCCTCTCCTCCTCCATCACCCTGACAGCGTCACATTGCTTTTTCCCCCTCCTCCTTTTTTTAAAGTCACATTTTCCCCCAGCCACTCTTCTCTTTGGGCAATAGGCACCATTTGTCATTATCTGTGATCTTGGCGCCACGTCTTCTTCAGCTGCGTTCAACCAAACCCAACTATCTCATCATCTTTTCTCACTTCTCTCTCCCCCCCATCTCATCTCCTTTCAAGGACACTGTCACCGACACAACAGGAGCCCCATCCAATCTCTCTCTCTCAGTGTGTTTCTGCGTATTTATCCGTCTATTTACGCCGCTACTTTGGTGTTGCGTGTCCCTCCTGCCACGCCGGAAGCAGTCACGGCCATGCGCGCACGTGTCCCAGTTCAGAGGCCACCCGGCTCCAACGTCACATCTTACACACTGGCTTCACCAGCTCACATATGGAGCCCACATATGGGCGTCATCTATAAGAGATGGGTGGCCCGAAGGAGCCTCAGCAGAAACAAAACCAGTTCACAGAAGGCTGGCTCATTGCTAGAGGGCTGCAGGATGGGAGGTGACATTTCAGCAAGCATCTGTTTCACGGGGAAGAAAAAGAGAAGGCAATGGATAATGGCTTACTTGCTACAAAATGTTACCAGGATTAACCCTAACCCCATCTCTAACCCAGAGCTCCCATACAAGTCTATAGGGTCAAAGGTCAACTTTGTCCTAGAGACACGGGACCACTTGCAGGTTCATCAGGATCCTTCAAGACACACCCACGTCAAATTTGGGGCTTTTAGCACATGAGGAACTTCCTATCCCTAACCCTAATCCAAACATTAAATTGAGTGGAAATATTTTTACACCTCTTATCTGAACTGTAGATAAAGCGCCATAAACTGATGTATTTACTACATTTTCCTGAGGAGTACATCAGCTGATGGTTTCCATGGAATGTTTTCAACAGCAACATTAATTTATAATGTGAACGTTCCACAGTTGTATGTAACACAACACTAATTATTCACAGATGTATTTTGAATTTAGCGTGAAGCATGGCTTTAGTATTATTTTACACATTAAACCAACAAGTATAGACTCTACATTCATAAATGCGCCACATGACCTTTAGGCTAAAAAAAAATAAATAAATGCAAATGAGTCACAGATGAAATAGCTCTTTGAAAAAAAATACTCTCTTCACCATCAGAAATCTGTATTTATTTAATCACAGATGAGTGATTAAAAACAATTCAATAACATATGCATATCTCTATACTGTTCATGCGGTATCATGCAGGAGTTTTCAAAGTGCGGCAGTCCAGTTTGTTTTTAAACGTCATTAGCAGTGCCGCGTTTTCATCAATAATGTACACTGTGTCTCACTCATTCTGGTGGTTATTGTGAGGAGACCTGTGGCAAGCTATTGTTCCATGTAAAAATAACAAGCTCATTTACATGTTAAAATAAGTCACTGTTTCAAGAACAAATTGACTCACACATCTTTCATCAACACCTCGATAATACACTTTATGGTTTATTGACTACAACAGGCTGTCAAGTCAAT
The DNA here is from genome assembly GCF_046127955.1 of Nelusetta ayraudi. Lineage (NCBI taxonomy): Eukaryota > Metazoa > Chordata > Actinopteri > Tetraodontiformes > Monacanthidae > Nelusetta > Nelusetta ayraudi. The sequence goes on from NW_027466120.1 coordinate 3,690,320, forward strand.
GTGTAGAACATATACTGTATATACTGTATATATATACAGTATATATGTGTGTGTATATATGTACATATATATACATATATATGTACATATATATACAAATATATATATATATATGTATATATACTGTATATATATATGCATATACATACATATACCTGTATGGTTCAATGTATGTATGTATGTATGTATGTATTTATTTATTTATGTTACACTGAAAGTTTAAAAATGTGTGTGTGTACATACATACATATTTGTACATTTAAATATACATATATTTTTCAACTTTTATTGCATTAGTCCTTTAAAGTGAATGTCAACTAAACGACACTTTCATTCGCCCATGTGGAGAAAATGATCGGACCGAGATGGTGTGCCGATCTCGGCTCTATCCTGCAAACTATCTGCGTCAACGCCACAAGCTAAACGTCTTTCCACACAAACAGGTCTGGCTGCCTCGCAGCGGCGTCCCTAGTCTCTCCGCGGCACCACGTCTGTCTGTGTCTCCGCTCCGGTGCTGCTGCTGCTGCTCACTGACATCCGCCTGCAGGCTGCCAGACAGACAGTCTTGCCTCCCCACCTCCACACCGCTACCTGCGCCACCTCCCCTCCGCGCGGCGGAGTCCGCTTGTAGTCCACATCCGGATTCGAGCAGGAAGCCGGAAGCTCGGCGCGCCGCCTAGGAGAACTAGCCTACCCAGAATCCCTTGCGGGCCCCTCAACTTACAGAACTGGCTGCTCGGGCTCCGGGAGTATTTCCCATTTAAACAAACAGTGCTGAAGATGGCGGAGAGTTAACGGTGCAAAGAAGAAACTATCGATCCGGCAGAGAGATACGTCCACGAGGTAGGTGCTCCGGCGACCTGCTTGCGAACCGGCCGTCCATTTCACAACCACTTTGCATGAGCTTTGAATGTCAACGGGGAGGACGGAAATTACAGCCAGCGGACTTGGGATCCCGGTGTGCGCGCACACACACACACACACACACACACACACACACACACACACACACACACACACACACAATATTGGCATTTGGTTCCGTGCGGAGGGCACCGTGCATGGTCATATCGTGCGTGACAGCCGAGATTCACCGTGCTGGCCGCGATGTTTGAAGCGTACGTGTGAGATGTGGGTCCGTCCGCGCTGCAGCGAACCTCGAACACATCTCTCTTAAACTTTACGCGATCGAGGCGCAGACTGGGGACCAGTTTGCGCTCAAAGCTGGTGGACCGACCGCACAAGTGTTCCCAACAGATATCCCAGATAACCTGACATCTGTAAGTTCGTTTTTTTTTTCCTTCTTCTTCTTCTTCTTCTTCTTCTTCTTCTTCTTCTTCTCTCGTGCTCGATCACTCACATTTTTCACAAGCGTGTTAACACTCGCAAACGCACGTACACACGCGCGCGGGATAACAGTTGTATACGGCGGCGTCGGTGAGAGTCGGAAGGGAAAACGGCACCGTGGCTGAGAAGAAACGCTGTCGCTGCTCACACCAGCGAGATCATCGCACCCACATGTTTATTTACGTACTTCTTGTAACTGGCCGCAGCGTGCGTTGCGTTCGTGTTCGAAAACACCTTGCCGGCGTATTTTTTTTTTTTAAATTTTATTGAATTTTTCATCATTTTTTATTTTATTATTTTTTTTTTTTTTACCGGTTAGACCCCTCCGACTTCGCGGCGCAGTGCGCGCTGCAGGCAGAGGAGGCGGACGATGCTGACCGCCTGCTCGGCTGCCGGAGGAAGGAGCGGTGGGGGAGAAAAGTGCACCGACTCCGCTGCAGCAAAACGGGTTCACGCAAAGGTTTTTTTGAAACTTGGGAGTTGAAAGAGTGAGAGGTCGATCGTGCTTCTCTCTGAGATCTCCGTGTCATCCCCCCTGTCATCGGGCTTCTTCCTCCATAACGAGTCTCACTGTATATCTGCAGGGGGCAGCAACGTGGCCCAGGGCAGGGTGTGTGTGTGTGTGTGTGTGTGTGTGTGTGTGTGTGTGTGTGTGTGTGTGTGTGTGTGTGTGTGTGTGTGTGTGTGTGTGGTAAGCGTCATGTCCTTGAGGCTGACACCAGAGCCCTACCTGCTCCCACTGGATAATAGTAGCCTCCTCTTTAGTGTGTGTGTGTGTGTGTGTGTGTGTGTGTGTGTGTAAACAGACATTGAATGGTAGCCGTGCAGATGGTGCGTTTGCTGCTGGTGGACAGGTGAAGGATGTCAGCGTGACTTAATTACGTCGGGAGTGATATTGCCACGCAGCCCGGCGAGTTCTTTTGTCAGGAGCTGCGGTGAAATGACATTGTCTTGAGTTTTGCTTTTTCAGAGACGACTGATTCCGCCTGAACAAAAGTCCGCAGGCAGGATGATGATAATGTGTTTTTGAAAAAAGGGCAGCAGGTGTTCACTATACAGGGGCCCGAATGAGAAAAGTGGAAATATTTATTTTTATTTTTATTATTATTGAAAATGAAAGTTTATCCCGACTACCCATGAGCTGAATATGCAACAGAAATGTTGCAGTGGAAAATTCAAGTTAGACCCAACAATCCTATTTTCAGTCAAAATGAAAGGGGGGAATGAAGCAAAGTTGCTGAAAAAGGCTTAGACGTATCGCAATATTTAATAAATCTTGACGCGTCAATGACATTCAGCAGCCCAAAGCAACCCTCATGCACGGATATCTTCCTCCACCTCTTTCATCCCCTCGTCATTTTTTTCCCCCAGTGAACTTTCATTTTAATGTTAGATGAGTCGAGGGAACGCAGACAGCTTGTTGCTGCCCGTCCTGCCTTCATTCACCTTGCAGGAGTGTCGAGACTGTCGCAAAAATATTCCATCCTGCCCAACTTGGCACCAGTCGCTCAGCTTAATGTTGCAAACTGTGCCTGCTACTGAGGCCAAGGGGTGTGGCGCTCAGAGAGTCTGGTCTCCTCCTCCTCCTCCTCTTCAGTGCCGTCTTCCCCAGGACAGATTTACAGTCGGCTCCATGCCCCGTATCTATCTTTGCCCGCGTGCAGCCGCGGACACGCGCGCGCCTACAACCTGCTCGCGGGGGACCTAGAGCGGCCTGCGCCCGGCTCGGCAGGGAGGCCGGGGGGCGAGGGCTGTCCGCTCGGCGTATGGCGGTGTAAATGAGCGAACGATGAGGAGGAGGAGGTAGAGAAGAAGGAGGAGGAGGAGGAGGAGGAGGGTGACAGTGATGCATGATGTTTGCTGAATGGGGAGAAAGAAGGACAGAGGTTAGCGAGGGATGCTGGTGACTGGGTCAGGGCTGGGGGCAGGGCTCCCAGCTTGGGGGGAGGTGAGGGATGGTGGGGATGGGCAGCAATGGGAGTTTGAGCTGAAGGGTTTGCAATGCCAGCGGACGTACCTTATGCTTTCACCTTTTCCGTCACTTTGTCTCTTTCCTCCGGCCGTCGCTCTCACCGCCACTTTGACACGTCCATGAAGTTTTCTGCCTCCCCTTCCTCGTCCTCCCCCTCCTCCCCCTAGTGTTGTAGTACTCAAGGTTGATCTTGGTCTCAAGACCGGTCCAGAGACCACTTTTTAAGGGTCTCGGTCTCGTCTCGAACTCTGAGGCATTTTTATTCGGTCTTGTCTCGGTCTCGGACTGGGCGGACTTGGGATTTTTGATGAAGACCTGTCAAGAATCAGCGAACACTGCATTGACAGATAATATTGGAAACGAGAAGAGGTGTTGCTGTTCGATTTAGAAGAAAACTTGAATTTAAAAGATACTGGTCATTTTTTTCTGAGTGGTTGTCATTTTTCTTTTATATATAAAGTCTTGGTCTTGTCTTGATCTCGATGCTCTCTAGTCTTGATAATGTCTTGGTCTTGGTTGGTGCGGTCTTGACTACAACACTACCTCCTCCCTCTCCTCCGCCTCCTCCTCCCCCGTGGCATGCCTCACTCCGTCCCCTCCGTCACCTCCCCCGGTTGCGGTGCGGCAGTCTGAACTGTTGTCCTGTTGTCAGGGGCCCCTCTCCCATGTGTCACGATGTGTTTAATAGGAATTAATCTTCATCAGCGCCCAGTAGATTTCGCTCACAGGTCTTTGTTTCGTCACTCATTTTTGTCCCCTTGTCCATTACCGCGAGCCCCCGTGCCCGATTCGACGCGGTCGCTCAGGGTTCAGCACAAACGCACCCGCGTTGAAACAGGACTCAGAGCGATGCGTTGTCTCTACGAATGGAAACACGATCCTCTCCAATTTGCGAAAAAATAAAAATACTTCTAGTTCGTAAGTCAAATAATGACATAAACAAAAGTCATGATGAATACACAAATTTACCTCGTGATGTTTCAAATTCATAATATTGTAAATCTAATGAACTGAACCGCAGCGTTCCTTTAAAAACATGTTTGACAAAAGGGACATAAATCTAAATGAAAATGTTCCTTGCTGATGTTTTATTTCACCGCCAAATAAAAATGTTCTGTGACAGCTAAACCACAAGTTTACGGCACCGCAGATGATGTGTGAAAGGCACAGTTCCCTCAAAATGTTGTTTTACAAATGTGTGGATTCAGGTTGTGGTGGCATTTTCTATCAAATGGAATAATTCTCATGTGTCAGGAACATCAAGAATTCTATTGACAGAAGGACAATTTGCTACAATACTAACAGAATAAAAGCACAACAAGTCTTTATCATGTCTGTATACTGTTTGGGTGGTGTCATCTAAGCATCTGCAATCCCTTTAAGCACTGCAGTTATTCAAGTATGATTATCCAAGTTTTGTCTCAAAATATTTACGTTCGGCTTTCTCACTATCTTGCAAGCAAAATTCACCAATCATCCTCCATAACTCTCCAAAGAGGTAATTATCTCACAAATACAATAGCGAAGCACTCCTCCATCCAGCAGCGCTTGCCCACTGATCCATTTTTTTTTTTTTTTTCACATTTCTTTAATTACCGTAATTGGGGCTTTAAACCACCAAGCTCATGCTAAAAATGTCATATTTTCTACTTGCGACCAATCTTGCGGTACAATTTCGGGCCTCTGCTTAACAAGAGTTTGCAAAAAATTAAGCAGACCGAGTTAGCCCTGTCGCGGTTACTGAGGTACAAAATGCTGCTGTTGGTATTAGTCAAGGCTGCTAACGTAAGCCTTGACTAATACCAACTTAACAAGCCGATCCTTGCAGTTCATAAGTTGTTACTTGGCCTGTAAAGTAGCACTTTAGGCTGTTTTAAGCTAATTAGCTGGTCATTTTAACAATTAAAACCTTGATGGGAGGGGGGTAGATCGCCTGCTATTTAATCCACTTCTTCCACTTCTTTCTAAAGTCTTGGACACAACATTGGTGCCACCGAAGCATTGCAGACAAACATTTGTAGTCCTATAATTAGCGGAACGATGGACCGTATGAACCGCCATGTCAAGTTGGCAAGTCTACTTGTCAACAGCAATTTGATCTTCTCTTAAATGTTGCTGAGGACCTCTTAAATACTTCGGTAGCTATAACCTGTCAAACACGGTGTCGCCAAAACATTTGGTTGAAACAGCCTCCCACTAAAACAGAATTGGAATGTGTCAGTCAAGTCCGTATTTGTCATCTGTGGCTCCCCTTGTGTGCCAGAAACCGCAGAGCCGACATTCCTGCCAGTAAAGATATCAAGAGGCATGTGTTGCTGCCGCTCTTGAGATAAACCAAGTCGAGAAGAGCACGGCTTGGTATCAGCTCCGCCTCTCTTTTTTTTTGTTGCACAGTAAAAAGTTTTAACCAGAGGTATTCATAGAAAAGAGAAACACCACAGCTGTTTTCAGAGCCGATAAGGCTCATTTTCACTTGTCAATTGGTCGTCCTTCAGTCTTTTCAGCGCTTCGAGTTTTATTCACAATCAGAGATAGAAAAACATCCTTAAGCATCAAAGATGTACAAGTGTGCCTACTGTCTGCAGCGAGCACGCCTTAAGATGAAGACAATCAATAAATATCTTGAAATCATTGCAACTTTTGTTAATTCCTTTTTAGTTAATTCCCTTCATGTTTATTTGTTTATTTTTTAGTAAAGACCAATGATGGTCCACAAACTCAGTCTATTAATATTACCACACCTTACTAGCCCTATCACAGATCTCCAAGATTCAGATTTCCAAGCAGCCCTGGAGAATTGCCAAAAATTCAAGCATTATTTATGTTTCCAAGCATCTTTACCTGCAGGGGAAGAGTTCAGGTCCTGCTGAGTGAAAACACTACACCCAAAGCGAAGTGATTCTTTTTGTGAAAGCAGTCCCAAGCGATTTTGTTGAGGAATAAAGAACACCGAGGAAAATCTGTACCACGTTTTTCACTTTGTATTGTTCTCCGTAAAAGTTAAATATTCCATGAGAGAAAGTCTGCTATCCAAGAATGTCTTAACCTGTAGCTATGTTTGTTTTTCTTGAGCAGTGAAGTGGACAGTAAATAAAAAAAAAAAATAAAATAAAAAAATCAACGCATGAGCAAGAATAGAATGCGAACAATCTGCAGCTCAATACCACAATTTCATTGTAAGTGCTTGTAGTGTGATGACAATAAAGGCTATTCTATTCTATTCTATTCTATTCTATTCTATTCTGTTCTATTCTATTCTGATGGCCTCAACACTGTTTTAGAACACATGACGTTAGTGATGTACAGTATTATCGTGATGCCACTAAAAATGTATACTGCAGCCAGCCAAAGTAAAGTAGTCTGCATTTTATGTTACTCAAAGGACTTTTTGTAGCCTATTTTGTTGTCCAATAGGAAGTTATTTAAGATCGCTGCTGCAGTTGGGCTTCGCCGAGGCCATCAGCCACATGAGTGGACATCACTAAAATCCATTTAACAGCGTACCTAATAAAGTGTCTCTTAGACTTTTAATAAACTGCCATAAAATGTGAATAAAAAGTCCTTTTTCTTGTCTTTTCTTTTTTGCTTTCAGAGGGCCTGTGCTAAAACACACACTGCTCTAGAACTCAGCTGCTCTGTGATGTCACAAGAGCCAGCTGCAGGACGGATGACAAAACAGGACGTGTGAGTGTTGACAGGTCTGTAGGGGGAGAGCCTATAGGAAGCCGCTTATAAAGGGGAGAAGGAGGATGAAATCGATGGGGGGGCGTAAGCACAGCACAAATACGGAAGGAGGAAGTGTCGGCCGCAGATGATTAATATCAGGTCAGTGGACTCCAAAGCCGCTGGGAAGAAAGAACTTGAGTTTAGTGGGTCTCATGCCGGAGGAGAACCTCCCCTCTGATTGCCGAGCGCAATAAAGTTTTCATTTTTTTCAGCGATAAGAGAACAAATAAACACCAAAGTGAGTGTGAGGGATGAGCCGGGTGTCAAGAGCGAGCGTCGGTCGCGTAACCTTGGCTTCCTCTCCCGCCGCCTGTGTGCAGCTCATGTGTCCTCGTGCTGCTTGAATTTTCTGAGAGCTGTTTCTTCTGTGAGAGGAATGTCAAGTGCACATCTCGGAGCGTTTCTCCGCCGTCTGTGTTTGTTTTAGTTCTTGCACTCGTCTCCCTCTATCTGTTCTTTCCTCTCGCCTCCTCCAGCCATGTCCACTTTCATCTTTTGTTGTGTGTGTGTGTTTTTTTTTTAATTGTCACTCGTCTCTTGCTGGCAATTAGCGCTCAGTACAGCGAGGGCTGAACCATACGCAGTGACCACATTGTGATAGTCTGAGCCAACTTGCTCGCCAATCTTTTCCTTCTGCTTTTACAAAATTTAGATGATTATTGAGTTTCATTGTAAAATGAGTTAAGGTGTTTTGTATTACTTTTATTATTTTCTAAGCTCTTGGAATATATGTGACCATAAAAAAAATTAAGTATCTGTATGCTGACAATTAAAAATGAAAAAGTAGGCAACATAGATAATTAATCAAGAATTAAACTGTTTACTTTCTTCTTCTTCTTCTTCTTCTTCTTCTTCTTCTTCTTCTTCTTCTTCTTCTTCTTCTTCTTCTTCTTCTTCTTCTTCTTCTTCTTCTTCTTATTATTATTATTATTATTATCATCATTATTATTATTATTATTATTATTATGATAGCTAATGTTGCATTTTTGAATTATTTATTGCCTACTTTTTTAACCAAAGACTGCATCTAATTGCTCATCAATTTGCTAAGATATGACTCAATTTCCTCCTGACAAATATTTTCATAACCGTGATTAATGTTCTGCGGATGAGCTCCTCTTTGTGCCACAATGGCTGCCATGTGTGAGTGAACGCGAGCGTGCGGCGCGAGGAGTGGAGAGGAGGAGACGTGGAGAGTCATTTTTATTAACACGGCGAGTCCCGCTAAAATTCAGGGAGTGTTGTTGCATCCAGCTGTTACTGGTTGCAGTGAGGCTTCGTCGTCATGGCAACACAGTCCTGCGCGCCTGCTCAAGGTCGTTCATCCCGTTCTGAACCGAGCGGCACGCCGCACATCGGATGCACTCGGAGACAGCGAGAGAAAAACAGAAAGGGAGAGGAGAGGAGGGGAGGGGAGGAAAAAAAAACTACTTCAAAGTGACCAATCGAGAGCACTTCAGTGACGACGCGCTCGGACTGCTCAGACCTCGTACCCCCCCACCTTCCCCACCACCACGCTGATGCAGACGCACCAACTCGCATTGGCGTGCACTTTCTACATTAAAGAAAGAGAGAAAGAGAGAAAAAAAATCCTCCACCTCTGGCCGTGGGGCCTGTAAGTTCTTTCGCCAGCTGATAAAATATTTATCTGGTCAGTGGGAGAGTGAGGGATACAATGGCTGCAGAAGAAACGGGCAGCCGAGCTCGCCTTTGTGTTTTCCTTTCTCTCGTGGTGCATCGCTGTGAGGCTACCTGGGGTCTCTCCTCTCTTCTTCTTCCCCCTCCTCTCTCTTCCTCTTCTCTTCCTCCTCTCGGTACCTCTCTGCTGGCTTGTGTGCGAAGCGTTGCCTGCTAAACATCACCTTGTTGACCGTAATTGGTGTCGTTAAACATACTCAAAAGGTCTACAAATATACATCGTCATTATCATTATTATTTTAGCAGGGGGAGACCCATGTGTGGAGGACTAAAAGTGCCAAAATTAAATAAATAAGTGTAAATATGAAATAATTAATTACATGTATAATTTATTCATTCAATGTGTTATTGAATGTTTTATTAAATAATTGAAATACCAAATAATTTTATGGAAAAATAAAATAAATATATATAACTATGTCATGATGTATTTAATTATTTCATGGCTCTTTTATTTTTTGGTGATTTATTTCATTTTTTAAACTTGCCCATCAAAGTTGGTCAGTGGGCCGGACTAACGTGAATCGAGTCTAATCCACTGCTTTGGTCCGAAGTCTTCCAACATCCGCAAGAAAAAGAAGAAGAACAAGAAGTCGTCTTTCAAAAGATCTCCATGAACTGTGGCCACAGATATTTTTTGAACTTGCCGAGTCTGTGGAAGCAGGACCTGCTGACCCCGAAAATGTCTATTTGCTCTGCGTCATTCGTTATCTGGAATCAATTAGCCTTGGCTTGATGTTCAGGGTAACCAATCGGGTGTTAGGATCCGCCTACAGACTTTGACGGGCGAGTTTGACAGATTAAACGAATGTGCTCCAACACAAGACCATGAAATAATTAAATACATCATGAAAATTGTTTCAAATAAAAGTGGTGTTTTGATGAATTAACCATACATTTAATTGATTATTTCACAATGTGTTTATTTAATTTTTGGCCCTTTTTTTCCCTCCATACCCATGCAGCCTCCGTCACTCAAGGCTGGCAAGCAACGCCTAAATTTAATAAACTGTGCGATAGCGGTAGCTTCGTTGTGTTGCACGTCAAACAGTGTGAAATTGGGTCTAATGAAATCTTGGTACCAATCCGTGTCACCTTTTGGGCATATTTTGAAGAGATAAATATTCAGTGAACCTCAGGGGAGGGGCCATAGGACCCTTGCGCTAATATTAGCTCAAGCGCAGTCGAGGCTGATAGGGGGCATCGGTAGCGTTGCGTTTTCGGGGTCAATAAACAAATTAGTGCAGTCATTAAGAAATTATCCGAGGCGCTGGCGCTGGATGGAAAGCCAAAGGTGGCGCCGAGTTCGTGGAGGTCCAGTCTTCAGTCGCAGACATTTGTTGATTTGTCTCGACAGCGGAGGGCCGAGCTGGCACAGGACGATCCGGCAGAAGGCGCTGAACAAAGTGAATTTTTCCAGAAAAGGGACAGCAAGGACCAGCATTGGACCGCTGATGAAATGCATCAGGATCTAGTTTAGCTGAGGTTCATGATGATTGATCGCGCACGGGAGGAGCACAAGACAATATAAGCAGGTTTAAAAGTTGAATCCAGTATTCTGAGTCGTTACTATTGCCAAGACGCTACGGGCAAATATGCATCCATAAAAGGTGTTTTTTCTTTGCTTGTTCGCTTTCACTGTCAGATAAGATTTACATCGCTGTCTTTATTCTCATTCATTCTCCATAACAGCTCATCTGGCGATCCGTCTTTTGTGCCTTGAAATCTCTCGCGTTTGCTGCCAAGACCTTCTTCTCTGCATAACAAATGCCGCCAGTTGCGAGAGCAACAGAGAGTTGCGGCGCAGAGGTCTCATGATTTCTTACTTAACAATTAGCGACGATCCTGCAAACACAAGGGCGAGAAGGCAGGCGGGGGCCTGTCGGGGAGGTGAGCAGTGACGACATGGAATGATGCCAAACATCTTCCGTAGTTTTATTCTTCTCCTCCTCCTCCTCCTCCTCCCTCTTCTTCTTTTGCTTCTGTTTGATTGAGTTTTGTCCGCTGCCGGGTGGGGCTCAGCCGGGTTTCTACGCTCTGACACAGAGTGCTAATTTGGTGCCACGTCTGAGTGCAGTGTGTGTTGTCAGTGGTGTTAGATACTCAGAAGGGAGGAAAAAAAAAAAAAAAACACCTATGGTCACCTCTGCCTGAACCTGAAGCGGAGGGGATCTGGGTTTCAGCAGGGGAAGAAGGGGGTTAGTTCACGTTTCGAGAGTTAAAAGATGGTTTTTAAAGGGGTCCTCGGAGGGGCGCGCGCATGTGTGTGTGTGTGTGTGTGTGTGTGTGTGTGTGTGTGTGTGTGTGTGTGTGTGTGTGTGTGTGTGTGTGTGTGAGGGAGGACGGGCTTTCTGTTTTTTTACTTAGTTTCCATTGTAAAAATCTAGCCTTAGTTTATGTGTCTTAGACCCACTTTGAGTGAATAGACACACGCATATGCACGCACATACACACTCATGCAAACATTTAGGGGGTAGGAGTCGAGGTAAATGTTACCAGCTGCAGCCCAGCCAGCGAGTGGCTTCAACTCTGCCTGAACCCAGCTGTTACGTGACCACCTCCTCAACTCGCTTCACTCTGGCCTGCCTTCCCCTCAGCCACCACAGCCCCTATATCACTCTGCTCTTACCACACACACACACACACATACACACACACACACACACACACACACACACACACGCACGTGTGCGCGAACGCACAGCCGTCACCATCCACCGGCTCTCTCTCTCTCTCTCTCTCTCTCTCTCTCTCTCTCTCCGCTGTCAGCACCAGCAGCATCACTCATCATCAGGATAAGTGAGAGGTGCGCAACCAAGGTCCTCGCCCCTCCCCCTCCTCTACCCTCTCCCCCACCCTCCCCCACCTCTTCACCTTGGTGTGAAGCAGTGCCGAGCTGGCCCACGCCTGATTGGCCGCCACAACCACCACCCTCCCCCAACCCTCCCCCGCCCCGGGTCACGCTGTCGCCGGCGTGACGTCATGGAGGCTTGTTTCTCCGCGGCTCCCATCACACTCGGTTACCGTCGGCGCTGCCGCCTCCGCCTCGTGCGAGCGTTTTGTTTGGGGTCTAAGATAGATGAAGATGTAGAAAAGATGTAGAGAATTCCTTGGGATAGTCAGTCACTATTTATTTATTTATGTTTTACTCTAATAAGGTTGTGGGTTTGATTCCCACTTGGGGCCTTTATGTAGAGTTCGCATGTTCACCTTGTGTCACTAGCTGTGTTTCCATTACACAGTTTTTCGCAAAACAAAAGCGATATTTCTAAAATTTTGACCAAGTACGATTGCGATTTGCAGGGTTTCAATTGAATGGTGTGAATCGCATAAGCTGTAATTCTCGTAAAATCTTGCGGACCAGATTTTCGAGAATTACTTTTGCTTTTGTTTGTATGTTTGTTTGCTGTCAAGAATGGTTGTTATATTTTTTCTCCTTGAATATACTAAAAAACATATAGCCTAACACACTATTTTCATTTGAAGTGAACTGGTCACGTGACCCCCGTACGTCACGTCCGCGATGTGTAAATGCGAAAAGAAATGTTTCCACGAGACTTTTGTCTTAAAAATGAAACAGCATGAGAGTGTAACACTTTAGCGCTATTTGAGAGGTTCTTCTAAGTTTAGGTGTTTCCATTACCAGTGTTTTATTGCGATATTTAGGTTTTGCGCTATTCTTAGGGTAATGGAAATGCGGCTTCTGTCGCGGCTCTTCAGGTGCTCCGGCTTCCCCCTTCAGTGCAAAGACATGTTTATTTTTCTACCTCAGAATTCTAAGTTGTCCGTAGGTGTAAATGTGGATGTGGATGGTTGCTATGGTGACTTGTCCAGGGTGTAACCCCACCTTTGCTCAGACTGGGATTGACCCCCGCACTCCAGTGACTCTGAAAGCAGTGGGAGCAGTGGATGGTCGGATGAATACATCTAAATTGAGTTCATTCAAATTGTTACTTTTAAAATGCTTTTTTTTTTTATTGATTACTGATTGGGTGTAATGATTGAGAAGCCACTTCCTGTCTCGTCAATGGACGAGCATCAAAGACCGGCACGGGAACGCTGCTGGCGCTGGCTGGCCGTGGAAACGGAGAAAACATCTTGGCACCGAACAAACACTGAAAAACTAATGTGTTTGTGCAACTAGAGTGGCCAAGAACAACATCAGTCAGAATAGAGTCGAAGCCAAGATTGCAAAACGAGCAATAAATGCGGTTTTGCTGGGCAAAAGTGAGCTTTTAACCCCACGAACGCTTGCGCAAGAGACGATAATCGTGACTCTGAAAAATGTTTATTTTGTGTACGTCCCATGCGGAGAATATGCAGACTCAGGCTGTAGCCAAAGTGCTGAATTTCACATTCGGCCGTGGACTGGGCACCAAGCGGAGTTACAACCTTCACCCATCTGTTTGTGCGCTCGGCGCCTCAACCTCAGCTCCGGCGACTGGGTCTGGGGGGGTTGGGATGCGTCTTTGGTTGAATCAGCTCTTCTTCTCTCGTCTTTTTCCTATTAAAAAAAAACAAACAAAAAACATAACTGCTTTCCACTCACCCTCCCTCCCTCACTACGAATGTGTTGGTCCTGTGAGATCCCAGTCGTAGTAAACAGGCAGTGACATCTGTGTGCTCCCTTTGGAGAAAAGGGAGCCAGAATTTAAATATTTATGGGATGCAATGTGAGACAAAGATTCCGCTTCTTCTTGTGTTATTCTTCAGAGGGCTTTTTATAGCCGCGGCTTGTGTATTTTTAGGTTGTTGTCCGGCGAAATCAGACGTTCCTCAAACAAAAAGCCCCTGTGCTTGCGTTGAGATTCTCGAACCATTGCGCTTCATCTGTGCTCCTGAGTCTCAGTCAGACGCCATGCCCAGGATGAAATATCATCTCCTTTTTGGACTAGGCTGCCCACTCAGGTAACCGTCAGGTGAGCAGCCTCAGATCTGAAAGGCTCCTTGTTTATTGGGCAGATGTAGCCGATATTGGAAGACCAGCTGACACAGTTAAGTCGCTGGGTATTGGCGACAACTCTCCTCATCCAAAAAAAAGGGTCAGTTTACCATTTATATTGCCTGAAGTTTGTCTGCCTTTGCTTTGATGGGTAGGGATGTGACCACTTTCAGCTTGTTATGTGCTGGTCTTTGTCTGGCAACCTATTCTGTCAAACAGCAAATAACGGAGAGGTCAGTTAGCTGCCATTTCTCATTGGAACATAAGTGCTCAGCCCCATCTCCTTCGGCTGGCTACTTCTTTTTCTGTCACCCATTTGTGCTGTATGATGCAGGCAACTTTAGCGCATGCATTCAGAGTCTCTCTGAGTGTCTTTAATCAGAGTGTCTGAATTTACTGTAACCTTGAAATTGGGAATATAAATAGAAAATATTCTGAATGGAAACATGTCAATATTAAAAGGAAAACGCAACATAAATATGTAAAGGATTTTCTGTTTGTATGCAGTGGAATTATAGGTGATCAAAAAAAAAAAATCTTGTTTTCCAACATTTTGCGTAAACTAATTACTACAAATGCCTTCAACATTTTTGCTCTACATTTACAGGTCACATTATAGAGCATTCTTCAAAACATTGGAGTGTACAGAGTATTTCGATGGGTGAGGAAGCTGACTCAATTTGTCGTTATGTGTCTGTAAGATATTAAAAGATAGAACAAACAGCAGAATAATGCAGCTGTATATAAAAACCTCCAAGCAGAAAGGAAGGAAAGGGACTTCCTGAAGATATTAAACTGGAAATGGAAAACAGGTATCTAATTGAGAAAAGCAGCACGGCTCCCATGATATAACTGCATTGCTTACGATAAGCAATAATGACTCAGTGCAGCGGTTGCAATGGAAATAAACCTGTCTCCATTTACAACATCCACCACCATTCTTTTCGGAATGACTTTACGTGAGGGAAGAATACGCCATTGTTTGTCAGGTATTATCAGAGAAAATGCTCTTTTCATAATTGTGTTTTATCAACATTTCAAAAGAATCGCTTGTCTCTCTCTCAAATCTGAGATTGAAACTAAAAGCCGCGCCAATGTTTGTTATTGCACATTTTTTGAGTTAGAATGATCTAAGTTGAATAGAAGATAAAATATGAACACATACGTCCAAAGCTGTCTTTTTCCATTACAGATATTCCAAAGGTCCAATTCTAGTTAAATAAACAAATTAATTCATCTTCTTTGCTGTGTGTGAGGACAGACGGGAACTTGTGTCTTGCTTTTGCTCTCGTGTTTGTGTCATGACATGTGGGACAAAAAGCGCATACGCATCAATTTAATGAATGATGAAGAAGGCAGCAATTTGAGCATAAAATAGGGAGAGGCAACTAAATCATGTGTTCACTGTCTTTTATCTTCAAAATTCCATGAAAAGAGTACCGTACGCAGGCTATTTTTACTTAACCTTTCACATCATAAAACCTTTCTTTGTTTCTAACATCCCATTGAAAATAGGTTTGGTTCGGCTATCTTTGTTTGATCTCTCTTTGCAACTGTTTTATGGTTTAAAACATGTTGAAGAGACATGATAGTGTTGAATTATCCCAATTCACTCAATGACTTTCTCTTAGTCATGTTCAAAGTTACACAAGATGACTTTAACAATCAAAAAAACGGGCAGAGGGAGGTAACTTCAACGAAGAATATATTTAAAAAGAATCAAATGCTCTCCCTCCTGATGGTGTCAGGCCTCCAATCAAGGTTTTCTCAAGACTTGACATTAGCGGCTATTGCAGTCTGCAAAAATAGCAACGCTCTCCACTCAAGGTTCAGAAAGACAAAGAGAAGGAGGGGAAACACAGGAGGTAAAGGAGAGGAGTGAGGCAGGGTGAGACCAGCATAGAGGGTGCGGGAAGGAAAAGGAGACCCAGTGGTTAATAATTTACCTGGACTACACTTGCAGGCTGAAGGCAAAAGCAACACGAAATCCTGATGTGGAGAGGTCATTATCTGTTGCTGAGAAAGTCTGTCACACGATCCAACCCTGAAGGGTGAAGACCAAGATCAAAGTTTCTGACGACAAAAAAAAAAAAAAAATCAAACCTAGTGTTTCTAACCAGGGTGGCCACCTGTCGGCTTTTAAGTCATACAGTCCAGTTTTGAAATGTCATAGCCACCTGAGGAATAATGAATAAATAAATTGACCTGAACAAACACACCCTCAAGACTTCTGGTATAAAAATCATTAAACAATATGTCAATCGGCTGAAATAAGTAAGTTGCTCTTCACCGATGCCTTGTGGTCGGTATGTGTCACGTACTTGGGAGGAACAACAACGCTAATTGCGTTGATCAGAAACAAAGTATAACTGTATCCTAAATAAATTCATAAAGGAGAATTTTAGTTCATAATTACTACATCTGAATCAAGCATTGACAGTAATCTGTGCGATCAACAGTAGCATGTGCAAGCAAGCAAGTGCATGACAGTTGGTTTCCAGCTGAATTTTGGAGTTTTTAAAGTTTTTAGTTTTGAATACTTTGATATAATTCTAGAAACCCGTTTCTTTTACTGTTGTTGTTTGCTTTTGGAGGAGCGCTTTTTTCTAACCTCTAACTCTAACGAACAATAATCAGTTTGTTGGTTCCACATTTCTAATAGGGGCTGTTGTTGATCTCTAAAATAAATAAAATAATAATAATCTTCTCTTTTGAAACTGTACAAGAAACAATAACGGAACAGCGAACTGACGAGCCATTCAATTCAGTCAGGGTCTACAAACAGCTGCTCTTTACTTCCTGTCCTCCTTCTAAATTCTGCACGTAATCAGTGTCCCATGACTGCAAACAAACTATTTCCGAATCCCGAGCATGTTTAATGGCGGAGGCTTGTCAGCATATTTAAAAAAAGAAAAAACACCACTAATATCAGGGCTTTTAACACACAAACAAATCACTCAATGTATATTTTGACAGATAGACGGACAAATGGATAAAGAGCTCTAATTGTTTGTGCGTTGAGGTTTTCAAGTGCGTTAGAAGCATCCAGATTGTTTAACTGGTGGTAGCCGCCTGACCGGGAGTGGAGTTCATTATGAGCAGCCGGGCATAAAAGCGTGCAAGAGCGGAGCTTTAACTGTCCAGAGGAAGTGATTGAAGGCTTGTGCCTTGGCTTTGAATGAGGGGACGCCAGTCTCACAGACGCTGATGTGCAAGCTCCCCCTTCATAATCCTGCCTGTTTTCATTTGACTTTCAATTTCATTCTCCACTCGGCCGCCTGCCTCCAGCATCCTGACACTTTGCTTTGTCCTTTTCACTGCACGTTACTCGGAAACACATTCAGCTTGGACCAGTTTCGACTAATTTGTAACTTGCTCCGCGTTTAACCTTTTTGCACCGTCTTGCACCGTTCGGCGGCACTGAGAAACTGGAGACGTAGCTAAAGAGCTAAAGTTTTGGCCAAACTTGCCGCCGCGTGTTGACAGCGGTGCAGCA